>NC_083689.1:107305173-107615018 GCF_033118175.1 Dama dama
AGAAGACTTTCAGAGAAATTTATTTCATTGTTCTGCATCTAACTGACCTTCTCTGGTAGCCACTGGCAAGTGTTTGCCAAAATGTCACTGCCCAAAAAACTCCTTATGATGCCCTGTATTATAAAATGAATATGTCAAGAATCAGATGAAATGTCATCAGTGACACTGACAACAATAAAAGAAAATATTCTACAGACTTAAGGAATGGAAGAAGATCTAAGTTAATAGGGAAAAACTTGCTGAGAGAATGTCACCAATGACTACACCAACAAAAAAGTGAAAGAGATCACAGCTCTAAGTAAGGAAAGAAGACAGAAATTAAAGGGGGCAGAGTTCCTGGGACTCACATGCTCTGCAATGGATCAGAAAGGGTAAAAGACTCCTTCTACAAGGGCTTCTGGGAAAGCCACAACATCTCATTTAGAGATCGTCTCATTATTCCTGGTGGAGACAGAGGCAACATACCTAAGCACCTGTGAGAGCTCTTCAGCGCTGAATCCCAAAGTCATTGGGTGTCTTATTTGCATGTTAAAATGAATGACATAATTGGTGAATGTCAAAAGCAGTCACATCAAATTACATAGAAATTTAATTTGAACAAAAATTTCTGCCACGTAGCCTTTAAAATATAAAGCCAAAAGCTGTCAATTTTCCTACTCTAAAGTCTTTGGAAGTTAAGTTTCACTTGTAGGAATACTTGAAATTAAACAACCCAGTTCGGTGTGTCTACTTTTTTGAATTTAAAAAAAGTAATTTCACTTTAAAAAAAAATTACTTTTACACTAAGACTGAGTATTTATTTTAAATGGACTTAGCTTGCAAATGTGATTCTTAAAATAAATGATCGCAGCTTGATACTGATGATTAGAATACATTTTGGGTATATTCTGGAATTTTCACCTGTATATGATTAGCACTTTTAAATAACAGCTTTAATAGAACTTTCAAAATAACGTGAATATTTTTGATTACCTGCCTGAGGATGAACTGCACTGAAGATTAACTACAGTCCAGGTTTAAACCTAGACATTTTGTTCCACCTAAATGCTTACAGGACACTATTCTCCCAACAATGAAATGAAATCAAAGCCAATTAATACTAAAAACATGGAGAGCGCATGTTAGGATTTCCTGCTACCTTGAATTGCTTACTATTCCATGGTCTCGCCCATGTGTACTGGCAAGCTCATCAGTGTGGATCGCCACAAACTCTCAATTCTTTTACCTGAGAACAGTGTGCACTACACAACCTATTTAGAGGACTGAAATATAAGATACAACTAATGGTGGCAAGTGAGTCAAGATAAATGTAACCGTTCAAATGAAACATTAGGAAGATACTGGCAGTGGGGAAAGCATATAAGTAGCAACAGGAGTATAAAGTTATCCTGACCCTGTCTCTTTGAAAACAGCTACATTTTCAAAACAGGATGCCAGCATCAAGCTGCCGCAGTGCCCCTGTGGATGTCTGCACCTCTGTCGGAGCCTGCCAGGTGATACTTCATACTTCTCCCCCTCTAACAAGCTCCACTGTTACATGTTACATTTGTACCTGGAGATGGGTGCCAAAAGCCACCACCAAAAAGGGAAAGAAAAAAAAAGCTCCTCTATAACCTAACAATGCTGTCTTGGTACTAGGAATAAATTTGTAAAAGAAAAATCATGGAAACAAGAAGAAGATGGACAACTATGTAAAGCTACAAATTATGAAACATTTGTAATTCCAGTAAGAACAAGGTATGCAAAATATTAACCATATGATAAGTAATACATAGTTCTTTGAAGATACTTACCCAACAAATGTCTATAAATCTGCAGGAAAAAAATGTTACAGAAAACTGTTCTGTTTTGTTTCATTTTTTAAATTCCTTACTAAGTTTAATGAAGAAAGCCAGGGCATTGTCATGACATATTTTGTCATCCCTTTTCCAAATAAACTGCTGCCGCAAGGATATCATGTTTCTTCCAGATTTCTCTCCCCTTGCCTTCACTCAGTTTTTTAACTCAGCAGGGTTAACATGTTGTCAGACTAAAACCTTACCCATGAACCTCTCACACAAATCCCCACTCTCTTAAGAGAAGTCAGCGTGTGCCTCTTTAACTCTTCAATTACATTTATGAAGCATTCTGAAACACTAAATCTACACTCATTACATGAACTTGACTATTCTGACGGACTTGTTTTGATTTGCTCTATTTCTTGACCAATATGAACAGTTCATTTTCTTTTTGTTTTACCTTGAACACTAGCTCATGCTCACTAGGTTTATTTGTACTGCCATCTAATCAATCAATACACATTTACTAAACTTCTGGTGAGAAGCCCAGGACTATGGAAAGGACAAAATTCCCAGATACAGTTTTAATTCCTATGGTGTTATCGATGTCACATTCTAAGAAATTTACAATCCATCTAAGTATAAATTAAAACTCAAAGAAAAATATTCAACCTACCCTCTCTCTCCAAATGGAGATTCTCCAGGTACATATTCACACAAAACAAAATATTCATCTCTCTCTGTGTGTGTAATACAATAAAACATCAAACTACTAAAACATATTGGTAACTTGCTAATGAAAAAAAAATTAATCAAAACCAAAAATAAGAACCGAGTTTAAATTCAAGTTAAAAGGAAAACAAATGGAAATTGTATTTTCCAAATGAAACAGCTTCTCAAAATACCATAATAAATCACGGAGGGAAATGTTCCCAGGCTTTATTTAACAGGCAGTAAAACCCTGAGGCAGGTTTGATTACTGTGCTGCTAATAGTAAATGGTAAGATGAGCTATGGTATACATATCAAAACCACCTACTAGTCTTAACTAGTTTATTGATGCATGGTCTTTAAGGTGATAGTTAAAATTAAAAGTAAAAGCATTTAAAACATGAAAAGACTCTCACTTCTATTTGTGGAATTTTTTGTGGTATTTTTGTCATAGGTGTTAGTACCATTATTGACTATATGCCATAGAAGTTATATCCTTACAAGACTTATTATTAAAAAACACAGATGTTAAAGACAAACATAACAGTGATTAAGTTTCAGCCATAATTCTTCTAAAAGGCAGACTCCTCCTTTCTACTTCTCCCTAACTTGACAATAGGGTAGAAAAGGCTCTATTCTGAAAAATATGAAACACGGAAAACTGTTTTAAATACATCTAAAATCAAGGCCCTATACTCATGTACTTTTAAGTTTGTATTCACACTATACCTTTCAGAAGACCTGTCTTCTTCCCCTTGCATTTTTTTAGGTGAATACTCAAAATTAAACAGTAACACTAGAAACTTCAAATGGATGTTATTTTACTATAATTTTATTTAATCAATGATATTTATTTTATTACAATGCAATTTAGCTACCACTTATAGTCAACAGACTCTACTGGTAGGTTTAACTGCTGATTGCAACTAAATGTGTTTTAAACTCAGAATACGCTCTCGTGGGAACCTCGGCAGATAGGACTGAGGTCGGGGAGATCTGCACTCAGTCCTGACTGTGCTTACTAGTTGTGATTATCAGCAAGATCCTTTACCTCTCTGAGTCTCATCTATAAAACAGAGCATAATGATACCTATGGGGCTTCCCCCGGTGGCTCAGATCCTTTGGAGGAGGGCATGGAGCCCACTCCAGTATTCCTGCCTGGAGAATCCCATGGACAGAGAAGCCTGGTGGCCTACAGTCCATAGGGGTTGCAAAGAGTCAGATCTGACTGAACTGACTTAGCACGCACGCATGCAATGATACCTAGTCACAGAGTTGATGTGATAATTAAATAGGATAACGAATAAAACACTCTTGGCAATTTACTATAAAATTTCAACATAGATCAGCTACAAAATCACTGTCTGAGTAACAAACCACACCAAAACTTTGTAGCTTAACAAAACCACCCTTACCTGCTCATGGGTCCCTGGACCAGCAATTTGGTCTGGGCTCAGTGGCGCAGTCCTGCAGGTTTTATTCACAGGGCTGCAGGAATCCAAAGTTCTGCATGAGGCTGGATGGTCTGACCCAGCCTCGCGGACACGTCTGACAGATGACCCTGGCTAGACCTCTATCTCCAGGTGACCTCTCGTTCTCAAAGAGACTACTCAGGGCAGCTTCCAGGAAGGCAAGAACAAAAGTCGCAAGGCCTCTTGAAGCCAAACCTTGGAAGCCCTCCCACAAAATTTCCACTGCATCCTATTGGTTAGGGCAAGCCACAAAGCCAGGGCAGGTGCAAGGGGACAGAGAAAGATGCCCTCTTGATGTAAGGATAGCTACATCTTAACGCACACAGGCATGCACACAGGGGTGGGCGGAATGTGTGCCTATTGTTTGCTATCTTCTAAAGCCTGTAAAATAGTGACAAACTTTTATTAACACCTATGCCATCTTTCCACTATAAATAACTGCAGAATTCATGTTTTAAAACCAAAAAGAAGAACTAGCGTGAGTTTTCCCCAATCTAGAGAACACTGTCCTGCTGCTTCAATGACAGACTTAAAAGAAGACCAACATCCAGACCTAGTGACTGATACCATCATTTAGATTTCTTTATTTTTCTGTGTTCTAAGAGTCCTCAACACTTTTCTATTTAATCTAATCAGTATATTTATTTTCATCTGATTTGATATTTTAACCTTCAGCATGTAGCTTTCTAGTCAAACAATTTACAACGAATAGAATCACCAAGAAATCTGGATCACCATGCTGCACTTGTAGAAACTATGACATTTTATTTTAAAAAGTAAAGAAAAACATATCATTGTAAAAACTAAATATCCTTTTGTTCTTCTCCATGGAAATGATCACTAGAGAAAAACAATTTTGTGGTATAGTTCATCAGCGAGGCTTTAGAGATCTATTCATACAGATTTAACCAGAAATTAAAAAAAAAAAAGTTTATATCCACTAACAAGCAAAAAGTAGAATGCCAAAGCAAAACTTGAAATTTAATTTATTATAGCAAATCTAATTTTAATGAGTATCTTTCTAAATTTTTTGTCACAGCTACAGAAATTCACTAAATGATAAATGCTACCAAAACTTCCTTTAACATGACTGTCTCTAAAAGATTCGTTTCAAGAGCCACAGTCCTTAATACAACACAATACAATCTGCTTTGGGTGATTTCATGGGGCAGGATATGACAGTAAACACACTGCGTGATAAGAACTGCTCCTTAAGGAAGGAGAGAAATGAAGGAAACAGCTACTTGCTGTTTGACAATACTGTGCACAGAGAAGCGGTCTGGGGAATGGTTAATTTCCTAAGCTTGACATTTTTTTAGCTGAGGTTCAGTTACAACATGGCTTCATAAAGAAACAGTTGGAAACTCAAGTTGTTTTCAATTTTAGACAAATTGGTGTTGCCAAAATTATAATACTCAATAAAGGAAAACTTTAAAAACGGAGGGATGCCTAATCTGGTTTTTAAGACATTCAAAAACCCTGATTACGTTATGAGAAGCCATACAAGAAGCCAAATACACATCTGTCTAGAGAAAACGCTACCAGCCGGTGCCGTCTTTGGTGGTTAGGGACATTCCTCCTATGTGAACAAGCCTCCTTAGCGTGCATTATTGACACTAGATAATTCGACTTGATAATTACAGATTAAAGATAACCCTGTGCTACCTTTTCTGGAAAGATAATCTACTCAATTTATTTTTAAAGAATATCTTGTGTGTCTAACATATTCCCATTTTGTTTTAATTATCTCAAAGACCTACATGAGTGACAGATCTACTATATAGGTTCATATGGAATAGTTACTATTTTTGAAAAATAGTGACAATTATAACATTCTTTCATTATATTGCTTACTAATATTAATTGCCATGATTTGAAAAGACAGTTCCAAAGTGCATCTTGAACAAACAGAAAAGCAATTAGCCTAAATTAATTGCTTTGCTGATGTGATTTGCAGTAGGGATGCTTGGTGGTTTTGCAACTCCTGCCAGTGCTTTCACAAGTTGATGTTCTGATGATTTTTTAGCCTATTTTTGCACCAGAGCAATTAACCAGATAATTGTTCTAATGTGAACCTGCCCTTAATCAGTATGCTTAGGTTCCTACTAACAATTAACCAAATATTAAACATACACTAAACAGCAGCCCTTAAAAGTGCTCCAGGAAGAACTGAGAAAAACCTGCAACAGTTTTCTCACACAGCCACACTCTTCTCACCAAGAAACAGAAAAGAAGCTCTAACTGTCTCCTCTGCCTCTTTCAGTTAATACAAGATATCATTACGTATGAAGAGCAAAGTTTCTGGGTCTTCATTTAAAAGTATTCCAAAGACTCTATTCAGAAGACAGAAGCCAATGATTCAACATTAAAACCTATGAAGAGGGCATGGCAAATCCCCATGGACAGAGGAGCCTGCAAAGAGTCGGCCATGACCGACAGAACAAGCACAGAAAACGGAGCTACTGCTCTGATAAAAAGCACGCAATACAGAAAGCAAGCTCTACCTGAGTCCAGACAAGGACAGTAGCCCCTTACTTTATTAAGTATCAATTTAATTCAGAAATAAATAAAACTTGGGAGAAAGAGGACATGTGAACCAACTGCCTGGATTTTAACCAGAGTTCAAGCCAAATTTAAAAACAAACTTATACCTCCTACAAAAGCAGCATTTATAATTCCCTCAACACATAGGTATTAAATTACTTCTCTGAGCTGGGCTCTATGTGAGGTACCTGGGGCTGAGGTTGGGGCAGAGGGCCAAAGACAAAGAGGCAGGCTCCCCTTACAGGGAGGGATTCACAAGCAAAGCGCTGCACAGCCACACAAGTCGCAGGCGGACAGCCGGGCGGCGCTGTGGGTCCAGCCGCTGGGACGCGATACAGCACCACCACCACCACTGCCTCTTTTCCTTAACAATAAAGGGATCCGCACTCATTTTAAGGCAAATTACTGGCAGTGCAACTAGAACTGCTAATCAAACAGGTCTCATTAACATCTGCACTTCAGTAAGCAAGGAGTTATTTTACACTACCTTAAGTTAAACATTTTATCAGTTCAGGAATGATATACATAAAACCTTTCCGTCTTCATGAGGCAAAAAGGTTCAAGCTGAAAGTACTCCGCCATTCTTCATGCCATCATGTCTTCTTTTTTAATCTCTAAAAGGACCATCACACAGAAAACGGCCCAGGCACACACATGTCAGGTCTGCCGTTTTTAATTATTACCAGCAATTTTTCCTCTGGTTAAACATGTGTGTACCTATCTTCTAAGATATTTCTTTATGCCACTGTTCATAAAATATTTTAGGCTGAAGCAAAATCTCTTGCACAAAATTAATAACTAATCACAGGAGATATTTATCATCTCAAGCCTTTTACAAGGAAATTGTCAGATTTAATCACCTTTCTCATATTTTCACTATTTACTGGGCTTCATTTATCATACATTTGAAAATTTTGACAACAGTGAGTTATTTTAATTACCATTTCTGGTTGGGGATTAAGAATAAGACAACTCCTCAGGGAAGGGGAGGCAGGGCAGGAAGTTATATATTTGTCTGAACAGTCAATAGACTATTATCATTTTCATCAATAGATGAAGATTTTGTTCAATGTTGGCATTTTAAAACGGGTTTGAGGTTAGGAAGCCTCCCAACGCACAGCAGTGCGTTCTTCATAATACAAACTGGCTATCCTTTCGCATTGTTTGATCATGAATTCTGATTTCATAGCATATAAAACATGATTTTTAATCCCACAAACTAACTGCTTAATATATACATTCACTCATCTTTATATTGCCTTAAAAACACAGAATCAGTAGCAATATTTAAATAGCACATCCAGGAATACCAATATGATAGTATAAAAGCTCTACTATTACTATTTACAAAAATGTTTACTTATACATTATCATCGCTCACTAGGAACCAAAGACAAACTGGAAATTAAAAATTACCATTATATGTTGGAACTATCATAAAAATTGACATTATTCCACAAGACAAAACAATGCAAACATGGAGAAATCAATAAGACAAACTCATCCACGTCAAATCCAGCTTCCATCCCATCTTCAGAATTGGAGTTAAATATCAAAGCTGGCTGACACAGATAAGATATAGATGATCTCATATAGATTTCCCTTTCAAGTGATGGTACTAGGTTAAATGCTTTAGTGCTATATATTAATTAATATTTCCTTTAAGTGATATCCAGTAATTAGAATTACTCAAAAACCAATATCAGAACTGATATCCAGTATCACTACATACCAAACAATGAAAAAGGACCTTTAATTTGAATTTCACCTGAGGATAAAAGCACACATCATTTCATCAGAGAAACTTTCCCTTCTGTAGAAAAACATCATCAGCTATTTTAAAAATCACATATACTGTACAAATTAGTTACGGCAGTTATTTTTTTACCAAAGGTACTGAAACATTCACTGAAGTTTACTTCCTTCTTTTTAACTCAGTAATACTCACTCACAGTATATAGCACCTAGTATTCTCCTTTACTCTGCAATGATTAATTTATTACAACTGGCAGAGAGCATCTACAGAAACTAAAACATTTGTAAAAATAAATGTGCATCATCACATGCTTAAATAAATATTTATTCTAAATTCACCCTGAAATTATTTTTGGTATCAAATATGAGCCAGATGTGGTATTAGACATGAAGATGAGCAACACTTTCTACTTTTCCTCAATAAAGTTAGGAAGAAACGAAGAGCATTTGTAAATGGTATTGTTGGGGGAAAAAATGTTTTTGTTACAAAATTTAGATGTTTTTAAAATCTATAGGTCTTAGTCAAACAAAGCTAGTGGAGGTGATGGAATTCCAGCTGAGCTATTTCAAACCCTGAAAGATGATGCTGTGAAAGTGCTGCACTCAATATGCCAGCAAATTTAGAAAACTCAGCAGTGGCCACAGGACTGGAAAGGGTCAGTTTTCATTCCAATCCCAGAGAAAGGCAATGGCAAAGAATGCTCAAACTACTGCACAGTTGCACTCATTTCACATGCTAGTAAAGTAATGCTCAAAATACTTCAAGCTAGGGTCCAACAGTACAAGAACGTCCATATGTACAGGCTGGATTTAGAAAAGACAGAGGAATAAGAGATCAAATTGCCAACATCTGTTGGATCATAGAAAAAGCAAGAGAGTTTCAGAAAAACCTCTGCTTCATTGACTACACTAGAGCCTTTCACTCACTATGTGGATCACAACAAACTATCGAAAATTCTTCAAGAGATGGTAATACCAGACCACCTGACCTGCCTCCTGAGAAATCTATATGCAGGTCAAGAACCATCAGAACCAGACATGGAACAATAGACTGGTTCCAAATCATGAAAGGAGTATGTCAGCTGTATACTGTCACCCTGCTTATTTAACTTATATGCAGAGTACATCATAAGAAAAGCCAGGCTAGGAGAATCACAAACTGGAATCAAGATTTCCAGGAGAAAAATCAATAACCTCAGAAAAGCAAATGACACCACCATTATGACAGAACTCGAAGAGGAACTAAAGAGCTTCCTGACGAAGGTGAAAGAGGAGTGTGAAAAAGCTGGCTTAAAGCTCAACATTCAAAAAACTATGATCATGCCATCTGGTCCCATCACTTCATGTCAAGTAAATGGGGAAACAATGGAAACAGTGACTTTATTTTCTTGGCCTCCAAAATCACTGTGGATGGTGACTGTAGCCATGAAATTAAAAGATGCTTGCCCCTTAGAGAAAAGCTATGACAAACCTAGAGAGCGTACTAAAAAGCAGAGACATCACTTGCCAACAAAGGTCTGCATATTCAAAACTACGGTGTTTCCAGTAGTCATGTGTGGTTGTGAGAGTTGGACTGTAAAGAAGACTGAGCACATGAGAACTGATGCTTTCAAACTGTCATGCTGGAGAAGACTCTTGGAGAGTCCCTTGACAAGGAAATCAACCCTGAAAATCCCATCGTTTGGCCACCGGATGCGAAGAGCCGACTCACTGGAAAACACCCTGACCTCCCGTGAGGGCAGGAGGAGAAGTGGGTGACAGAGGATGAATTGGTTGGATGGCATCACCAACTCAATGAACATGAGTCTGAGCAAACTCTGGGAGATGGTGATGGACAGGGAGGCCTGTGCGCTGCAGCCCATGGGCACAAAGAGACAGACGCAACTGAAAGACTGAACAACAACAGGTCTTATCCGAAACTCTCACTTCTCAGATATCCCACAAGGAAAAGAAAAGGGAACACTCTACTGACGTTCAGAATGATCAAGCGTAGTCTGAGGTAGGAGGACCATCCAAAGCAGGACGTGTGGATCACAGAAGGGGCAGCAGCAGCACAGACAGGAACCTGACGGCACCCCGGAACAACAGGGAGGGGCTGAGACTGCCCCGAGCAAACCAGGACACGGGGCAGGGGGCATGCGGCAGGCAGTGTCCAGACAGCACGCCCCTCGTGCTCGGAGCTGGGGCTTTGGAGACACAAAAAGGGGCTCCAAGCTTGTTTCCACCAGTTAGGAGTTGAGAGTGCTCTAATCTTCCTGGACCTTAATCCCGTCATTTAAATGAGGCTGATTTCTTCCTCAGGGTTGTAGAGATTAAATGCAACACAGGGTGTGATCATTTTGCACTGTGTGGCACAGACTATAATAAATGGTAGCTATTATTACCTGTTATTATTAACCTTGGTTCAAAAACAAAAGAGAGAAAATATTATACCCTTCAACCTCAGAAGCACTACAAAAAGCAAGCATGGTTTTAAAGAGAGGATCTAATAGACAGGATACCAGAGGCATCATTTTTAAAGATGGTCAGGGGACCTGGGGGCTTTCCAGGAGGCACCAGGGGTAAAGAACCCGCTTGCCAATGCACGCGACATAAGAGACATGGGTTCGACCCCTGGGTCGGGAAGATTCCCTGGAGAAGGACATGGCAACCCACTCCAGGATTCTTTCCTGGAAAATCCCATGAACAGAGGAGACTGGCAGGCTACAGTCCACGGGGCCACAAGGAGCCGGACACGACTGAAGCGACTTAGCACACATGCATGCCCGGGGGACTTGAAGAGCACTTAACCCAGCATTATTCTGTTGTTCTAGGGATGGCCTTACCAGTAACTGTGACTATAAAAGAGAGGGTCAAAACTTAGCCAACCTCCAACAGGTGTCACTAGCTCAGAAACGCTCCATTCTGTCCCCGCAATTCTCCCAGAACTTGGTAAAACAACAACTATTCATTTAAAAAAATCTGAATACATACAGAACATACTCAAAACTACACAGTAAAATTACAGAAATAAATAAAATTCAGTTTTAGTAAAAGTCCACCCAACCAGCCCAGCCACATGATTAGGCACCACAGGTATGCAGACAGGCCCCTCCGCAGCCTCTGCAGGGAGGACAGCCCTGCTCTGAGCACCAGCACGAAGCGGCTCCAATGGCAGCGCTAGTTTTACTGCCTCCTTATTTCCAAGTTTTCGTGCTTTTACAGGAGAAAACTGTTCAAACTTCACACTCAGTACTCCAAGGTGAAAAGTATTTGTCTCCTCCAGACCACTTAACTTTAATAGAAAACAAAACATTCTCCAACTCAAATTCAACTATGCCTGCTGGATTTAAATGGATAGGTTTGTCCCCCACTTGGGCAATCTTTAAACCTCTGTCTCTAGGAGAATTAAGTAATATTAGGGGATTGAAATGAAATAAAATTCTAAATCCACTGTGACATGACATTCACGGGAAGATGGTAGATTATCCACCTAGTCCTCGAACACTTATAAAAACAATATATAGCATATGTTCACAAAACAATTCTTGGAAATAAAACACAATGGGCACTCAGCAAATATTTTATATCGCCAACACCTGCTCAAATCCTCTCTGAACTTTATTTCTAAATGTCACCGTTTTTTATTGAATCAACGGAAATTTGAAAGAAGAAACAGAATAAACATCCAGAGAAGATCAAGGGAGTTAGAAAAATCTTTATAGAAAGCCTCATTGAGTTTTACACGAGCCAGGGCGCTGTCAGTCTCCCTGAAAGGGGCGGTGGAGTCATCTGTTACACCACGACTTCAATCTCAGAGTGCCTAAAAGACTAAAAAGGGCTCTGTGCGGAAAAAGAAAAAGAGAAGAAAAAAAAGGAAAGAAAGAAAAGTCTTAAGGCTTTTCAAAATTTTATAAACAAAGGAATTGTGAATCAAATACTAAGCACTGCAAATAAATTCACTTTGAATCACAGACTTGAAGTTGGAGGAAGTTTAGTATACTAGTTCAACTGTTATTCAGGAAACTTGTTTATAACACTCCTGTTTGAACTATAAGTGGGAATGAGTTCTCTATTTTGGAAGGCAGTTAATGAAAACCAAGGTTTTAACTTATTTTAAGCTGAATTCTGTCTCCCTCTGTAACTTCAACCTGTTGGCCAAAGTTCTGAGGTCTGAAATAAGGAAGAACTAATTTAAGTAAACTAATTAACTCTCTATCATCTGTTAATATATTTTATCAGACTCAATTTAAAAAGAACTATTTGATTTAAAACGAGAAATCCTTACCTAAAAATCTTTACATTCTGAATTTCAATAAGGGAGAATTCAATTTGTAGACTAGGTGGGGACAGGTGGATATTATAAAATAGATCATGCTAGGTGGGAGTAATGGAGAAATTGAAGAATGGCCGATGAGAAAAGCCCATTACTCATCCTGGAAAGATCGCTGACATGAGAAAATGTGGGTCCAATGTTGCTAGATCTGCAACTTTCCCAAAAGAAGGCCCAAATACAGATTTTTACGTGAACAACCCAATTTTTTAAAGTTGGCAACTTACTCAATTTTTTAAATATTGTATGGGCCAAACAAAACACCTCTATGGATTGGACTCAACTCTGGCTCACCAATTCGCAATTTCAAAATGTTGTTATTTAAAAGTCTATTTAATGAGAAAACATTTATAGTTACTATTCTAAACACTAGTACATATAAACAAAGAGTAACACATTGCAAATGTTATTTTATACTTAAAAGAAACAGGTCACAACAATCTCAAGAGTTAAAACTCCTCAGATCTTAGGATGTTCACTGAGGCAACAGCCCCCTTTACATAAATGTAAGACTCACGCAGCAAATTAACTCCTTAAAGAAAGTGTCCTCAGCTATCTGTGTTCAACAAATTTAATACATTCAATTTTGTTTTAAACTGAAAATTCAAAGAATAAGTCTCTAGCTAGGTAAGAACCATTTAGTTTTTTACAAAAGTCATGCAGCTTCTGGACTCTATACCAACCATAAAAAAAAGAAAAGAAAAAAAACAGTGAAGACCAAATTGAATGTGAAATAGCAAAACAATTATATCAAATACAAGTAAACATTCCAATAAGCTTCCAGTCAGCTAGAGTACAGGAGAAATAATAACCAGATGTTTAATTTAAATCATCAATAGAAATAGTCAGTGTCCTCTTTTCATAAACCACTTGGATTTTATTTGTATTCAAAAGCAATGGTAAATGTCAAATGACTACTAGACCATCCTTCTGAACACAAGAAAATATCACGCTGTTTAACTCTCTAAATACAAAAAGTGCTTTTTAAGAAACAAAGATAAAGAACAGCATGTCTTAGTCACACAGATCAATTTAAGAACCACAAAATACTAAAAGGTTCCATGCACCTAACAGTAAAGACTTTGAGTTACTAAATATTTTAAAATTTTGAACTTCGAAAATATTTATTGTTAAAATCTTTTCAAATCCAGGATGAATCTTATATCTAAAGATCTGAGAAGAGTATCAAACTTTATCTTCATGTGAAGAATCCATTACTAAAGCAAGCAGCATTAAACATAGATTCTTTTCATAGGCATTAGGTATAAAATAGTATCTAAAGGTTCTATTATAACTTTATTATGAAAGAAAATAATGAGATTTGTTTTTTTAAAAAAAACTAAGAATGTTATGTATAAATGTCAATTGTGTGTGAATTCCAACTATGAAATGGAAATTGACTCATCAGCCATTTGCTTTTTCTTGTTTGTCCCCATCCAATTCTTACTGCAGTAAAAATGGAAAAAACACATCCAATTGGAAAAGCCAAAGGAAAATTAAACAAACGGGCTAAATTTAATAGGAATAGTATGAGCTTCAGCAGAACAAAAGATGTTGAAAGGATTAAATGAGAACACATGTAAAGTGCCTATCAATTACCTGGATAATAAAGGTTACTTTCCTTCCCTCTATCCTTACAAGGCTCACTATCATCTCACTCATTAAGTCTTATGTCACCTAAAGAGGAAAACCTTTGGGATCAGCAGGAACTCAGTGCCCCACCGTCTGAGGCACAGCACCAAGTATTTAGTAGGGGGTTAATAAATGCTTCCTGATTTACTAGAGGATAATAATAATGAACAAATCTAAAACAGACACTAATTGATAGGCTAAATGCATTAGTGCATTCCAGTGTCCTCCATGGGAAAGGTTACTAACCCATCCCGGCTAAGTGCTGAAATTATAATTAAGTCTGATGGGAAGTCCTAGATTTATACCAATATAATTACAAATATTACTTAGCTTAGTGATAGAGTATGGCAAGAACAATGAGCTGACTAATTTAGATGACACTGCAAAGTGGGTTTTAATGTTTGAAACTCCTATTACAGTACACAGGATAAGTGCAAGTAGTGTAATTAAAACCTAAAAGAGTCTGATCTTTAAAACTCTACCGCTCAACCTCATTAAAATGCATGTTTTCTCAATTAATTCAAACTTTTCCATTAAAAACATAAAAATACACTTTCATTCCTTGCAAATAAATCTCTACAGTACAGCATTTAGGATCAAACACCAAATAATCATTATAGTTAAATAGGAAAAAAAAAAACGACTGAAATATTATGGAAAGGGATTTGAGCAGATGGAACCTAACAAAGGGAAGGAAAGGCAAGGTGAAGGCTGCTCTTTTTTCATGTGTAAATACCCAGTTATGGCTACACAAGCATTTGAAGCACCAGAAGATGAGAAATCCTTGAGTATCTTTGTGTAAATGATATAAATCTAAGCAAAAGCAAAACCTGTTTACTGAGCAGACAACCCTTGTGATCATACATGGACTGCATCTTACTTACCTCTGTAGGCTCCAAGTCTTGAGTCTTCTCAATCATCTTCATATCCATTTTGTGGCACAGTTTTTACCTTTCAATCCGAAGCATTACTAAGAAGTTTACCTGAATATTAAGCTAATGCTAAACACCTAAAACCACAGGATGATGTTTTTCATGTACTGTTTTTTATCAGTTGTTATGGACAACATTTAAAAGATTATTTTAAAACTTGTCACATAATTGGTCATGTGGAAGAACATAGATTATAGAAAAGAATTTAATTTTTTAAATGTTCATCAATTTTCTTCAGATTTTAATACACCTCACACAGTGACTACTATTCAGAAACAATAAACACCTTTATAAATGATGACCACGGACCAATTCTGGCTTAGTAAATTTTTCAAGAAAAATGTTACTAAGAAAGAGCCAAGTCAAAAGCTATCACACATAATTTAAAGGGTAATGCTGGTAATTTATAGGAATGCCACTAGAATTTGCCATTCTTGGGGAAAATGAAGTCTACATGATTTTACTGTTAAAAGAATAAAAGGAAATTAAAAGTGAAAGGGGGAAATGTCTTAAATTTAAAGCATCATCTGACAAAAACTTTATAAATCGCTGCTCTATTTTACAAAAAAACATTTAAATCTAAATAGGTTCTAATTTTAGCTGAAATAGTGCTTTCTATTTTGAAAGCAATATATTTTTGGTGACCTTTTTTAAAACTTATTTATTCTTGAAAAGCTACTGAGCAAGAACCTTATCTCATGCCTATATTTAAGAACCCACCTAAACTAATCAGCAGTAGGACTTCCTGTGGCTCAGAAGGTAAAGAATCCATCTGTAATGCAGGAGACCTGGGTTCGATTCCTGGGTCAGAAGATCCCCAGGAGGAGGGCGTGGCAACCCATTCCAGTATTCTTGCCTAGAGAATCCCATGGACAGAGGAGCCTGTCGGGCTATACAGTCCATGGTGTGACAAAGAGTCAGACAAGCACAGAGTAAGCACAGAATAGTGGTACTCTGCAGTTATTTTCACTACAAAGAAGTCTATTTTCAAGGGTTCTTTCATTTTTCCCCCCTCATGCAATATTTCACAGAAAAATTAACCTATCAATTATCACTGTTTATTTTTAAAACTATTTCTAAAATATTTTTAAATGCTTATTTTTAAAACATTTTACACATCTTTACACTACGTATTAAACTATCCATCACATGACTTTAACGTTCAAAACAAATTCTATTTATACAGAAAACAAAATGTCATCCTAGAGAAAAGATCTGAATGCATAATGTTTGAAACAGTTTCTCAGAACCATTTTCCTTGATAAATGAACAGTAAAATCAACCACAAAAAGTAGCAAAAATATTAAAGTGACAAATAAACAATGTTTTGGATGAGTGACAGAAGATTCAATAGACTTCTGTTGTTGTAACTGTTTAGGCAAACATATGAATCTTAGCACATAAACTCTGCTGCAAATATAAACAAGTGTGAGTCACTCAGTGGTGTCCAACTGTTTGCAACCCCATGGACTGTAGCCCACCAGACTCCTCTGTCCATGGAGTTCTCCAGGCAAGAATACTAGAGTGGGTAGCTATTTCCTACTCCAGGGGATCTTCCACACCCAGGGATCAAATCTGGGTCTCCTCTTTCAGGCAGATTCTTTCTTGTCCGAGCCGTTAGGGAAGCCCCAAAACTGGATGGGTTAAAAGTATACTTCTAAATGTTTTTTCAAAACTTAAAAATATCTATTTTAAAAGTCATGGCTATATCACATTTTCCTTAGAGTAGACATGCCTTATTATAATGGTAATCAGTACTTGGTACACAGAACACATGCTTCCCTTTGAAAAAGTGTTTTTAAGATGTTAAGGTGGTTACCTGTCATTTATAATCCAGTTCAGGCAGAGATTGAGAGAGCTAAGATTTTTGCACCTCTTGACAATTTCCATCACGGTTTCATTATCCAGTTCAGTGATATGACGTAGGTCCAAGCTGGAAAGGTTTCTTAGCTAATGAGAAAAATAAAATGAAAGATGAGAAAGATAACTACTACAGCCTCAAAAACTATTAAGAACAATCGATTACAGAATATCACTGCACTGAATAATAGACTATAGTCTAGAATCGTTAGATTAAACTAAATGGTTACATAATATTTTAATAATAAATAAGAAATTAGTCAGAAATCTAAGGTGAACAAATGGCAACAAACATTAAAATCAAGCAGATTTTATTAAGGCATCATAAAAATCAAAAGCTAGCATTCTAATATGTGGGAAAGCTGTTAAGTCAATCACATTAATTACCTACAATTTGACAAGATTATTTTCTTTAACATTGATTTCAGATATTTATCTTCATGATAATACCATTTTTGTACAGGTTTTCTTTTTTAAAAAAAGATAAAATATGAGCAAATTGTTAATTCAGAGGTATCTTGATGATATTTTATCAAGGCGGATAAAGATGGCAGGCTCCTAATTATTTTCTTCAAATAAACTATATCTCAAATAAGCTATTTTTCCTTAATAACATGCAAAGAATTAATTTGGTTGCATCTGGTAGACCGAATAACACCACTCCCAAGGATATCTATGCCCTCATTTGCCACCTTATATGGCAAAAGAGATTTTGCGGATAAGATTAAAGTTAAGGATGCTGAGATAAGGTGCCTGTCCTAGATTATTCAGAGCAACAGAGAACCTCTACCAGCTAAAGGCAGCGATGTGATAGAAGAAGATGTAGAGGACATTTAAACTGTGAAAGAGGTTCCACCTGCCTTCTCTGGCTTTGTGTCTAGAGGAAGAGGGCCAGGGGCCAAGGAATGTGGGCAGCTTCTAGAGCTGCTGGCAAGATGTTGGATCTTCAGACCTACCAACTTAAGAAACCGAATTTCCTCAAAAACCTGAAAGGAAGAGAAAGTATCTCAATTTCCCAGAAAGGAACACAGGGCAGATGATTCTAGTATGATGGGACCTGTGTTGCCCTTCTGACTAGTAAGCCATGAGGTAACAGATCTGCGCTGTTCTAAGCTGCTGTGTGTGTGGGCGTTTCTTACAGCAGCGGAGAACCAGCAGCGGGCATTTCCAGAGCCATCAGGGAGCCAGCCCTTCCAGGACAGGCCGGCCTGCCCGACGCCGCCCTCAAGTCCTTCTGTAGGGGGAGCAGGGGATTCCTGATTTGCGGGCATAACCTGACTGCCAAAGGCCTCAGAACAGTGAGCCAGCTGAGCTTCAAACCCAAGAGAAGACGCTGGTATCCCCGCCGCTGCAGGACAAAGCACAAGGAGCACTCTACGGAGAACCTTCCGCGGTGACCGACAAGTCTTCTCTCTGCTCTGCAGCACTGTAACCACTCGTCTCACAAGGCCACTGGGGATCTGAACCGGACCAGAGGGCGAAGGGCCTGAGCTTGTCATCTCACGTGGCGCTGTTTCGTTTACACCTCTTCTACTTCCGTGTGTGGCCGGGGGCTCCAGGCTTGGACAGAGCCGCTCTGAGAGCCGGGCGGCGTGGGAAACCCTCCTCCCACCTCAGCTCTGAGAGGCGTCGCGCTGCCGCCCGTCAGAGGCACGGGGAGCGAGGGGCGGGAAAGACGGGAAGGGCCTCGCTCTCAGAGACGCCTCACGCTGCTCACCGCTGCCGCCCGTCAGAGCCACCGGGAACCACGTGGGGGCGAGGGGCGGGAAAGACGGAAAGGGCCTCGGCTCTGAGAGCGGCCTCGCGCTGCCGCCTGTCAGAGCCACCGGGAGCCACCGGGAGCGAGGGGCGGGAAAGACGGGAAGGGCCTCGCTCTCAGAGACGCCTCACGCTGCTCATCGCTGCAGCCCGTCAGAGCCACCGGGAGCCACGGGGACCGAGAGGCGGGAAAGACGGGAAGGGCCTCGCTCTCAGAGGCCTAGTCCTGCTCACCGCTGCCGCCAGTCAGAGCCACCGGGAGCCACGGGGACCGAGAGGCGGGAAAGACGGGAAGGGCCTCGCTCTCAGAGGCCTAGTCCTGCTCACCGCTGCCGCCAGTCAGAGCCACCGGGAGCCACGGGGACCGAGAGGCGGGAAAGACGGGAAGGGCCTCGCTCTCAGAGGCCTAGTCCTGCTCACCGCTGCCGCCAGTCAGAGCCACCGGGAGCCACGGGGACCGAGAGGCGGGAAAGACGGGAAGGGCCTCGCTCTCAGAGGCCTAGTCCTGCTCACCGCTGCCGCCAGTCAGCCACCGGGAGCCACGGGGACCGAGAGGCGGGAAAGACGGGAAGGGCCTCGCTCTCAGAGGCCTAGTCCTGCTCACCGCTGCCGCCAGTCAGAGCCACCGGGAACCACGTGGGGGCGAGGGGCGGGAAAGACAGAAAGGGCCTCGCTCTCAGAGGCCTAGTCCTGCTCACCGCTGCCGCCAGTCAGAGCCACCGGGAGCCGCGTGGGGGCGATGGGCGGGAAACACTGAAAGGGCCCCCGCGGCAGGGGACGCTTTCTCACTGAGGGCAGGCCTCTGTCACCAAGGGCTCAACTCCGAGCATTCAGAATGAGGTTTAGGAAAACCTCTCTGCGGCCGGCCTCAAAGAGGAGATGTTCACAGAAGCCGCCTTCAGGATGGGACTCAGGACAACACAAGAAAATGGAGGCAGGACCGGAAAGGAGAAACGGTTCTCACGAAGCTCCTCCTCAAGGCATCACAGACTTTCCCAACACCAGAGCAGCACAGGCAGCTGGCAAACAAAGCATAAGGAAAGCGAACAGACTCACCTTTGTCAAACACAGAAGATAAAACCCCAGACGGCTCTGTCTCAGCACCTCCAGACAGCTGACCAGTCGAACCGGGGCTAACTCCCTGCTCCCCCTTCCCCGAGACCCTCCTCATTCACGGTCTGAAAACTACGGTCAACCTCACACCCAGGGCCCGGAAGTGGTGGGCCCATGGGCTCTAACTTTATACCCGAAACATGGCCCTAGTCTTTACCTCTCCCCATAAATAAAGCAGGCTGGCATTGAACAAAACAATTTTTCTTCAGTAACAAAAGGAACAGTTTAAAAAAAAAAAACTGCATAAAATACAAAATACATAGCAATATGAGTTTTTATAATCTTCAGTTGCTGTTCGTTTAATCACTAAGTTGTGTCTGACTCTTTGGGACCCCATGGACTGTAGCCGACCAGGCTCCTCTGTCCATGGGATTCTCCAGGCAAGAATACTGGAGTGGGTTGCCATTTCGTCATCCAGGGGATCTTCCCAACCCAGGGATCAAACCTATGCCTCCTGCATTGGCAGGCAGATTCTTTACCACTGAGCCACCAAGGAAGCTCATAATCTTTCAGTTCAGTTCTGGTTCAGTTGCTCAGCCGTGTCCAATTCTTTGTGACCCCATGAACCGCAGCACACCAGGCCTCCCTGTCCATCACCAACTCCAAGAGTTTACCCAAACTCATGTCCATTGAGTCGGTGATGCCATCCAACAATCTCATCCTCTGTTGTCCCCTTCTCATCCCACCTTCAATCTTGCCCAGCATCAGGGTCTTTTTCAAATGAGTCAGCTCTTCGTATCGGGTAGCCAAAGAATTGGAATTTCAATTTCAACGTCAGTTCTTCCAATGAATATTCAGGACTGACTTCCCTTAGGATGGACTGGTTGGATCGCCTTGCAGTCCAAGGGACTCTCAAGAGTCTTCTCTTGAGAGTTCAAAAGCATCACAGTTCAAAAGCATCAATTCTTCAGTGCTTAGCCTTCTTTATGGTCCAACTTTCACATCCATACATGACTCCTGGAAAAATCAGAGCCTTGACTTGACGGACCTTTGTTGACAAAGTAATGTCTCTGCTTTTTAATATGCTGTCTAGGTTGGTCATAACATTGCTTCCAAGGAGCAAGTGTCTTTTAATTTCATGGCTGCAGTCCTATCTGCAGTGATTTTGGAGCCCAAAAAAATAGTCTCTCACTGTTTCCACTGTTTCCCCATCTATTTGCCATGAAGTGATGGGACAAGATGTCATGATCTTAGTTTTCTGAATGCTGAGCTTTAAGCCAGCTTCTTCTCTCTCCTCTTTCATCAAGAGGCTCTTTAGTCTTTAGTTCTTCTTCACTTTCTGCCATGAGTGTGGTGTCATCTGCATATCTGAGATTATTGATATTTCTCCCAGCAATCAAATGTTCCCCTCAGTAACGTACTCTATTTTCTATATATTAAAAAAAAAACCTTTTTCTTACAACTGTAAGTGGAGTATAGTCTATTAAAATTTTGAATTACTATGTTGTATTACCATAATATAATATTGTCAACTATATCTCAATTAAAAAAAAAACATTTTCTTAAGCCACTTTATTTTTATAGTTAGTCTTCTTTACAGGGTATTTTTGATCCCAACACCCAAAAAATTTTCATCACTACTGTCCTGGGAACATGTATATGTTAGGTAGTTAGAATAGGGAAAAGGAGTCCAAAATGGTGGTGGTTAAAAGACAAGGAAGGGAAAAACCCGTGAAAATAGAACAGAGGAAGGTCAAAGGAAGGTCCGAGGACCAGAGTGAGGACTTCAGGTAGAACAAACAGCACTCCTGGCTAACCCAATTTGCATAGGGCAGGCCCAGGGGAGGGAAAAACATATAAAAAGAGGAGCCAAAGCCCTCTCTCACTCTCCGCACTCTCTCTCTCTCTCTTCCCCATTTGCTAGCATGCTCTTTCTCTTTCCCCACGCCCCCCGCTCCCCGCCGGTCCCCGAGTGCTGGTGTGCTCCTCCACTCTCTTCTCTTCATGTCTTTGGGTTGGCATGCCATCACACTTCAAGGATGAATTCTCCTGCTATCTTCTAAATAAAATAGAGCTGTAACACTGATTTGTCTAAGAGCTATAACACAGTTTGTCCAAGACCCAAGAGCTGTGACGCGCAGAGGGCTTTAATGTCCGTTACTCCAAATCTTTGTTGTTACAAGACAGAACCGAGGAGCATACTCGCCTGACATATAGAATCAAGTAGCCTCTGTGAGTTGCTTGCTGAGCTCATATCCTGACAGTAGCCTCTTGTCTGTACCTCAGCAAAATCAGAAATACATGAAATAGAACCACAGGGCTGCTAAAAACTATTTTGAAGGATGAATTTTCCTGTAACCATGTGCATGTGTGAACTGTTAAATATGGTCACATATGACACATATACAGCGTCACTTTATTTTCCCAATTATCCTGCATCATTGTCACGAGGAAGATGCAAAATCATAAAAAATTCTATCCAGTCACATAAATACCTCCTCAGTTCAGTTCAGTCGCTCAGTCATGTCCGACTCTTTGCAACCCCATGAATCGCAGCATGCCAGGCCTCCGTGTCCATCACCAACTCCCTGAGTTTACTCAAACTCATGTCCTTCGAGTCAGTGATGCCATCCAGCCATCTCATCCTCTGTCCTCCCCTTCTCCTCCTGCCCCCAATCCCTCCCAGCATCAGGGTCTTTTCCAATGAGTCAAGTCTTCGCATGAGGTGGCCAAAGTATTGGAGTTTCAGCTTCAGCATCACTCCCTCCAATGAACATCCAGGACTTATCTCCTTTAGGATGGACTGGTTGGATCTCCTTGCAGTCCAAGGGACTCTCAAGAGTCTTCAACACCACACTTTAAAAACATCAATTTTTCGGCACTCAGCTTTCTTCACTGTCCAACTCTCACATCCATACATGACCACTGGAAAATCCACAGCCTTGACTAAACTGACCTTTGTTGGCAAAGTAATGTCTCTACTTCTTACTATGCTATCTAGGTTGGTCATAACTTTCCTTCCAAGGAGTAAGCGTCTTTTAATTTCACGACTGCAATCACCATCTACAGTGATTTGGGAGCCCAAAAAAATAAAGTCAGCCACTGTTTCCCCATCTATTTCCCATGAAGTGATGGGACCAGATGCCATGATCTTAGTTTTCTGAATGCTGAGCTTTAAGCCAACTTTTTCACTCTCCTCTTTCACTTTCATCAAGAGGCTCTTTAGTTCCTCTTCACTTTCTGCCATAAGGGTGGTGTCATCTGCATATCTCAGGTTATTGATATTTCTCCTGGCAATCTTGATTCCAGCTTGTGCTTCCTCCAGCCCAGCATTTCTCATGATGTACTCTGCATATAAGTTAAATAAGCAGGGTGACAATATACAGCCTTGACGTACTCCTTTTCCTATGTGGAACCAGTCTGTTGTTCCATGTCCAGTTCTAACTGTTGCTTCCTGACCTGCATACAGGTTTCTCAAGAGGCAGGTCAGCTGGTCTGGTATGTCCATCTCTTTCAGAATTTTCCACAGTTTATTGTGATCTACACAGTCAAAGGCTTTGGCATAGTCAATAAAGCAGAAATAGATGTTTTTCTGTAATTTTCTTGCTTTTTCAATGATCCAACTGCTATTGGCAATTTGATCTCTGGTTCCTCTGCCTTTTCTAAAACCAGCTTGAACATCTGGAAGTTCATGGTTCACGTACTATTGAAGCCTGGCTTGGAGAATTTTGAGCATTACTTTACTAGCGTGTGAGATGAGTGCAACTGTGTGGTAGTTTGAGCATTCTTTGGCATTGCCTTTCTTTGGGATTGGAATGAAAACTGACCTTTTCCAGTCTTGTGGCCACTGCTGAGTTTTCCAGATTTGCTGGCATATTGCGTGCAGCACTTTCACAGCATCACTTTCAGGATTTGAAATAGCTCAACTGGAATCCCATCACCTCCACTAGCTTTGTTCGTAGTGATGCTTTCTAAGGCCCACTTGACTTCATATTCCAGGATGTCTAGCTCTAGGTGAGTGATCACACCATCGTGATTATCTGAGTCTGAAGATCTTTTTTGTACCTCCTACACACACATATTCTGGGGTCTAGCACAGCTTCTCACACAAAGTTGTTATGTGAATATAACTTTATCTCTTAGCTTCCCTCATGGTAAAATATCCCATCACAACTCTGTGAATGTACTTGATACAACTGAAGAGTACACTTAATAATGGCTTAAAAGGTAAATTTTTCTCATGTACATTTAACCACAGTAGAAAAATGACTCTTCCTCCACCAGCACACAGTGAGAGGATACAATCAAGTTCTGTAATAAAGAAAGCTTGACTTGTTCCAGTTGGGTCCCCTTAAATTAGGGAAGGTAACTGAGGTTTGAATAACTTATTAAGGTGCTGATAACAGGGAGAGATGATAGCAAACCTATTTCTCGGACTTAGGAATATCCAAAGATATCATCTAGAAAGAATAGAACAGAAAGAAGTCACAATTCCAGAAACTATCTACATGTGATAAAACTCTAATTCTAGTTGATTGACTCCTAAGCTTTTGGAAATGCTGCCTCCAGGCCCATTCCTCGGGGCAGGGTGGGTCATATGGTGACACTTGGGGCTGACAGTGCCCTGGGTTTATTGTCCATAAGTGAAGCATTTTTTCTCTTTCAGTGGAGCACAAACTCAAACATGAAGAGAAAGGTTTACTTTGGTTCTCCCATGCCAGCTCTCTAGTGAGATCTTGAAGAGCATTTTGCCCTCAGATTCAATTAAGGCCCATTTTTTCATGAGCTGACAGTCGCTGACATCGCTCATGAAGCCTTCCCTGTGACCATATTGGCCAGTTCAACCTGAAAAATGACAGCATCCAAAGCAGCTCCAGGAGGCTAAGCCGTGGTAACCGGCAACATTATAAGACACATCCAGAGCACCTCTACGGGCTGTGGCGTTTTTATTCAGAACGCCACAAACAGCTCTGTCAAATTCATCATACTCCTTGCCTTGCTATGGGAATTTCATAATAGTGCCCTCCAGTGTTTCATAAAAAGCTACCCAACATAATCCTTCAAAGTCTGAAACAAATAATTACATTTAGAAAACTGACATTTTAATTAAACTGACTTTTCTTACAAATTCACTGGTAGTCTTGGGTTACACAAATCACAGAGGATTTGAATAAGCGAAGCCATACAACCAAGATCTTTGACGGGCTTTGTTCCCATTTTTAAACAGTTTAGTAAGGTATTTGAAAAAAAACCCAAGTCAGAATGTAGACTGTAGGTAAATCAACTTTCAGTTTAATACCGCTTTTATTGAGAAAAAAAATATTACTTATAGCCAATTCAGGTTAAAGGCTAAAATTAGTCAGTGACTGTATGGCTGTGTATGTACTTAAGAACAAAATGAGACATTAAAATGTTACCTAGGAAACACAGACTTGGAGGATTATAAAAAGACCTCAAATGGCTTCCAAATTTTCTTAAGACTCTGGAAAAGTAGAAACTGAAACCAAATCCTCAGTTGTGCAGGTTGACTACAGCGGGTGAAGCAACGGGCGAGGACTCACAGCGCCCTCGGCAAAGGCGGGGGGTGGGGGGTCCCACTGGTTCAGACTAGCGAGGATAATTTACGTGAAGCCAGCTGGAGGTGATAACTTTTGCGAAGGATAAAAACTTCTGTATAGTTAACCATGTTCAAATGTCAACTAGTCCCTAAATTACTTCCTGCCAGCCCTACAGATGTTGGCGTCACCAGGACCGGGTTTCAGAGCAATCAGTTGCAATCTTCAGGGAGCAACGTCAAGGTAAAGACAGGCCGCTGGTGCTGTGGATCGGCAACACACACTCATCTGCCCGTCACCGGTCAGACTGCCAAGACGGGGACCGCAGGGGGGCCCGAAGGCTCGGGGGAGAGAGAGGGGCCCCTGTAAGAAAACTGGGGCGAGCCGCCTATTGGAACCACGAGGGAGACAAAGGAGAAAGGGAGGGAGGAGTGGTGTGCGCATGGCAGACTACAACTAAGGGTAAGGACACCGAGAGTGCTGGGAGCGGGCAGGGGCAGAGGGGAACTTCTACCCCGGGCAAAGGAAGGTTTCTGGCTCTCGACGGGTTCCACACCTAGAGGAGAACTTGGCTGTCCAAGGTGGGGGGATGAGGGGCATCTGTCCTGCTCACCAACTAGGTCGAACCTCAGTTTGGTTGGTTACAGCTGACACTCGAGAGCAGAAATAGTAATAAAAGCTAAATAAGTCACACTGAGGACATCAGGGAAATCCTTCCCAGCGCCTCACAGAACTGAGACCCTCAACCTGTAACTGAAAGCTTTTCATTGCCCGAGAGCCCGGCAGAGACTAACAATTTCCAATCCTAACCACGAAAAGGAGACTTCCAAGGCCCAGGATGCTTATCGCACCCGCAGGAGCTACCCACGGGAACCCTCTGGCTCCTTCTTACCACTTCCAACCACTGCCTTCTTCATCACACTGGTCTGCGGTCTCTTTGCTTTGTTTCTAAGCCCAAGGCTGGCGGGGTCTCCTGCCCTTCCCCTGCTGGATCTGCCATCTCTCACCGTTCTATTCGCACTCTGTCTTGCTTTCCAGGACATTTTTACTCACTGCTCCTCCTTAGAGCCATCCCTTCCAACTCCTGGCCACATTACCAGTCACATAAATATTGTTTAAATAACTATGATCATATCTCCCACCTTCTCTGAAACTTTCAGGAAATAGAAACCATTTCAACTGTAGACAAGAATTCCAGAGCGTACATATCAAAGCCCTTCACTCTCCATCCCTACCATTCCCTGATAGGCTAAGTTAAAATAGCTCAAATCTCTTTCTCCAAGTTTCAAGAAGTTATTCTCATTGTGCTCAGAGATCTGGACTCAGTATTTAAAACTGAGCTCACTTCCTGATTACTTCAGAAAGAAGAAAAATTAGTGAGTCTCAGAAATATAATATACCCACTTTAACACAAATTACTAACTAGGCAGTCCCCAACAGAACTATGCCCTTTTGACAGAAATCAACTGCCAACAGCTGCCAAGGGAGCAGGGGAACGAGCTTTCCTTCCTGCTACAGCTACTGGGAGTGCCCTTGGTCCACTCCATCTACCCCACCTTCCCTCACCCTTCCCTAGCTCCTCTCCTACCAGCCCCCCTGGGCTGTGCTAGTCAGGACCAATCTCTCGTGGCAAACATCTGACATCTGATCTTAATGCTTGAGCCAATCCAAATCTGCATCTCTGCTACAGCAGTGATGGTTCACTCTCCTTCATTCATTCACACTTAGTGAATTCACACTTTAGCAAGCAAGTGGTGCCAACCTTGGTGCACGTTAGGATCATATGGGAAAACTTTTAAAAGATACTAATAACCATCACTACTTCTGAAAAAGATACCCAGCTGATCCATTCTGAACAGGGAACCACTTCCCTAGTGCAGAGCAAGTCATATTTAAATCCAGCTACTGAAAGGGTATTTCCTGGTGGTTCAGTGGATAAACAGTCTGCCTGCAATGCAGGAGAGCTGTTTTCGATCCCTGGATTGAGAAGATCCCCTAGAGAAGGAAATGGTAACCCACTCCAGTATTCTGGCCTGGAGAATTCCATGGATGGAGGAGCCTGGTGGGCTACAGTCCACGGGGTCACAAAGAGTCAGACACAACTGAGTGACTAACACTTGTACTTTCACTTTCACTGAAAGTGTAAAAATAATTTATAAAGCTCAGCCTCTTTAATCACTCAAAAAAGAACATTAAAAATATTATTCATATAGTCAGTATCTATTAGGCACCTATTGTATACCAGAAAACATTCCAGCTGCTAAAAATACAGCAGTGAACAAAACAGACAAAAATCCCTGTACACAGCATGCTTATATTATTAGTTGGAAGGGGAAGGTGGAAACAGTAAGTAAGCAAATTATATACTGTTAAAAGGTGGTTAAGTATATACTATAGAGAAAAAAAAATAAAGGCAAGGTAGATGGAGAACAGTGGAAGGGAGGAAGATGGAGTGTAATTTTAAACAAGCAGTCAAGAATGATCTCACTGAAAAGATACATGAGCAGAAGTTTGAAGGAGGTGCAGGAGCAAACAAAACCATTCTGATGTCTGGGGCAAGAGGTAGTGCAAAGGCCCTGTGATGGGAGCCAGTCTAAGATTTCAGAGCGTCGGCAAGGAGCCAGAGCTCCCGGGGCAGGGTGAGCAGAAGGAACGCTAATTGGAGGACGGCCAAACGACAGAGCGGAGACAGGAGCCTGTCCAGTGCCTTGCAGGTCAAAGTTAACAATTTCACCTTTTGCTCTGCGGAATTTGGGGACTCAGTGGGTTTTAAGCAGGTATGTGACATGATCCAACTTACATTTTAAATGCATCGTTCTAGCCCCTGTGTGAGTCTTGGACTAGAAGTAAAGGAGCAGAGAGGCTGTAATGAATTAATGAAGTCAGGCAGTAGCAGAGACCTGGGCCACAGTGACAGCCCCCGGAGGCAGTATACAGTGACCAGATTCTGGATACATTTGAAATTAGAATCGACAGAATTTTCTGACAACTGAGTTATGGAGCATGAGAGAAAAAGTAAGAATCAGAGATGACGCCAAGGCTTTTGGTTTGAGCAACTGGAAGGTATGATTGCAATTAATTAAGATGCTTTGGGGAAGGCAGGGAGAGAGTTTAGTTTTGAAAATGCTACCTTTGAGATGCCTGAATATCCGAGGAGAGATGTCAAATAGATGTGGGGCTCATCAGCACACAGACAGCATTTATGCTTCTAAATTTAATATGCAAAAGTCTTAATTATATATCCACGTGCTAAGTTCATTAGGTTGGCTAGGTACAAGCATACTAGCCTTTCAATTTGCAGTGAGTAAAAAAAAAAAAAAAATTTACTGATTAAACTACTGAGTGGGCATATATATCCACAGCAATAAAAAAAAATAATAGCTAGCAGGCTAGCATGATTCTAAAAACAAAGCATTAGAAGCATATTGTCCCCAGTCACCCAGAGCTGTCACAAGGCTGGCTACAGTTCCTCTCAAAGCACAACTCAGGCTCACAGCCCCAGCACACACCCTCTGTAAAACCTCCCAGGGTTCGGAGTTGGAAACTCTGCCCTTTGTACACCCACCGATGCGGCTCATTCTCCCACCACACACTGCTTTATAATTTAACCTAATTAAGTATGTGTTTCCCCTGCTGGAGTCAAAGACAAGCTAATGCAGGTCAGGGCCCACGTCTTATGCACTTCTGAGTCAGCAGTGGCCTCACACAGAACTAGGTGCATCAAACCAAACTATCAAATGTCTATATTGCGGAATGAGCTTGAAATCAGGATCAAAACTTTCAAAATAACTTCATGGGTTCAGGTTTCCTTAAACCAGGATTCTGTTCTTGTAACTGTATCAAACGCGGGATCTGCATCTCTGAAGCTACATGTTTCTAAAAGTGATATATCTGAACATAAAGTTCACCGACATGTAAGCATTACATTAAAAAAAAAATTCTCATTCTATACAATCAAAGGTTATCTGAGAACAAGAAGCATCATCTCTTTTCATATTTGTTCTTAAAGTGAAGAACATTTAAGAAGTCTCTGTAATTTGACAGAGTTTTGATATGTATGGCAGGAATTTTGAGTAGTTCACCCAAAATTCTAATCACTGCTGCAGAGACGTGCCTTTGTTAACTGCATCCCTGCTTCTCCAAACAGACTCAAAAGGGATCGCTCCTCCTCTTCCAGTCTGGCAGGCGGCACACTCTCTAATTGACTTTTTCTCTAGGACTCTTCTTTCCACCAAATCCCTTTCTTTTCTCCATAGATTTCTAGAGCTCGTAACAAACCCAAACAGCACTTGAAGTTAGCAGCACTAAGAACTCCTGTCAGTTTTTTCAGTCTGCAGGTGCTAGGAAACAGAATTTCTCCTCAATTAAGAAATAAAATATTCATACTGCTTCATTTAAATAAGAAAAAAAAAGCAAAGCTTAAATAAATTAAGGGTAAATTAAATCAAACAGGAAACAAGCAAGGGGAGATTGCTTCATCTGATGGACTGGTTGTGCACTTCTCTTTCATTTTCTCATACCAAGTTCACAGATTTTTTTTTTTTTAAAAGAAGACAATTCATGGGATTTTGAACCCATTTCAATTGCTTGCAACCATGTATCATACTACTTCAATCTGCCAAAAGTTTTGGAAATATATTCCAAATAAAAGTTTTACAATCTTATTTTTAAAAGTAGTAATTGAAATGTCATTAGCCCAGGACAAAAGTTTATCATATCTATGCCAAGTGACCTGTACATTGACTTCCTGATATTAAAGCCAAAGAGTCAAATTATTCCATTCTTTATTTTTAAATGCGTGAAACTGCAAAACAAAGAAATGACAATAACAATTTTTAATTAAAAAAAAATACTCTAGCATATATTGCCATTTTCTGGCATCCAAAAAAAAATCTTACAGAAATGGCATACCTACTCTCTAAAATGAAATATCTTTTATTTCTTTCTTTCTGACTTAGGATATGTAACTGATGTCTTTCTTCCTGGTTCAGAATATTCATCGTCACATGGAAAATCTCTTAGGTGTACACTCTCATCTCTGAGCCTCAGAATAAAGTCAAAGTTCGGGGTGAAAAGTGCCCAAAACTTAATTTCAGGCATTAGTTCTTCTAACCCATGACCAAGTACTATCCAGAGAGCGTGAGCCCAAAGTCCTGGTACCGGGACACCAGCCACCGACAGAACCACTGCTCCTTCTCCCACCTCCAGAAACCGGAAACAGATTTCCTAACACGTGGAGGAAGAGCATGGAGCCCTGTCAGGAGGCACCTACAGCTCTTCTCTGGGGCTCACCCAGGGTCTAGGGCACCCTGAGCCATTCGGGGAACACAGCTAACCCAGGCATTCCGCAGCAGCCTGCAGTCCTCTCAGCCTCCAAGCCGTCTGTGTGAGGAGAAACATCCCAAAATGTGTACGTGACGCCTCCCCTACCCCCTCTCCTGCCGGCTCTCCAATGATGCCTCAGATACCCCTTTCAGAGGGAAAACCAGTCTGATGTTAACAATCTAAAAATGAATCAATCAGATCACCCCTACTAAGTGAGAAAGAAAAATATCAGGATGCATGTAGGAAAAAATACTATTTCTTCCACAATCTTCATTTCTGGCATTGTACTTGGATTTCATTATTCATGGTATCATCTAACTGCCAAAATCACCTATAATAATAAAAAAATAAACACTCTCTAAGGAAAATCTTAGAAAACTCAAACTTTCTAAAGAGCATGTAAGGATTCACACTCAAAATCCAAGTCAGGAACTCTACAAACATTGACTCAGGTCCCATTTGTTTCACTTAGCTTTACCTTTGTCCTAAAAAAAAAGTTATAAGAAGCAACAGCATTTGGTTTACATGTATTTAAATTTGGAATTGACAAATCACACTCACTGTTAAGAGCCAGAAGTGAATGATCTAAAATTCTAGGTTAATGACTACGCTATAGGCAGTATAGTGAAGGTGAAAGTCGCTCAGCTGCATCCAACTCTTTGTGACCCCATGAGCTATACAGTCCATGGAATTCTCCAGGCCAGAATCCTGGAGTGGGGAGCCTTTCCCTTCTCCAGGGGATCTTCCCAGCCCAGGTCTCCCATATGGCAGGTGGATTCTTTACCAGCTGAGCCACAAGGGAAGCCCAGCATATCAGTCAACAAGGCCTTTTCAAGGTTTTCCTTGATATTAGATCACACAGAGCATGAAATTATTAGATAATGCAAATTTTTAAAAAATGAAGCATAGAAATTATATAAGTTTGATTTATATATTAAAGCACCACCTTCTGATACAAAGAACTAATTCTGTTCTCTCAACCACTTTCTTCCATCTTTGAGTTGAAAAGGTAATTGAGATGAAATTTTAAAGAGCACTAAATTTAAACTTCAAAATTTATGATTTACTTGAATATTATGCAATTTGGGTCACTTACACTTTCTTACATCAACAAAAAGCATGACCAAGATCTAAAAATAAAAAGTAAACAGAAGTACTGATATGGTATATTCATTAGAAGGACTGATGCTGAAGCTGAAACTCCAATACTTTGGCCACCTGATGTGAAGAGTTGACTCATTGGAAAAGACCCTGATGCTGGGAAAGACTGAAGGCGGGAGGAGAAGGGGACGACAGAGGATGAGAAGGCTGGATGGCATCACTGACTCGATGGACATGGGTTTGGGTAAACTCCGGGAGTTGGTGATGGACAGGGAGGCCTGGCGTGCTGCGGTTCATGGGGTCGCAAGAGTCAGACGTGACTGAGAGACTAAACGACAACTGATGCGGCAATAGGTTATTTTTAATTGTCAGTCAAAAACATCCAATATACAACTTTAATTAACTGGTAACTAATAATAACTCAAATAACTAGTTCACAACAATTAACTTACTTAGTAAAATATTTCTCTTTACATTTGCCTCTGTGAACTGGCACATATTACAGCACTGAGAAACATTTAAATTTTACCCTTTCCAGGGACATAGGCTTCCCAGCTGGCTCAGTGGTAAAGAATGTGCCTGCCAAAGCAGGAGACGTGGGTTCCATCCCTGGGTCAGGAAGAGTCCCTGGAGGAGGAAATGGCAATCCGCTCCAGTATGTCTGCCTGTAAAATTCCATGGACAGAGGAACCTGGAGGGCTTCAGCCCATGGGGTCGCACAGAGTCAGACACAACTGAGGACGCACACAAAGCAAAAGGAGCGTGTATAAAAACTATCTCTTTATAATTAAGCATCTGGCCCTCTATCCTATTCTTGGGAATCACCAAGAATTGTAGCTTCATTATTCCTAATCATCACATAGCTAGCTGTTTCCATCTATCCAGTTTTAGCTTATCTAGATCCAAGAATAGAGTATGGCTAGAGAAAGTCTAAGGAATGAAAGTGAAAGTCGTTCAGTCATGGCCGACTCTTTGCGACCCCATGGACTGTCCATGGAATTCTCCAGGCCAGAACACTGGAGTGGGTAGCCTTTCCCTTCTCCAGGGGATCTTCCCAACCCAGGGATCAAATCCAGGTCTCCCACATTGCAGGTGGATTCTTTACCAGCTGAGCCACAAGGGAAGCCCAAGAATACTTGAGTGGGTAGCCTATCCCTTCTCCAGCAGATCGTCCCGACCCAGGAATCGAACTGGGGTCTCCTACATTGCAGGCAGATTCTTTACCAACTGAGCTTTCCTTCACCAGTCTAAGGAAAGGTCAAGTCTAATTTAAATGTTATATAATGTGCAATTCTCTGCTCTGTGCTTTGATCTCATTGTTACAAGATTCTTAGAGGGGAGATAAATATCAGTTCTCTTCTCTTAGATGTGCTCTCATGTAAGAAACCCTGAATGACGCAAATAGAAATATGTTCTAGTATCTCACTAGGAAAACAAATCCCTATAAGCATTTATTAAATTACATGAAGGGAATTTCATTAAAAAAAAAAAAAAAAGGCTATTCTGATGAAGTAGAAGCTGAGAAGAGAGGCTAATGTAAGCCACAGATTTCCCAACAGCAGGAGGCCACGAGCACCCCAAGGCTAGAGAGACAAGAAGACTCAGTGTTCATGAAAACCACATGCCTGGTCTTCCAGTGCAAGCTGGGGCTGTGGGAGGTCTGTCCAGGGCTGGAATCACGGAGGAGAAGAAGCCTGTTGCCAGAAACGCAACCTGAGACAGAGAAGGAGGGAAAGAAGCACCAGAGGGCCTTCCTCTCTCGGCCTCCCTGCCTCCCGCTAAACGCAGCCTGCAGAGAGAAGGCCCCGTGACACAGCAGAGGGCGCTCGGAGAGAAGAGAGGACGGGAGGGTGAACAGACCCAGGACCTCGGAGAGAAAGAAGGGCGGGCCAGCCTCCAGATGAAAAGAAATAGTCAGTCTAATGGGAGCTCATGGCGGCAGCCCAGAGAAAGGAGGAGCGCCCAGAGTGTGCCCCACGCCTTGTCTGGGAAACCCAGGGTGCTCACAGACTGTTTTCTCCTCTGAGCCAGATGAAAGCGGAAAACTATCCGCAGCTGCTGTCGGCTTCCTCAGACACAGGGGTATTGTTTCGCTTTTAAAGGTCCAAGATTGATAGCCAATTGCATGTCGAAAAGTACCTCTGATCAAACATAATAACCAAGCATTTCCACTAGTGAATATAAGAGAAAAAGCTCCAGTGGGCAGCTTTTTTCGTGGAGAAAAATGTGGATAGCCTATCATCCCACTGGGAGACAATCAATTGTAAGGAAGTCTACAGTAGGGAAGCGGCGATGCTCCTGACGGTTTTGTAAGTACACTGTGATCAACAGCTTTTGTGTAACTACCTGTGATACCTCTGGGCTGGAGAGCAAACACATGAGGAGCTCAATTGCCTTCAGTCAATGGACGCTACTGGACTCTCTCACTGGGCCAGCGAGCCGGGAGAAGACAGAGCTCGCAAACAAACTCTATTCCAAAAATCATTACGGGAAATAAAGAGTAATATTATGTAGGCCCAAATAAATATTGCGATTCCAAGTTAAAATTTTTGAACACACACCTTCTACGTTTGACTAATAGAGAGTTACCATGGAAATGAATTCCCTGTTTTCAAAGACAGTGACTTCAATAAAGATGCAACATAATTTATCTTTCCCTCAGCATCCAGGAGCCCCTTAGGCCATCATTATTAACACTGCACAATGTTAAACAAAACTGTAAAGAAAAATATGATTATTTGGATTCTCTATGATTAATGATTGACACAGCGTGTGTTTGTGTGTAAGTGAATATATACTATTGCACATACGTAGGGATTTCCCTGTGGCCAACCGGAGCTGCCCAGGTGCACTGGAAACTATTTAAATAAGATAGCTGAATTAGTTGAGAATAAAATACCATTAAATATTTTACAAATGTTCAAAACTTTTTTTTTTCGGTTGCTAATTTGTGTGCAACTCTTTGTAACCCCATGGACTGCAGCACACCAGGCTTCCCTATACTTCACTACCTCCCAGAGTTTGCTCAAAATTATGTCCATTGAGTCAGTGATGCTATCCAACCATCTCATCCTCTGTTGTCCCCTTCTGCTTTTGCCTTCGATCTTTCCCAGCATCAGGGTCTTTGCCAGTGAGTTGTTCTTCGCATCAAGTGGCCAGGGTACTGGAGCTTCGGCTTCAGTATCAGTCCTTCCAATGAGTATTCATGGCAGATTTCCCTTAGGATTGACTGGTGTAATCTCCTTGAGTCCAAGGAACTCAAAACTATTAAGTGAATATAACTGTCAATGTTTTAATCAACTGAATATGTTTTTAAATTAACTAGACTCTAACTCTAATTCTCAATAATATTTATTTTAAATTAATAAATGATAAATGAATCATTTTGCTGTATAACTGAAACTAATTCAACATTGTAAATTAACTATACTTCAATAAAAATTAATTAATAAATGAGATCCACTCACTTTCCTTCCCTCAGTAGTATATTTCCTCATTTAAGTTTCATTACAATTTATTCTTATCAAGCCCCAGATCTCGTTCTCTAATTCAGGTAGTCTGTTCTATTGACTTAGAGACAGGACCCCATCCGTGCCTGATATCATTATGTATTTATATATACACCACAAGACCGAATGAAGCAGACTCACACTGATCCTTAAAAAAAATTTCTGTTACTACACAGTGTGAATGAATCTAAAAGTCAAAAAGAGCGTGAAAGCAGTATCTCCTAATATCTTTCTTGGATAAAGACTGACCTCAAGTGTTAGAGACCAGATAAATAAAGTTGAAATCCTTGCCTACAGAAGTACTCTGTATTTATAAACAACCAATGTGTGATAAAAACACAAGGAGTGAACTGAGGATAACATAAGCAAAGTAAAATGACATATAAAGTCAAGATCCAAGAACGGTCCTTTCAAGAAAGATAGCCAACTTTCTTCATTAATATTTATATATTTACATTAAAGCTCAAAGCAACCATTTTATCAAAGGATAGATAAAACAAAGAAATTTATTTGTTCATTTTATTTGTTAGGAGTTTCACAAACTGAGTCATTTGAAAGATAATTCATTTATTTTGCTAGCGTCACATTGATACATGCTGCTATGGCAGCTGCTGGAATGAAAATGTAGCACAAATAGACATTAAAACTAGAGTAAGGGTCACAGAGTTATAAAGTATAAAGACAGTAGCCTCACTGAACAGATATCACTGACTCAGTAGAATGAAAAAAGTAAAGGTGATAAAATGCTACCGGTTATGTAGACACTGCCTACACTAATTTGAAAAATAAAAATCAAAGTCACTAATTTGTGTAATAACATACCTACGCCAGTCAGAATGGCCACCATTAAGAAGTCTACAAATAACAAATGCTGCAGAGGGTGTAGAGAAAAGAGGACCCCCTATACTGCTGGTGGGAATGTAAATTAGTACAACCGCTATGGAAAACAGTACAGAGGCTCCTTAAAAACAAAAAGTGAAGCTGCCATTATCATCCAGCAATCCCACTCTTGGGCATATATCTGGAGAACAATATAATTCAAAATGATACACGCATCCCGATGTTCACAGCAACACCATTCACAATAACCAAGACAGGGAAACAACCAAAACGTTCAACGACAAGTGAAGGACAAAGAAGGAGCAGTATACACACACACGTGCGTGCATCTCAGTCCCTGCAGATGTGTCCAACTCTTCGTGACTCCATGGACTACAGCCCATCAGGCTCCCGTGTTCAGGGCATACTCCCGCAAGAACGCTGGGGTGGGTTGCCGGGGATCTTCCCGGCCCCAGGATCAAACCCACATCTCCTGTGTCTCCTGCACTGCAGGTGGATTCTTCACCACTGAGCCCCAGGGGAAGCCCTATATACACACACACAGGCATGTAACACACACACACAATGGAGGATTATAAAAAAGAATGAAAGGCACCACTGCAACAACATGGATGTAACCAAAGATTCTTATCACAGCAAGTGAAGTCAGTCAGAGATAAAGACAAATATCCTCCAACATCACTTACGTGTGGAATCTAAAATATGACACAAATGAGCTTTTACGAAAAAGAAAGAGAATCACAGGTATAGAGAAGAGACTTGTGTTTGTCAGTGCAGGGGCGGTGGGGGGTGGTCTGGGCGTGTGAAATGAGAGGCACAAACACTACACGCCGAGCGGACAACGGGGTCCTAGGGCATTCAACACACGTGATAAACCATAATGCAAAAGAACATTTCTTAAAAAGAAGGCCCATATGTGTAACTGAATCACTTTGCAGTGTAGTGGAAATTAACACGACAGTGTAAATCCATTCTATTTCAATAAAAAATTTTAAACGAGGTACAATGGTATATTCCTCTGATTCAGTGCATTGCTATGGTAGGAACTTTTTGATGATTTAAAATATTATTTCAGTTGTTCAGTGGGTTAAAGGGGAGAAAACAAACCCATGAAGAGCAGACAGCTATTCATCTTAATATTCTGAACTGGCACTCAGGTAGAAAGAAGGGTCATAAAAGCTTTTAACTGAGATTTATTTTCATGAACATCATTCTACATTTTTATTTTGATAAAAGAACATGAGTGATTAGGACTAAAGAGTTATAAGGAGGTTTTGTATGTAATAATGAACATTTTTACAATTACTTATTTTATTATTTTTCAAATGCTGCTTTAGTATGTGCCAAACACTCCTCTACAGCCCGAGAGATAGGCAGATACTATTATTATCCTCATTTTACAGATGAGAAAACTGAGGCTAAGAGATTAGGTGAATTGCCAAAGTCTTATGACCAGCAGTTACACTATCAGCTTTGATGACAGCAATAAGTGGCTTGCTGTCCCTTGTAAACTCCTAAGAAAAAAATCTATTAATGGATCACACCAGGCCTAGAGAATCATTGTCTAAATTCTCAAAACTTGGTTTCTGGCTCAACTCTTAACTCCTGAAAAGCTAAAAAGAACCAACAGCATCCTACAAACACCTCTTCAGAGTCCTCACTGGACTACCCAGTAGGGAATATTTCAGAGCTGAATGAATTTAAGAACACACTTTCCACATCTCAAAATACCACTCAAGTACCCACAGATTAATCAGAAACAAATGAAATGATAATCTATAACTTAACAGCAATATCACCCCAAAAGCAGCAAAATAATATATTCTATCTTGAGAATAAGACATTCTAAATTGATCAGTTGTTTCGAAATTTAGAAGGCAAGAAAGTTCATCTTTCATTTCTAGTCTCTGAATAAACATGAAAAGGAAGACGAGAGTTAGCTGCATCAATGAACATTCTTTCACTTACTTATGTTAAATTGACTGAAAAAAAATCAATTTTGCTTTTCTTTAGAAAACATTTCATATTTTCAGCCATAAGCACTTTTAAAATATGTTTTATAAAAAGTTCTTTAAATATGAGATGGTCCAAGGAAATATCTGAATTTGCGGCATTTTTTTAGCTGCTACCTTCCAAAAAACACCTCTCCTTAAAAACAAAAACAAACATACCCATATCTGACATATGCCAAGAGTTCAGTTCATGCTTATAAACTGAAAATTGAAACAATAAGATCTAAGATAGGCTTCCCAGGTGGTGCTAGTGGTAAAGAATCCCCTTGCCAATGTAGGAGACATAAGAGACACGGGTTCAATCCCTGGGTCAGGAAGATTCCCTGAAGGAGGGCATGGCAACCCACCCCTGTATTCTTGCCTGGAGAATCCCCATGGACAGAGGAGCCTGGAGGGCTACAGGCTATGGAGTCGCAGAGAGTCAGACATGACTGATGAGACTTAGCACACATGCACAGCATCAGAATTAATATCATTAATTAATTAACAACTTTAAAATATATCAACAATCTAAAAAGGAAAAACATCTACCCCTAAGGTATGACAAATATAAATTTTATATAGCATATAACAAAAATGCAGTTTTCTCAAAAATTCTTCATCTTTTTAACAGTCATTTCTTGACTAGTCATTAAATGAGTAATTAGTCATTTATGAATAAAATAGCATCTTCCTGACTATTGGTTGAGATCATTCAAACTGACTGAAGTCAATTCACAATGGGTCAGTGCCATGAAACTCATGAACTCAGAGCAGACCTCAAGTTTGAACACCAACTACAACTACATGTACTATATAACAGGCCACCTTGATATTTCAGACTCCATTGGCTTATTTGTTCAAATGATTTTAAATTAATATTATATATAATGCACTTGAGTATTCATTATCATCCTGAGCTTTTTCCACGTTACTGTGAGTTCTTAAAAAGTATGTGATTGAATAATATGACTTATGTTATATTAATATCAATGTTAACCTCTTAAAAGCTTCATTATTATGGAAGTTTTCAACGATAAACAAAAGTAATGAGAATAACATAATGAACCCTCTTGTCCTATAACCCAGCTCAATTATCTATATTTTGCCATTTTTGTTTCTTTTATTAGCCTATCCACTTCTCTATTTTTTCATCTGCTCCATGATATTTTGATACAAATTCCCAATGCTATAGCATTCCAATAGTAAATAACTCAAGTATGTATCTCGCTCCTCTGTCCATGGAATTCTCCAGGCAAGAATACTGGAGTGGGTAGTCATTCCCTTCTCCAGAGGATCTTCCCAGGGAACGAACCTGGGTCTCTTGCATTGCAGGCAGATTCTTCACCGTCTGAGCCACCAGGGAGGTCCAAAAAAGTTTTGAAATATAACAAATATTTAGTAGAATTCACCAGTGAAGCACTCTGGGCAGGGAGTATCACTGAAGGAAGGTTTTTAAACACAACTGTAATTTCTTTAAGGAACAGAGGTATCCAGGTTATCTATTGAATATTTCTTCTTCAGCGAGCTTCAGAAATTCACGACTTTCAAATAAATTTTCCCTTTCATCTAACGTTGAATTTAGAGGCATAAAGAAGCTCATGATATTCCCTGTTATCCTTTTAATATCTGGAGAATCTGCAGCTATACTACTCCTCTGAGTCATGGCATTGGCAATTTCTCTCTCTCTCTTTTAATTAGTCTGAATACAGATTTATCTAGTTTATCAAAGAACCAGCTTTGTGCTTTCATTAATATTTCTTTTTGTTTTCCATTTCACTAATATCCGCTGCGATGTTTATTATTTCCTTCCCTCTGCTTACTTTGAGGTTAATTTACTCTTCTCTTTTCAAGTTTCATAAGGTAAAAGCTAAGGCCGTTGACCCAAGACCTTCCTTTTCTTCGTATGCAGGTGTTTGGTGCCATCGAAGTGAGTCCTTCAGCAGCACCCCACTAAATCTGGTGTGCTGTGTCTTCACTCTCCTCGGTTCTCCTGTGATCGCTTTACTCCTGGTTATCTAGGACGAGATGAGCGCGGGAGGGCACAGACTGCGCCCGGCCACCCCGGCCTCCCTGGACTTCCGGTTCTGCGTCCACGCAGGTCGCCTGCTGGGCTCTGTCTGGGCCGTCCTCCCTGTGCTGCGAGCTGGAAACGCTTCCAACGCCCGAGCCAAGTCCTGGGTTGCAGGAGACGCAGTTCTGCCGGACACTGCACGTCATCAACGTTCTCAACTTCGGAGGCAAAACAGAGACCTCAGAAGTTCGCATCCTCACTTCCGAACCCACTCCAGGAAAGCTGACTTCATCTTCTCAACCTGTGTGCGTTCGCTGTTAGCTATTTCCGGACTCTCATTTACATAGTCATAGCGGCTTAGAAGGACGGCCTCTTCACTCCATTATTGCTTGATATTAGCAGAATCTATCTGAAGACTAAGGGTGTGTCATCAGTAAATAGAGTTCAGACAAGACCGAGAGCACCAAAGTAAAACTAAGTCCACGAGACCACAGTAATAGAATATCAATATTCTTTCTCTTGTTCCCAATCTTCTGTCTTCCTGCCCTTGATTTAACAATCTAAGATGTCACAAATCCCCAATTTTCCCTTCTAACTTAGTAAGGACTTGACATTCCTTGCATTCAAGGACAGCCACTCAGTCCCTTCCAGGCCAATGACTCTTAAATTCAGAGATTTGTCTGGCTGTAGGAAACTCTAGAGATAGATCCTCTATTACAGACACATCTCTTCACAGGGGGAAACTAAGGCACAGAGATTTTAGGGCATTTGCCTCTACTAGCAAATTTAGAGCCACAGACTGGAAAGTAGTAAGTTGGAGAGATTTTCTAAATCATACAAAGTTAAATATATTTATACTGATAGCTCAAAACTCTGTATCTCACATCCTCTAATCATTTACTTAAAAATTACATTAAATATTGAGAAAAAATTATTTAAAACTATACACCATGAGGACAGTAAGGGTAACACAACTTTCTAGGAACATTTATATATTTACAAGCATTTTGTGAATGTAAACTACATTTTGTATAATGTCTTAGTATAAAAACACTGTCAGAATGCAATATTTTAACAAGAAGCTTTATTTTGAGTTCTACCCTTGGTTTTCAAAAGCTGAAACAACTAAAATAGCTTAGCCAAAGTCATGTGCATTTAAAAGGCTATCTCGCCTTTACCTGAATCCATGAAACGAAGCAATACCATACCACAGAGCGGTCTTCTCACCAAAACATGCCCTGTGCTGGGCAACAGGGATGAGCCTAACATGCTGTGGGCCGGCTCTGACATGAATCCAGTAGATTCCGACTGCTGACGGGCCAAACCCCCAATCCTGGTATATAATCTTCAGAATAATCTTCTCAGCAAATTAAGCCTTCCAAAGCTGACATTTGCTGTTGCTGCTATTTTGTCACAGAGAATAATTCTGATCTTTTAAGCACCAGTGTACCATAATTTTTGGCCATCTCCAAATGTTCAGGGAAGCACTTACTGATCTAATAAGTCTTGTTTTGTCTTTAATGAGTACAATTTCAAGTGATCGTAAAAAGCCCACATATGGTCATTGTAACACTTGTTGTGCACAATCTGTTCATCCAAAGGCATTTCTACTCTGCACTATAAACAGCAGTAGATGATGTGATGGGAAAAACATTCATCTACGAAAACGTTCAGGCAAAGGTTATAGAAGATGAATAAAAAATTATGGTCACACACGATCTTGGTTACACGAAGATGTTCTGATAGAGCAATAACAGAGAATAATGTGCCTATCCTCTCTGCTAGTTTTAGGTTCTGATCCTCAAAATATAGTTAAAGCTCATCAGTCATGGGAGACACAGAATAATCACAGGCACTGTTTCAAATACACTAGAATAAAACAGTGATTTGATTTTTTTTCCTCAAAGTTTGCTCTAAATTTCTAGCAATTTAGTGATGGTAGCACTTCTCTGGACTTCCCAGGTGGCGCTAGTGGTAAAGAACCCTCCTACCAGTGCAGAAGACACTAGTTATGGACGTCGACCCCTGCGTCGGGAAGATCCCCTGGAGGAGGACACGGCCACCCCCTCGGTATGCTGGCCTGGAGAACCCCACGGACAGGGGAGCCTGGCGGGCCGCAGGGCACTGGGCGGCCACACTCAGGCACGACTGAGCACGCACGCGTGCACCAATTCTTTCAAGGAGAGTGAACGTGTTACTGCTCAGCTCTGTGCCACTCTGCGCCACCTCACAGACTGTAGCCCGCCAGGCTCCTCTGTCCATGGAATTCTCCAGGCGAGGACACTGGAGTGGGTTGCCATTTCCTACTCCAGGGGATCTTCCCAGCCCAGATATCAAACCTGGGTCTCCTGCATATAGGCACATTCTTTACCATCTGAGCCACCACTTATTTTAATAATAGTACCTAAAGTTTACTTAGCACTTACTATGGTCCTGATACTGAGGAAAGCATCTTCCATACACTACTTCAATTAATTCCCTGAAAAACAATTTGTTTACTCAGCTGGTTAATGGCAGAGCCAGGATTCAAACCCAAGCTGACAACAGAGCCTGGGTTCCTACCCTCTGGGCCTTACGGCCACAGTCCTAGGTAATTTATAAACATTTGCTCTTTTCCTAGGAGGAAAGAGGGCTTCCCTGATAGCTCAATTGGTAAAGAACCCGCCTGCAATGCAGGAGACCCCGGTTCAATTCCTGGGTCGGGAAGATCCACTGGAGAAGGGACAGGCTACCCACTCCACTATTCTTGGGCTTCCCTTGTGGCTCAGCTGGTAAAGAATCCACCTGCAATGTGGGAGACCTGGGTTTGATCCCTGGGTTGGGAAGATCCCCTGGAGAAGGGAAAGGCTACCCACTCCAGTATTCTGGCCTGGAGAATTCCATGGACTGTATAGTCCATGGGGTTGCAAAGAGTCAGACATGACTGAGTGACTTTCACTTTCGCTAGGAGGAAAGAAAAACTATTTCCTGCTAAACTGTAAGCTTGAAGAGACATGACAAATTTTGAATAAGACACAAGTAAATTTTATAGTAGCCAGTTTTCTAAAACATGTATGTAAGAATTAGTTCCTAATTATTATAGAGCTCTGAAAAACAGTACAGATGATGGGTGACAAGTGAGAGATTACAAAGGAACTCATGTTTTCATTATTGCTAACATATGAGATTTCATATATTTGTTATGTAAGTAAACTCTCTGAACTATGAAGTTAATTTTTGGCATACATTCACTTCTCTTTTCACCATGTATGTTCAGCTTAATCATATGAACTGACCATATTCACTTCTTAAAAGCAAAATGCTCAGAAGATCTAATGATATGTGACCAGTGAAAACTTTCATTAAAGTATCTTCTAACACAATACACTACATTAAAATCTAAATAAGTCTTGTCATATATATCAGTTTCATTGATGTATACATTTCACAGTTATTAGCAAATGAAAAAAGCCAAAAAGCAAACTTTTTGTTTAAATCAATATCCCATCTTAGAAAGGATAGATTTTGTATTGACTTAAACTGATTTTAATTTTACCAAACACTACTTACACTTCTACAATGGTCTGAGCAGTCCTCATCAAGTATGCAGAACATCACAAGGGCATTGGTATGAACATGGCTTGGAAGCACCAAGGAGATGTAGCCATGGAACCTACCTTGGTTAGATGGATGACTCCTTTAGAAGTCACTGAACAGCCCATGAAGCCAACATACTGCAGCTCAGGACAGTGCTCCGCGAACGCTTTCACCGACTGGTCCGTCACCTGCGGAGAGCCGGGGGGAAGGTGAGTCAGGACGGCGCTGCAGGCTTTGACCACTGCCAAGTCCCTTCCCTCCCCTTGCATCACTAACGTTTCCTTTTCCAGCGGACCGTTTGAATCCATGTATAGACATGCTGAAAGATGTCCTGTGCTTTGTAAATCCGCCCTCAACCCCACATTCCCTTCTATCACCCCATGTTTGTTTACTTCTTCATGTCTCAGAGACGTCAACACTATCTACCTCCACTTCTTCATATCTCCCCCAATAGATATGTATGTATCTTGACATTTACTTCACACACTATGAAATTCACCATTTCAAAGGGAAGTCCCGTGGTTTTCAGCAGATTCACAAGTCGTGCCACCATCACCAACATCTAACTCCAGAACATGCTTCTCACCCCAAAAAGAAGCGCCATGCCCATCAGCAGCCGTTCCCCAAGTCCAGCCCCTGCCCCCAAGTCCTGACAGCTTTCTATCACCATGGATTTGCTCAGTCCCAACATATTTGATAACTGAAACCGTACAATTGTTTCCTAAAGGGCAACAACAGTCTCTTTATAAGGTTTCTCCCTACAAGCGTTTCTTCTAAGAAATCTGGTTCTGCCCCTCACTGCTTCAAACTTCTTAGACTTGGATGATATGATGGTTAAATTTATGTGTCATCTTGACTACACCATGAGATGCTCAAATATGTGATTAAAAACTATTCGTGAAGGTTTCTGGGTGAGATTAATATTCGAAACAGCAGACTGAATAAAGCAGATTGCCTCCCCAAGGTGACCACTCACCCTCAGTCACAGCCAGTCTGCTGAAGGAATGAAACAAAAAGGGGAGGAAAGGAGAATCTGCCCTCTCTAGCTCTCTCCCCCTCCTCTTCTCATTCTCTGCCTACCTTCACATTCAGACAGCAGTGACACATTCCCACCTTTAGACTCAGCTTTGGACTGGAATTACATCATCGGCTCTCCTGAGTCCTATGCATTTAGACTCAGCCTAGAACTGTACCATCTGCTCTCTGTGGCCTCCAGATCGCCGGTTTGGGGATTTCTCAGCCTTCAGAGTGACAGGAACCAATTCCTTACAACAATCTCTTTTACACACACACACACACACACACACACACACACACTCATACTAATTCTGATTCTCTGAAGAACCCTAACTAATGTGATACATATTAGAATCCCCTGAGGAATTTATTAAAACCTCAGAGTCAAAAGAGGTGTAACCCAAGAATCTGTATTTTTAACAAGCCCCTAAGTGACTCTTAGGGATGTGAAAACTTGAGGCCCCAGAGCTGCAAAGAAGTTACATTGACAGCTTTTGGCATTTCTGCATGGCCCTGCTTTAAACCAAGGGCAGACTGAAATTCCTTTTTTGTCTCCTCCAGCCTCCAAAAGTTTTCCATGTATAAAATTATCTTCTTATGATTGTGCTAACATTTTCTCCACCGTTCTACAAAGTTGTGGCTTATAAAAGAAGGTCCAGATATTCTCTATCACAGGGTTAATTTCAGATTCACTTTCCTCACAGTCAAGATGAAATCAACAAGTTAAACACCACTGTTGGTTTTGCGAACAACAGTGACTTGCATCTACTTTGCGTTAACTTTAATATGGGTGACTCTTACTTTGTATCTCCCTTATCTATTCTGAACAGATATTGGAAAATAAAGTTATGTGGGTAGCATTAATTCTGAAACAGCACAAGAACACTTTCCTAAAATAATCAAACCAACAGCATCCATGGTACATCTGATAAAAGATTAATTCTGCCCTCAAAAGTAAAGTATGCTTTAGCATATTAAGACTAAGGGTGCCATTGATAAATTAAAAATGGGCCTTCCTGACACTCAGCTTTCTAAAAACGTTATGTCAAGAAAGAATATTTAAGGCACTGAAATTGCCTGAAGCTTCAGTGAAAACCAATTTCTATTAAAAAAAAAAAAAGGTGGGGAAGGAGAGGGAAACAGGTGAGATACCTATCGCCATCTGGTTCACCATCCTGCCTAATCTCACTCTGACATCAAGCTTCTCCCAGATCCATCTCCAATGGGGGAAGAGGAATTCAGATAAGGATGAAGGACACAGGAAAGCTCAGGTCCAAGGTGTTCGGGCTTTCAGAGACAAAATATTAAAATTGGCTTCGTGGGTCTTCCTCTTTCAGCTCAAGAAATCAAATAAGAGCTTGGGGGCGCCCCCTGCACCAACAGAGTCCTAAGAGCCGAATGAGCCTAGAGTCAGTCCCCGGAATACCGGGACACTCTGTGTAGGCCGATACGTGTCTTAGGAGACGGAATCAAATGGCCCTGAGCTTAACACAATTGTGCGACCAACACCACGATCCAGTTCTACAACACCGCCATCACCCCGCCCTGAAAAGTCCCTTTCTCCCCGATGCCCAAATGCAGTCAGTCTCTGCCCCTGCCCCGAGATGACCACTGATCTGTCTTAACCATCTACAGCTGCCTTTTCTAGAAACTTCATGTAAACAGGATTCTATAATAAACAGTCTTTTATGTCTCGCTTCTTTCGCTAGTAATGTTTTCTTTTGTTTGTTTTTTGAGGTTGCTCTTTGCTGTTACCTGTATCAGTAGCTGGCTCATTTTACTGCTGTGTAGATTTGCATGATATGACTACATTACATTTTGTTTATCCACTCACCAGTTGATAAACATTTTAATTGTTTACAGTGTGGGGCTTTGATAAACAATGCTTCTGTGATTGTTCACATACAAGTCTTTGTATGGACATATGTTTCATTCCTCTTGCATAAATATCTAGGATTGGAATTACTGAGTCATATGATAAGCTTAATTTTTTAGACATTTTTAAAAGTGAGTTGTTTTCTTATTAAGTTGCAAGAGTTCTTTATATAACTTGAATACAAGTCCTTTATCAGATATCTGCTTCACAAATCTTTTCTTCCATTCTGTGCCTTGTCTTTTCATTTTCTTGATGGTGGTCTTAGAACTAACATTTATGCCTATGGTGCTCCTGGAGTTAATTTTCATGAATAGTGAGTGTGAAGTAAGGTGAAAGGTTCATTTTGTTTGCACATGAATTGCCCTATTTGCTGAAAAGACCATCTGGAATGGTTTGATTTTGAGGGATCATACTTACTCACAGACTGTGATAAAACCAGCCAGTAAATAAGAATTCATATGCAAAGAGAAACGTGGCTCAGGATTTGGAAAGTGGTATCAGAAAATTAGGGGGGAATGAGACCAGCTGGCAAAGCAGATTTTGACCTTTTAGTCAAAGCTGTGATGGAGAAAAAGGGAAGACGAACCTCAGATTCAATAGTGTCATCTCTTCACATGACAGAGACAGAGAAGACCACCTCCTTGAGCTGGCAATCTAAAAGCCAACTGACATTTTGATACCAGCGTGGAGACGACGCAAGTGCGTTTAGAGCTACGATAAGGAAACGCATCACTGGTGAGGAATGTCCTGTGCCTTCAGGGTCACAAGGGCCATGAAAAGCCTCAATAATACAGACACACACAAGATTCTACTAGAGTCTCCACTGTGAATCCTAAGGGGGCCCTCTCTAGTTGCTGACGCCTAAACAAATGATAACCAGAAACACAGAGGGCAAAGGCAGAAGGAAGATACTGGTTCTCATAAGCTCTTGAGAGCAGCACTCTGCCAGAACCCTTTGAGGGTGGTTTCTCATGAGATCAAATGTGGGCACAAGAAGAAATCTTCCGGGACGTAGAAATAAAAGGCCTAGAAAATTCAGACGGGGGCAAATGTAATAGCCACTATGGAAGAAATGTGCATATATGACTAAAATATTCTTCACTAGAAGAAAGAGAAAAGCAGAAGGTGAGCAGTACAGGATCACTCATTTTGCTTGAAGAGTTATTATTATTTATGTTATTGTTTATACAATATTTTTAAATTGCTGAATCTAGAGATTCAGTCCTTGAACACAGCTCAAAGTTTGGGGTACCAGTAGCCAAAGAACTTAAGAAGGAATAGAAAATAAAATGGCTGTATTTACTAAAGCCTTACTGTGGGCCAAGCTAAGTCCTCTCTGTAACAGGGAATCCCAATAACAGCCTTGACAGGCAATATTAGCCCCACTTTAGTGCTAAGACACTTCAGTCGTGCCTGACTCTTTGCAAACCTATGGACTGTAGCCCACCAGGCTCCTCCATCCGTGGGATTCTCTAGGCAAGAATACTGGAGTGGGTTGCCATGCCCTCCTCCAGGGTAAATCTAGCCCCATTTTACAGGTAACTAAAATAAGACTATCAGAGATTGACTTCTCTCAAATCAAACCACTAGCAGATGGCCAAGTGGGCTTTAACTTTGGTCTTTTAGATTTTGCAATCCATGCTCTTTAACTTATATATACTAGGTTGTGACTCATTTCATGGTGCTAATTTCACTCAAAAGCAAAAGCAAATTTAAGGCCCTCCCTTTGGCCCCAGAGAAGTGGAGTGGCAGGAATCAAGGCACCATGGGTCTATTTTTTAAAGAATTTTCTAAAGAGAAGCACTACCCTTGATTACTTTTTTCATCTCCTAAGGATAGAATAGATGTGCTGAAATGCCGTGACAGTTTTCCTGTATATCCTAAGAATCCTCCCAAAACAAGAAAGCATAAAAGTGGGGTGTGTGTGTGTGCGCGCGCTCAGTTGAGTCCAACCCTATGCGACACCATGGCCTATAGCCCTTCAGGCTCCTCTGTCCATTGTGTTTTCCAGGCAAGAATATTGGAATGGGTTACCGTTTCCTCCTCCAGGGGATCTTCCCGGCCCATGGATCAAACCCACGTCTCCTGTGTTTCCTGCATTGCAGGTGGATTCTTTACCTGCTGAGCCTTTGGAGAAGCCCAAAAGTGGGTTGCAGTTATCTAATACAGAGGTGATGAATAAGCTGGATTAACGGTAGTGAATTATAAAACCACATAAGTAGAAATTGATAATCCAAGAAAGCACTTTCACCTAAAAAGGGTTAAAATTAAAGACTAAGAAAATGTGGATGGGAAAAGCTTTTACATAAATTTCAGGACTCTAAATATAAAGAGATGCAGCTTATTCTTATTTTAAGACAAAGTTTCCTCAGAACATGGGTGGAGAGATCTATCTTGATCAGAATAAGACTGAGTCAATGAAAAGGGATTTGTAATCGGTGCTGAAAGATTAAATTTGGGGAATGACGCTAGCCTATCAATAGAGAAAAAGAATTTATATCATTAATTCTAAAAAGGTCAAGACATCTTTGGACATTTTTACACTTGTGACATTAAAGAATTGTTCTGAATAATCCTACATGAATGTATTAAATAATATAAGTATTTCACAACTTTGCTCAGAAAAAAGTTTTCCCTGGAGTTCACCCCAAACCTACGAATTCAGGACTTGGAAATACATACTTCTAATAAGTTCTCTTAAAGATTCTTATGGAGTCAATCCATAAACAACTCATAACTAAATCTAACAACTAACCAGACCTTCCAAATATTAGTACTGAAGATGGTCCTGGGTATACGTGGCGTCATGGGGTTATCTCTTTGCTGACCTGTACTGACACCACAGACCACCATGGTCCAAGACATGCCATCCTTCTGGACATTTTCAGCAGCTTGCACACTAAACATCTTTCTGCCGCTCTTGATTCCACAAATCTATCCTCCACCCATCGAGTCACAGTGATCTTTCAAAGTGTACAAATCACATCATGTCAGTCTGCCATTCACAGTCCTCCAGTGATACCAATTACTCGAAGGATAAAATCCAAACTCCTATAAGCTACAAGGCCCTGTGCAATCTGCCTCCTTCCTAATTCTTCCACCCCGTTCATCATCCCACCATCCCCTACCCAGGTCTGAAATCAAGTGTGAAGAAGTAACCAGGTTATGGAGGGTTGACTGTCTGGCAGAATGGTTGTGACTTGGTATGGAAGGAATCTATTTTATTGGTAATGTGAGACATACAGGGGTTAAGGAATTAAAAGGTCCCCTCAAGTTCCAGCCTCCTGCAGGCACATAACGGATGGTGCCATTCATTAAAGGCTCTAAGGGAAGGGTGATAAAGGGTGAGCTGTCCTTCAAGGTCCATGAGGTCAACTGAGGACCCACTAATGCGATATTCTGGCCTCAGGGAGGCTGCCAGCGGGTCACACCTGCAGCGGGTCCTGCCCCGTGTGAAACAGCATACCACACCGAGGGGTACCTCGGGCAGCTAGGCCGAGCCAGTCAGTGAGCATCCACATCTGACAACGGACCAAGAAGTACCACGTGAAGTGCTGTAATGATAAAAGTCCCAAGTGAAGAATCTGATTCAGATACCGAGTAAATATACACGATACTTCAGGAGTTTTCAAATGCAATACAATAAAATTTCTGCATTTATTTAGTTGAGTCTTCAAACTCTATGAAAATTTCTTTTTCATTTTCACCTTCCTTTGCTCTTCTGTATTCTATTTTTTCACAGGTCATAAAACACTTTCAATTAATGCACCCTCCTTTGAAACAGTGTAACAAAAAGCACAAAAGAGATTCATACTGACCATATAAAAGGAAACAGCTAAACATGGAGACAAAGTACTTGGTATGGATTCGCCTTATGAATCATTTCAGTAAGACCTTTTCACTATGCTCTTACTGTAATAAAAATTTCATATTTTTAGTGAAGTTTAAAAGGAAATTTGAAAGAACCATTATTTAAACATAGTATTCTTTTAAACTGCGGTCACACAGCATTTAGTGAGTAAATGCCACATGCCGAGTGCTGTGCCTCACACCATGACCAAGACAAACCGCCTTCACGGAGCTCACAACCTAGTGAGAAGAGCAAATGCAAAGGATTTATCACAAGTGAGATCCCTCCTTCAGTCACCTGCGGTACCTACCAACTATTCCTTTCTATAGATGAGCAATAATCACACGGCACACAAAGAAAGTTGGGTTAGCGATTAAGAATCCACCTGGCAACGTGGGAGATGCAGGTTTGATCCCTGGGTCGGGAAGACCCCCTGGAGAAGGAATTCTTCTCCAGGAAGCCCACCCCAGGATTCTTGCCCAGGAAATCCTATGGACAGAGAGGCTTGGCAGACTACAGCCCACGGGGTCACAAAGAGTCAAATACAACAAGGAAACAACAACACATAGAAAGAAGTCAAAACTATGACTAAAAATCATATTCAATTATACAAATAAGATTCTTCTCAAATATGTTAAGTTATTGTATGCCTGGTATCATTATATGCCCAATATCATTTCAGTAGAGAGCGAGAATATATATTGCTTTTATAAATCATGAAAAAAAAAACAAGGATTATTTAAGAACTCATGCTTACTACTACAACTTTGGCTTTTAATTAGCATGATTCAACTATTTCATTAGGTAAATCAGAAGCACAGACAGTAAAATCTTTTAACATTTTATGATGAAAAATTTCAAAAACATAAAAAAGTAGAAAAAACAATAAACCTCCATTTACCAATCATCTACCTTCAATAATTACTAGTTCATTGTCAAGTTTGTTTTATTAATAGCCCTATCCACCTCTAAAACATCACATTTATCAGTAAATATTTCAGTATATCTCTAAAAGATAGGATCTTTTAAAAATAAGAGCCATAATACCCTCATCATTCCAGCAGAAATGTTCATGTGAGACTTAATATGAAAAATGAACTATGTATAGTTTTATGGAGATAATAATCCAACATGGTAATTTAAAAATCTCATTAAAAATTTATAACAATTTTATAAAAACTGACCCTTTGTCAACAAGGGCACTGAGATTCATAACTAATCATTTTCTAAAAGTCTAAAATTCCATTAGCGACCAATGAGAATCTGATCATTTGATTGCTTGTTTGACCTTGCCTGATTTTTGCTCATTCGGTCTTGCTTAATGTTAGTCTGGGTTTAGAGAAGTCAGATTGGCTGATAAAAAGAGATTTATAAGTTATGCATTAAAGTATTGTGAAAGGGAAAGACACTGGTCCAGAATTAACAGCACAGATACATGTCCCTATTAAAAAGATCTATGATAAGTTAGCTATGACTCAACCATTTCCCTCTCGTTTGCTGACCAAGTTTCTTTGACTAATACTTTATTTTATTGAAATTCAATACTTGGGTAATGTAAATGAAACAGAACAATTAGTCTATTCTGTATCTGCTCACCCTTTAATTAAAGAAAGCAATAAATCTAAAGAGAAATCTCCAAACCTAACAATCATAGTTGTATTTAGCGACGATATTTACAAGGCATTTTCTAGTACACATACACATCTGCCCACTCACCCAGTTAGATACACAGGCAGGTGCAAATTCCATTTCACAAATGAAGAAACACAGAAGTTAAAGTAGCCGGCCCCACCTCTCATGTGAGCTGGTGCCCTCTGCATGACAACATGCTCAATAATGTACTTAAAAAACAATTCAAGCATCTATAAGAGTGCGAAATTTGAGCCCCATTAAGTAATAAATAAACATAGCTGATAACAAAGTCCTTGTTTCATAAACATACAACTAATTTAATTCTTTGGTCATATTACAGAAAAAACGTTTCAATTCTCTGAAAGTAAAGCGTCTTCCATTCTGTCAAGCTTTATTTCATTTCTAAATAGAACTTTTAAATTAACAGATATGGTTAGTTTGAGGATTCATTTCAAAGAGTATAAAGTGAAATTTATAAGAATGTGACTGAAGCCTAAATTAAATCCACCAGACAGATCACTTACCAAAATCTGTGTGGATGCATCACGTGTTATGCAAGAAAACAGGGGAAAATAGAAGTCGTATACACAACTTGAATTCTGACTCATCTAACTTTAAATGGGGTTTCATCACAAAGGGTAAAATGAACTGAAGTCCCAGAAGGCTCACACACAGAGAACGGCGCTCAGAATAGCAGAAGAGCTAGTTAGTATTTCAGAAGGCTTCCTGAAAGTCAGGGAGGAAGAGGAAAACCACCACGATAAAGGTAACTTCCTTAGACTCCCAACACCACCTAGGCCTCTCTTCATCTACAAGCCCGGGTGTTCTCTGCCTCCTCCCAGTCTCTGCCTGAACACCTCCTCCCCCGGACAGGGGCTGTCCTCTCCCCTTCCCTCCACCCCCACCTATTCCGCTACCTCTCCCTGGGTGGTCTTCCTTCTCCTCGTGTTTTTTCTGAACCCTTTATGCCCACTATGACACCTTTTCTTAACTGGCTGCTCACAATACGGAACGAAGGATTTTAAGTATAATCATTGTACTAATTTCAAACCAGTGACATTAAACTTTTCCTTTGTCTCAGAAATGTAAGGTTATCTGAAATCACGGGGCTCAGCCTGAGCTGCAATCAGCTCCTCGTCCCCCTAGCTGTACGACTTCAAAGGGTTTATCTGCTTTCCAAAAGTATGAAAACGAGATAGAAACCTAGCAGGCTTCTTGTCAGCATTCCAAGAAAGTCCCCATGCGCTGGACACACTCCACACGGCGCACCGAGCAAAGAGGAGCGCCTACTCAGCGTACGTACTTCCTCCCCCCAAGTCCATGGAGCTGGCGCTCTGAACACTACGGTACAAAATTAACTTCTTTTCCTATCACTGTACTTGATCCAACACAAAAAGCAGCATTTAATGACAGTCTCCATTATGATATGTCCCACCTACCACCAAGTCACTAGAAATAGAAATGACAATATATGAATGGTTCTATACTTGTTCATCAGGTTGAAGTCACATATTGGGAGAAAAATGTAAGTTAAATGAGACTTTCAGTGGGTAAAATATCAGTAGCAAGTTTCATTGTACACAGGTTTACCTATACTTTGTAATACACATCTAAAACTGCCAATAATAAAAGGAAGCAACCCAAACAACTCTGTATTTTCTAAGGGTACATTGACCCTATTTTTCATGTTCTCACTTGCAAACTATCTTAGTCTAACAGCACTTGGATATGACAGTACATTGCTAGTATTCTTACAGCTTTGCAAAGCACAACAAAGTATATACACCAAAACTGGGCGTGGTGACACTCCTAAATATACAATGTGTCAGATAATAACTAGAATAGCGAAGCTTCTTACCTGTGACTTTAAGGAACTTAACTCATCAATATATGAGAAGATTTTATTTAAAAGTATAATATTCTATAACAGAAAAGAACTACCCTCCTCCCTAGGAGGGTGATATATAATATGCAAAAAGAAAATATATAGAAGCAAGAGAACAACCTTCAAAAAGTCACTCATGTTTGTGAAAATATTTCAGATTAAGTTTTAATATTTTAACAACAGAAAACGCTTCCCAGGATGAATAAAATCTAACCAAGGTATAAAGTCCTAACAATTTGTGTTTTAATCATAAATGAAAGCCAATAATCTCCTGTTTAAAAAAAAAAGTGTACCAACACCCTAATATATGAATATAGAACATTTCTTACATATTCATGTTTAACATTCTTTAAACAAGAAAACCTATTATCAAAAAACAAAACCTAAAATTAGGTTATACATTTTTCATCATGTCAAATACATTCATAGCTCGCTAAATGTTCCTTCTTACATTTCAAACAGCTCATAAAACCCCACCTCCTTTAATAAGGTTCCCACAATAACCCGAAGCAAGACAGCAAGTCCACCAACCACCCGGACCTAGTCCACTTGGTCTGCATACTTAAACTTCACAAAAGAAGCCACGCTAAGTAACAAGAACGCAAAGGAGGCGTTTTCCTTGTCAATTTTGGCAGAGGGGGAAAAAGTATAAATATGTTTAATTTCATTTTTCAAATTAGAAGCTCAGGAAGAGCAGAGCTCATGAACAATGTCAAGACACAGATTCATCTCTCTAGGAAAAGGGGTCAATGGAGGTCTTTCAGTATTTTCAAAACATCCTCTCTAAGTCCACGTCAACATATACCTTCACGGGGCCTGATAGACAGTAGCTGCTCACTACACATTTACTGAATACATGAATGAATCAAACTAGGAAAGGCAGGTACTAGAAAAACCAGCTCACTGAGGGTGAAATAAGGATACTGCAGAATTTCTACTGCTAAGAAAAAGTCGGTAGTTGAGTACCTATTTGCCAGGCACTGTACTAGCTGATTTTTATTTACATTTATGTAAACTACAATGTAAAGGTCTTAAAGGTGTTTATATGTTTTTTATCCAGAAGGAGCACGTCTAGGGGCTTCTGGGCAATGGGCCCAGCAGAGAGGCGGGCAGATTTGTGGACCAGGACACTCACTGCAGCAGTATTTACAGTAACGAAAGAACCGAAGCCTCTCAGATGTGTTAAAATAGGATAATGGCTAAATTACAGGGTATATTTTTGATAAACTGCCATGTAGCCATGAAAGATCACATCTTTTTAAATATTTAATGAAGTCAGAAAAATACAGTGTGACAAAGCAGGATTATACAATTATTAGGAGTTTAAATTCTGCTAAGTATATAAGCAGAGTGAAAAAACAGGTGATACAATGTTAACTGCCTCTTGCTAGTGGGATTATATAAGTGTGATTTTAATTTTCTTTATGTTCCTCTTATTTTCCAGAGTTATACATCAATATTTTTATGTTCTTATGATCACAGAAAATAAATGCTTTAAAAAGGAAAAAACTATGGGATAAGGCTTTTGAAAGTTTACTCTCTACATGAACTTGAGGCATTTTTCCCAACAAGGAACTGGAAGATTAATTTTACATACATTAAAGAAATAAATACAGACAGCTTGTACAATTGCTAAAAAATAATACTAGAAATAAAATAAAATTTACTCTTATTTTAACCTAAATAATCTTCTTGAAACTTTAGAAATTTTAAGAAACAAAATGAAAATTTTCTTAGAATTTAGAAAAAGAGAACTTATTTTAACATATAAAATTTTTTTATTTATAAATCAGTACCATATTTCTACCTAGTCATTATTCTTCCATGCAATAAGAAAATATACTATAAAACAATAAACAATACACCTAAGTACACTTTGCTTGGGTAAGCCAAAAAACAACCGTTTTTGAAAGTCTGTTTATATATTTCCCCTATATATTAACAGATATTAAGAAACATTAAAAAAAATACCATATAGAGTCAGTTCACTAGTTTAGAATGAAAATATAGAGCAAAAAAATGTTAAACACTGAATCCCTGTTCCAACATATAACTGGGTAACAAACAACGCTGTACTAAAAAATACTTCAAATGTACACAAATATGAGATGCTTAGTGGAGAGATGCAACCCAGGAATTCTCAAAACCAACTGCTTTAGCGACATGGTGATAATGTCGTGTTGCATTACACGGCTTCTCATCTGTATTTTATCTTTAAACAATAATCAAATACATCCCAGACCTCAGGTGCATGGAGTCGTAAGGCAGGGCTTCCTTCGCTTTCACTGACCTAGTGAGGGAAGCGGAGTTCCCACCCGCCTGGCCGGTGGGCGCCGGCCTCGGTCCACGCTCTCCAGCTTCTGAGACGCCCGCAGCAGGCCCTCCGTCCTGCTCACACGCCCGGCTACCGGCTGCGGCTGCCCAGGACGCCGCCCTGCGCTGCCGGCAGCTCTGGTTCCCGTGGCCTCCTCGCCGTTCAGCAGAGCTCCCGGCTCTTCCGCTCTCGTGACTACTCCGGCGTGATTCCCTCCACCCTCCACGGGCCGAAGCTTCTGGTCCTGCACCGACCCTCACCGCCTGAGCCCCAAAGCCTTCCACTTGGGGCGCACCACCTCGCAGCGCCTGGCTCTCCACAGACGGTTCCTTCCGGAGCTGGCGCTCTCCTCCAACCACAGGAATCAAACCCGAGCACCAAGGCCCGGGGGCTTCGCAGGCGGCCCTAGCGCTAAAGAACCCGCCTACCAACGCAGGAGTCAGAGGAGATGGGGGTTCGACCCCGGGGTCGGGAAGATCCCCTGGAGGAGGGCATGGCAACCCCGGTATTCCTAACGGGAGAATCCCATGGACAGAGGAGCCTGGCTGGACACGACTGAAAGGACTCAGCACGTGCGCACCAAGCGGTGGGTGGGGGACAGACGCCAAACAGCCTGCAGCTCTGCCTACTGCCCGAGCACAGACCTCTCCCCTTCCTCGCGTTTTCAAAACACGGACATCAAGGCCGAGCGAATCTAATGTGCAAGAGCGCGTACCTGTACCGGGGAACGGGCAGGCGGCGTCTCCACAGCTTCAGACGGTCCAGGCTTGAAGTCACTCATTTCACCTCCTACCAGCTGCATACTTAACCTCTCCAGATCCCAACAGTCTCAACTTAGCTACTTCAGTACCCACCCCCACTGAGCTGTGTGAGGGTTAAAAAGGACAGCACATGAAAGGAATTCATATACTACAAACTCAATACAACTGCTTTCAAATGAGTTCATTAATTTGGCAAAAGACAGAAAAGATCATATCTTAATCTGGGTGAAAACCAAGTTCTTGGAATCTCATTAAAAAAAAAAAAAAAGGAACACTAAAGCATCGAAAGAAATATATCTTTGTTCAATGAGATTTTTTGTTTACTTAGTTGAAGACGCTTGGTCTTTCTAAATCTTAAGCAATCTGTCCTTGCCTAACATTGTAGAGTCCATTATATTTAGAGGAGGCACTGAGACGTGGCCTAACTGGGAGCCAGATTTTAATTTTAATTCAATTTATAAATGTTTATCATCAAGTATGTGAGAGCTCTGTATAGTATATATGTATATGCAATGGTGGTGGAGAGTGGTCTACACAGGTACCCATAACAACGTGACATAAATGCTAAAATAGTTCCGTAAAAATTGCTTTTGTGCACTTGCGTGAGGACCAAATGGTATCCTGAAAGTCACAAAGGAGAGACCTTTAAAAGACCATTTCAGGCACAGGAAGTGAGGTAGGACCACTCAGAACAACAGTACAAAGGCCCAGAGGTGTGAATGTACAAAATATATGGTAAGAATGAAAACATCCAGGCATCAAAATCTGGTTTTGCCCGAGCCACCTTGGAATTTTTATCATTACTTAATCTTCTCTACCTCAGTTTTATATTCTGTAGAAATGGAGATAAGACTAACAGCCTAGAGTTTTGGCATATATAAGGTCGTTTTCCTAAAAGTATAAATGATTACAGTTAACTTTGTTAACTGTATTTATTTCTTATTTCTTCTAACGTCAGGTTTGAAAATTTTAACAAGATTTCCTTAAGAGTTAATACATCTAAATTTTTGATATTCAAAGTTGATTTTTTTTTTTACAGTTTTGAGCACATTTTACTTTTTACTCATGGCATTTAACATTTACTGCCTTCGGAACATCTTCAGGGCACTCGTGGCTTCTGGGGGTTTGTATCATCATCTACATTAAGCTAGGAAGTGACATGATTCACATTTCCCACATGTCAGGGATTAACATTCACACAGCTTTTCACTTCTCTTCTAGTTCCAGAACATAATGGATTAGCCTACTCTTCCTGATAAGTACAGCAAAAAAAAAAAAAAGAAAGAAAGAAAGAAAAGAAAAGTGGGCATTATATATAAATAAAACAAATACATGAAGACTCTGACACTGTGGCCAGAAAAAGCAGAACAGCGGGGCTTTCCTGAGTTTTGCTTTTTTAGTTTTTTGTGTTTTTTGCCTATGTTCACTGATGTTTCCAGACGGCTAGCTTCTCTAGCACTCAATCAAGGATGTGTGAGGCAAAAAATAATACAGAGAATTCACCACTATGTTGTCCTCAGGTTCCCAGGGAAAGATCAAGAGATGTTGGGATTATCCAACAAAAATGTTAAATCACACATCATAATAATGTTCCAGTAAACAAGTACAGACATTCTTGAAACAAAATTTTTAAACTGTCTCAGAAAGATATAGAAAATATATATATATAAAAAAAAAAAGGGAAGTTTTAGAACTGTGAAGTAAAATAATCCAAAAGAAAAAATGTCACTGGATGTTATCAACAGTAAAATGAAGATAAGAGAGCAAAGAGCCAGTAAATGGAAGACAGAAGAATACAAAGTATCCAATACAAAAAGAGAGAAAACAGACTGAGCAAAATGCAACATTCATGTCATAAGTATTTCAGAGAAAGAATGTGGAACTAAAACAGTACTCAAAGAAATAATGGTAGAAATTTCCCCCAACTTGGTTAAAAAAATAAACCTACAAATTCAAATAGATGAGTGAACCCCAAAAAGGATTAACACAAAGAATCACATGCTATAACATATCATAATCAAATTTCTTAAAACTAAAGACAAACAAATCTTGAAAGCAGCAAAATCTCTTTAAAGCTGGAATTTGAAAAACAATTCAATATTATAGCAGATTGCTCCTCAGAAACCAAGGATACTAGATGGAAATGGGACAATATTTTTCAAGTGCTGAAAGAAAAGAATTGTCAAGCCAGAATTCTATATCCAGCAAAAATATCCTTCAGAAGTGACTAGGAGACCAAGACATTCATTCAAAGATGAAGAAAAACTTACAAAATTTGTTGTTGGCAGACCTACCCTAAAAAAATAGCAAGTAGTTCTTGAAAAGGAAAATAAACAATAAAAGAACTACTCTTGGAACACTGGGAAGTAAGGAAGAAGAAGAGAAAAAGTAAAAAATTGGATTAATACAATAAACTTCACTCTTCCTCTTGAGTTTTCTAAATCACATTTGACATTGAAACATCTGAGCAAGGACGGACTGAGAAAACTCCAAAGCCAGGTCCAACCCATCCTAGCCCTCCCCACACCCTGCTCTTTTCTCTGTTTCAACCAGCGAATGGACACACCAGGTTCCTCATTTGGCCTGGAGACCTAAGTTCTTCCTGACCCTGGACTACACGTCTAGACGTGCTTCATCCCGGTCACTGCTTTCAGAAAGGAGGATTTCACCTCTTTCCCTGCTAGGGACGCTGTCAGACAAGCCAGGAATGCATCTCATATAAGACCTCTGAACGTTATTTTAACTATGATTTTTAAAACATGATTAACAGCAAAGGCTGATTCCTACTTATAATCTGGCCAAACACTACTAAATATACTGCTTTATTCTGTACCAACGTGCTAATTTATTAGAAACACACTGAATCCACATTAAGAAACAGTTATCATGCATATTTCATTACTCAGGGAATTCTATATTTAACTTATTCAAATACTGAAGCTCGTTGTCTGATAATACCTTTGTAAAGCCACGAACTTAGACAGACACAGCATGAAAACGGAGCGCTGCACACCTGCGTTCAGAAATGCCATCTACTCGGGCCTTGGTCCATAGTCCAGGAGCCCAAGCAAGATGCCCTGAGGAGCAGCGCAGAGCTACGAAAAACAGAACATGTGTGACCCATACTTTCTGAAGCTCGCTATTAGAGATCACCTGCCCACAATTAGACATATTTCTATACTAACAAAATATGAGCTCAGGGAAAGGCCCCACTGGAGGCCACCGCATTAGGGCAGGGAAACCAACTTCTGTTTCCTTTACCCAAAAGTAAACCCCAATGAATGAGGAGATTGTAAAACTAGTTAGAAAAGCCTGACATCTCTCTTCTACAACTGGGAAACACATTTTTTTGCATGCAAGAAAAAGTGACATTATTTTTTAAGAACTGTAACATATCCAAGAAGCCATATAAATCTTTTCAAATGTTTTTAAAAGGTTTAAAAGCCAGGAAATTTAGATGCTTTAGCACCATTAATGCTAACCTTGGCACGGTGACTGCTACCAATCAATTTTTTCCTTTTAGAAAGAATGAATAATTTTGATGAATGCCATTGCAAATTACACAGTAAAAACATAATTTTTCATATGAATGGGGCCAATGTCTTTTGGCACGCTTGTCACCATCACAATATAACTGCTAATCTTCAAATATAGTTATTAACTTCAGAAAATCATTTAGAGGACCGATTCTCTTTAAGGTCAATGATTACCACAGTTAATGACCAACTGGCTTCAGCCATTCTGTCCTGACCTTTACAGCATGTTTTAAACTAACAAGACAATAAATAACTACTAATACCAACCTATTCTGAAGGGCATTTTTCAGTGACCATCTATACTCACTGAAAACATAATTGTTTTTTGTGTTTTATATAATCACTGTTGATTTTTGCTTGTTCCCTTGCGGTAGCTGTGTGCTTTATCATAAAAGCAGAAATAAGGGTGGTGGGTGAAGAAACGAAAAATCAGAGATAAACTCTAACAGAATTTTTTAAAAAATACTAGTTAGACATGCATTAGTTTAGAAAATAAAAACGGTACTGAAAAGTATCAAATGAATAGTAAAATCCTTCTTCTCCTCACTTTCATTTCCCAAAGTAATCACTCAAGTTTCTTACCAAAAAAAATTTTAATGCATATGCTCATGTCTAATATATGTTCCTGTGTATTTTTCTTTTTAATTTCCTCCAACAGTTTCAAGCTTGATACATTGTCTTGCAGCCTTCCTTTTTTCACTTACAATATCTTGGAGATCTTCCACATCAACATGCATAGGCTTATTTCAATTATATAACTACAAAGTATTCTATCATATGAAAATGCAAACTTATTTAACCAGTTTTATATTTATGTTATCTATTGTTTTGTTGTCTATTTTGTTGTTGCAAACAGTACTTCAATGAATATCCTTGTACATATATTTTGAAAAACCTGTGCAAGTTATCTGCAGTATTTCTGGGTAAAGAACATTTTCTTTTTAATTTTGAGAGATTTTGCTACAATATCTTCCAGAAACACTATACTGACTCATATGCACCCACCAAGTATCATCACACCTCTTGTTTTCGCCAACCTGCAAGATACAAAAGATCTCAAGGTATTCTCTCTTAGAATTCTTTAAGTATTAATAAGGAGGAAATAAATCTTCTCATGTTTATTCAGAGATAGCTGCTCTTAGCTATTATTTCCTTATTTAGTTAGAACAGGAAAATCAAGTCTGACCCCCTTTAGTTTAGGGTCTGATAATAGCTACTCAATAAATGCCTGATCCCTTATCAGTTGAATCAAACAGTTTAAAAGAAATCCTTCGGGGGAGGAGCCAAGATGGCGGAGGAGTAGGACGGGGAGACCACTTTCTCTCCTACAAATTCATCAAAAGAATAACTGAACGCAGAGCAAACTTCGCAAGACAGCTTCTGATCACTAGCTGAGGTCATCAGGCGCCCAGAAAAGCAACCCATTGTCTTCGAAAGGAGGTAGGACAAAATATAAAAGATAAAAAGTGAAACAAAAGAGCTAAGGACGGAGATCCGTCCCGGGAGCTCTTAGGCGGCATTGCTTGGGGTAGGGTCCGGGCCTGAGTGCCCTGAGGACAATCGGAGGGAGCTTCTGTGAGTTGCCAACTTGAACTGTGGGAGACCAAAAGAGAGAGAGTAAATTAGCCGGCCCGAACACACTGCCGGCCGTTCGCAGAACAAAGAGACCGAGAGGGTCCAGAGAGGAGCTCGCAGGCTGCGGACCGGCCCAGCCCCGCCGGAGGCAGGAGGCAGGGGGGAGGGGAAGGTCGCGGCGAGACACAGGGCGCAGGCACCCGACCGGCGCGGGCGGGGACTGGGGCTGGGGACGCGGAGGGCAGAAGGCGCGCGCACCCGACTGGCGGCAGCGGAAACTAAGACTGGGTCCGCGGAAGGGAGGGGGCGCGCCACACCTGGGGAGAGTGCGCCCACCGAGCCCCTGGCTGCCTGGACCGCTCTGACGGGGAAGGCACTGAGAGCAGGCGCAGCTTTCCCCTCCGCGCTTTTGTGGAACACCCGAGGGCTGGAACCTCGCGCAGCCCGGGGCTTGCTCCATATAGAACAGCCGGGAGCCTGAGCAGCGCAGAGGAGAGAGCAGCGTCAGCCCCTCCTGGCAGCCCCAGCCCATCCCCGCGGCGCAAGCCCCGCGGCGCAAGCCCCTCCCCGCAGAGCGACGGAACTAGCTACCTGAATGGGAGTCCACCTCCGCCCGCCTGTGTCAGGGCGGAAATGAGGCTCTGAAGAGACCGGCAAACAGAAGCCAAATAAACAAAGGGAACCGCTTCAGAAGGGACTGGTGCAACAGATTAAAATCCCTCTAGGAAACATTGTCTACACCAGAGGAGCCTGTAGATATCGAGAAGCGTAAGCTGGAACGAGGAGCTATCTGAAACTGAGCCGAACCCACACTGACTGCAACAGCTCCAGAGAAACTCCTAGATATAATTTTACTTTTTTCTCTTTTTTTATTTTTTTTTATTTTTTTTAATTTTTTTTTCTTTTTTTCTTTTTTATTTTTTCTCTTTTATTTTCCTTTAAAATCCCCTATTACTCCCCCATTACTCCTTAACTTTCATTTCCATAGACTTTTACGATTTTTTAATTAGGGGGAAAAAAAAAAAATTTTTTTTTCCTTTTTTTTTTTTTTTTTCTTTTTTTTCTTTTTTTTTTCTTTTTCTTTCTTTTTTTTCTTTCCTTTCTCTCTTCTATTTTCTATTTTTCTTTTTATCTTATTTCTTTTAAAGTCCTCTAGTACTCCTCTACTACTCCTTAATTTTCATTTTCAATACACTATAACCTTACAAAAAAAAAAAAAAAAAGAAGAGAAGCCCTATTTTTAAACCGAAGATTATTCTCTCCCAATCTTGACTCTCTGTTTTCTACCTCAGAACACCTCTATTTCCTCCTTTCCCCTTCTCTTCCCAATCCAATTCTGTGAATCTTTGTAGGTGACTGGGCTACGGAGAACACTCTGGGAACAGACAGCTGTGTAGATCTGTCTCTCTCCTCTTGAGTCCCCCTTTTTCTCCTCCTGTTCATCTCTATCTCCCTCCTCCCTCTCCTCTTCTTCATGTGACTCTGTGAACCTCTCTGGGTGTCCCTAACGGGGGAGAATCTTTTAGCCATTAACCTAGAAGTTTTCTTATCAGGGCTGCATAGTTGGAGAAGTCCTGAGACTACAGGAAGAATAAAACTGAAATCCAGAGGCAGGAGACTTAAGCCCAAAACCTGAGAACACCAGAAAACTCCTGACTACAAGGAACTTTAAGTAATAAGTGACTGTCCAAAAGCCTCCATACCTACACTGAAACCAACCACCACACAAGAGCCAATAAGTTTCAGAGCAAGACATACCACGCAAATTCTCCAGCAACGCAGGAACATAGCCCTGAACATCAACATACAGGCTGCCCAAGGTCACACCTAACACATAGACCCATCTCAAAACTCATTACTGGGCACTCCATTGCTCTCCAAAGAGAAGAAATCAAGTTCCACGCACCAGAACACTGATGCAAGCTTCCCTAACCAGGAAACCTTGACAAGCCAATCGTCTAACCCCACCCACTGGGTTAATCCTCCACAACAAAAAGGAACCACAGACCTCCAGAATACAGAAAGCCCACTCCAGATACAGCAATCTAAACAAGATGAAAAGGCAAAGAAATACCCAACAGGTAAAGGAACATGAAAAATGCCCACCAAGTCAAACAAAAGAGGAGGAGATAGGGAATCTACCTGAAAAAGAATTTAGAATAATGATAATAAAAATGATCCAAAATCTTGAAAACAAAATGGAGTTACAGATAAATAGCCTGGAAACAAAGATTGAAAAGATTCAAGAACTGTTTAATAAAGACCTAGAAGAAATAAAAAAGAGTCAATTACAAATGAATAATGCAATGAATGAGATCAAAAACACTTTGGAGGGAACCAAGAGTAGAATAACAGAGGCAGAAGATAGGATAAGTGAGGTAGAAGATAAAATGGTGGAAATAAATGAAGCAGAGAGGAAAAAAGAAAAAAGGATCAAAAGAAATGAGGACAACCTCAGGGACCTCTGGGACACTGTGAAACGCCCCAACATTCGAATCATAGGAGTTCCAGAAGAAGAAGACAAAAAGAAGGGCCATGAGAAAATACTCGAGGAGATAATAGCTGAAAACTTCCCTAAAATGGGGAAGGAAATAGCCACCCAAATCCAAGAAACCCAGAGAGTCCCAAACAGGATAAACCCAAGGCGAAACACCCCAAGACACATATTAATCAAATTAACAAAGATCAAACACAAAGAACAAATATTAAAAGCAGCAAGGGAAAAACAACAAATAACACACAAAGGGATTCCCATAAGGATAACAGCTGATCTATCAATAGAAACCCTCCAGGCCAGAAGGGAATGGCAGGACGTACTGAAAGTAATGAAAGAGAATAACCTACAACCTAGATTACTGTATCCAGCAAGGATCTCATTCAGATATGAAGGAGAATTCAAAAGCTTTACAGATAAGCAAAAGCTGAGAGAATTCAGCACCACCAAACCAGCTCTTCAACAAATGCTAAAGGGTCTTCTCTAGACAGGAAATGCAGAAAGGTTTTATAAATGTGAACCCAAAATAACAAAGTAAATGGCAACGGGACCACACCTATCAATAATTACCCTAAATGTAAATGGGTTGAATGCCCCAACCAAAAGACAAAGATTGGCTGAATGGATACAAAAACAAGACCCCTATATATGCTGTCTACAAGAGACCCACCTCAAAACAAGAGACACATACAGACTAAAAGTGAAGGGCTGGAAAAAAATATTTCATGCAAACGGAGACCAAAAGAAAGCAGGAGTCGCAATACTCATATCAGATAAAATAGACTTTCAAATAAAGGAAGTGAAAAGAGACAAAGAAGGACACTACATAATGATCAAAGGATCAATCAAAAAAGAAGATATAACAATTATAAATATATATGCACCCAACATAGGAGCACCGCAATATGTACGGCAAACGCTAACAAGTATGAAAGAGGAAATTAATAGTAACACAATAATAGTGGGAGACTTTAATACCCCACTCACAACTATGGATAGATCAACTAAACAGAAAATTAACAAGGAAACACAAACCTTAAATGACACAATGGACCAGTTAGACCTAATTGATATCTATAGGACATTTCACCCCAAAACAATCAACTTCACCTTTTTCTCAAGTGCACACGGAACATTCTCCAGAATAGATCACATCCTGGGCCATAAATCTGGTCTTGGAAAATTCAAAAAAATTGAAATCATTCCAGTCATCTTTTCTGACCACAGTGCAGTAAGATTAGATCTCAATTACAGGGGAAAAATTGTTAAAACTTCAAACATATGGAGGCTAAATAACACGCTTCTGAATAACCAACAAATCATAGAAGAAATCAAAAAAGAAATCAAAATATGTATAGAAATGAATGAAAATGAAAACACAACAACCCAAAACCTATGGGACACTGTAAAAGCAGTGCTAAGGGGAAGGTTCATAGCATTACAGGCTTACATCAAGAAACAGGAAAAAAACCAATTAAATAACCTAACTCTACACCTAAAGCAATTAGAGAAGGAAGAAATGAAGAACCCCAGAGTTAGCAGAAGGAAAGAAATCTTAAAAATCAGGGCAGAAATAAATGCAAAAGAAACTAAAGAGACCATAGCAAAAATCAACAAAGCTAAAAGCTGGTTTTTTGAAAAAATAAACAAAATTGACAAACCATTAGCAAGACTCATTAAGAAACAAAGAGAGAAAAACCAAATTAACAAAATTAGAAATGAAAATGGAGAGATCACAACAGACAACAATGAAATACAAAGGATCATAAGAGACTACTACCAGCAGCTCTATGCCAATAAAATGGACAACTTGGATGAAATGGACAAATTCTTAGAAAAGTATAACTTTCCAAAACTGAACCAGGAAGAAATAGAAGATCTTAACAGACCCATCACAAGCAAGGAAATCGAAACTGTCATCAAAAATCTTCCAGCAAACAAAAGCCCAGGACCAGATGGCTTCACAGCTGAATTCTACCAAAAATTTAGAGAAGAGCTAACACCTATCTTACTCAAACTCTTCCAGAAAATTGCAGAAGAAGGTAAGCTTCCAAACTCATTCTATGAGGCCACCATCACCCTAATTCCAAAACCAGACAAAGATGCCACAAAAAAAGAAAACTACAGGCCAATATCACTGATGAACATAGATGCAAAAATCCTTAACAAAATTCTAGCAAACAGAATCCAACAACATATTAAAAAAATCATACACCATGACCAAGTGGGCTTTATCCCAGGAATGCAAGGATTCTTTAATATCCGCAAATCAATCAATGTAATACACCACATTAACAAATTGAAAGATAAAAACCATATGATTATCTCAATAGATGCAGAGAAAGCCTTTGACAAAATTCAACACTCATTTATAATTAAAACTCTCCAAAAAGCAGGAATAGAAGGAACATACCTCAACATAATAAAAGCTATATATGACAAACCCACAGCAAGCATCACCCTCAATGGTGAAAAATTGAAGGCATTTCCCCTGAAATCAGGAACAAGACAAGGGTGCCCACTCTCACCACTACTATTCAACATAGTGTTGGAAGTGCTGGCCACAGCAATCAGAGCAGAAAAAGAAGTAAAAGGAATCCAGATAGGAAAAGAAGAAGTAAAACTCTCACTGTTTGCAGATGACATGATCCTCTACATAGAAAACCCTAAAGATTCTACCAGAAAATTACTAGAGCTAATCAATGAATATAGTAAAGTTGCAGGATATAAAATTAACACACAGAAATCCCTTGCATTCCTATATACTAACAATGAAAAAACAGACAGAGAAATTAAGGAAACAATACCATTCACCATTGCAACAAAAAGAATAAAATACTTAGGAGTATATCTACCTAAAGAAACAAAGGACCTATACATAGAAAACTATAAAACACTGATGAAAGAAATCAAAGAGGACACAAACAGATGGAGAAACATACCGTGTTCATGGATTGGAAGAATTAATATTGTCAAAATGGCTATTCTACCCAAAGCAGTCTATAGATTCAATGCAATCCCTATCAAGCTACCAACGGTATTTTTCACAGAACTAGACCAAAGAATTTCACAATTTGTATGGAAATACAAAAAACCTCGAATAGCCAAAGTAATCTTGAGAAAGAAGAATGGAACTGGAGGAATCAACCTGCCTGACTTCAGACTCTACTACAAAGCCACAGTCATCAAGACAGTATGGTACTGGCACAAAGACAGAAATATAGATCAATGGAACAGAATAGAAAGCCCAGAGATAAATCCACGAACCTATGGACACCTTATCTTTGACAAAGGAGGCAAGGATATACAATGGAAAAAAGACAACCTCTTTAACAAGTGGTGCTGGGAAAACTGGTCAACCACTTGTAAAAGAATGAAACTAGAACACTTTCTAACACCATACACAAAAATAAACTCAAAATGGATTAAAGATCTAAATGTAAGACCAGAAACTATAAAACTCCTAGAGGAGAACATAGGCAAAACACTCTCCGACATAAATCAAAGCAAGATCCTCTATGACCCACCTCCCAGAATATTGGAAATAAAAGCAAAACTAAACAAATGGGACCTAATGAAACTTAAAAGCTTTTGCACTACAAAGGAAACTATAAGTAAGGTGAAAAGACAGCCCTCAGATTGGGAGAAAATAATAGCAAATGAAGAAACAGACAAAGGATTAATCTCAAAAATATACAAGCAACTCCTGCAGCTCAATTCCAGAAAAATAAATGACCCAATCAAAAAATGGGCCAAAGAACTAAACAGACACTTCTCCAAAGAAGACATACAGATGGCTAACAAACACATGAAAAGATGCTCAACATCACTCATTATTAGAGAAATGCAAATCAAAACCACAATGAGGTACCATTACACGCCAGCCAGGATGGCTGCTATCCAAAAGTCTACAAGCAATAAATGCTGGAGAGGGTGTGGAGAAAAGGGAACCCTCTTACACTGTTGGTGGGAATGCAAACTAGTACAGCCGCTATGGAAAACAGTGTGGAGATTCCTTAAAAAACTGGACATAGAACTGCCATATGACCCAGCAATCCCACTTCTGGGCATACACACTGAGGAAACCAGATCTGAAAGAGACACGTGCACCCCAATGTTCATCGCAGCACTGTTTATAATAGCCAGGACATGGAAGCAACCTAGATGCCCATCAGCAGATGAATGGATAAGGAAGCTGTGGTACATATACACCATGGAATATTACTCAGCCATTAAAAAGAATTCATTTGAACCAGTCCTAATGAGATGGATGAAGCTGGAGCCCATTATACAGAGTGAAGTAAGCCAGAAAGATAAAGAACATTACAGCATACTGACACATGTATATGGAATTTAGAAAGGTGATAACGATAACCCTATATGCAGAACAGAAAAAGAGACACAGAAATACAGAACAGACTTTTGAACTTTGTGGGAGAATGTGAGGGTGGGATATTTCAAAAGAACAGCATGTATACTATCTATGGTGAAACAGATCACCAGCCCAGGAGGGATGCACGAGACAAGTGCTCCGGCCTGGTGCACTGGGAAGACCCGGAGGAATCGGGTGGAGAGGGAGGTGGGAGGGGGGATCGGGATTGGGAATACATGTAAATCCATGGCTGATTCATATCAATGTATGACAAAACCCACTGGAAAAAAATAATAATAAAAAAAAAATAAAAAATAATAATAAAATAAAATAAAAAAAAAAAAAAAAAAAAGAAATCCTTCTACAGCCACACTTTATTGTCCTGATAAAATTCAATATCTGGTTTTCAAAATTCACAAGGTTTCTTGACAGTGAGTAAAAAAAGTTGGCAAGACTACAAGACAAGTAGGTTACAAACAAAAAGACATACAATGGTAAATACATCATATAGTTGCTTTCCTATAGCTATATCATAGATGACTGACTATTATACACAACACACATTTCTCCATACTATATAAACCTTCTGAAAAGCTAAATAACATTCCACCAATCCTATAAAGTAGTATTTTACAGGCTTTATTCTTTCTATAAAGTATACTTTATATATCCTTCTACAATTTGCTTTTCAATCAACATTATGTTGCTGAGATGTAGACATATTGATGTATGTAAATCTACTCCATTAATTTAACCTCTTTCAATTCTTTAATAAAGTGATATATTTATCAATTATATTATCAATTTATATTTAAATTATTACAAACAGTGTTGCAATGGACATTTTTGCATATCTCTTTGAAATATGTACAAAAGCCTCTGCAAGATACACATATATTGTAACCAGAAATGAAATTGCTGAGTCCTTTTGCACAAGTGTTGGAGATAACACTAAAAAAGAGAATACCTTCCCATTATTGTTGACAGTATAAATTGGCATAAGCATTTTGGAAAGCAATTTGGACATATCTTTAAAGTTTCTAAATCTGTACCTATTTAGTTTATTCCTAAGATTTCTTCCACTATTATAATTTCATAACTGGGAGATTTTCTCGTTACCAGATATAAAACTGGCTTAGGCTGTAACAGCATCCAGAGCAATTAAGCAAAAATGGGAAACATACTAATACATGATTGAAGAATAGTGCTTTACAGATTAAAAAGTATCATAAGTGCAAAGTCAACTCAGCAAGTGTTTTGTTAAATCAGAAAATCATGTTGATAACAAGTTTTGGAAAAACAATATTCTTAAAAAGACACTATTTTCAAACTGTTTCCAGAAATTCTGGAGCAAGTGAAACTACAAAAACGAGGAAAAACACAGTAATATATTTGGTGTGGATTCCAGCAATCATTTCTTTCCTGAAATTTGGCAGTGCACATGTCTGAGAATTTAAATATCATTTAAGTATCCTATGCGACATATAGAAAGATACGTGAAACACTATCAGACAACGCTTGACTTGATATGAGGTGAAAGTCACAGAAATAACTCCAGGCCTTCAAGAGAGCTTTACGGACACCAGATTTCCGTGCTAGCAGAGGGGCAAACACTACTTGACCCACACCACAGCTTGGTACCAGGGACCGCTGCGGTTCCCTACGTTCTAACTGGGAAAGTCTCAAAGTCGCTTGTACATTATGAACCTGGGCCGCCATCAGATGAATCCGTTACACGTGCATTCACAGGGCACTTCCCCGGCAGTCCAGGGGTTAAGACTGTGTTCCCAACGCAGGGCGCGCAGGTCAGGTCGGATCCCTGGTTGGGGAGCTAAGCTCCTTCATGCTGAGCAGCATATCCAAAGAACACAAGAAAACAAGCAAACAAAAAACTGCATTCATAAATCAGCTCAGCAAGTAAAAGCAAACCACCGAGTCCACAGAACATTCTCAGGAAAAAACATTCAAAATGGTTACTGCATGTTCAAACCAATGTTGAAGCTAATGTAGAAAAGCAAAGCTTTCCTAACCTGTCTATGAAATTTCTCTTTAAAGACAACTGACATGAATTACAGAAAGGACATTCTACTCTAAGAAAACAAGGCTTTTTAAATCTTCATTTCTGTACTGCAGCAGGTCATCTCTAACAGTAATCCTTGTATTTAAGCATGTGGAATGGTTCTTTGGAGACTGCCTTCAAATAATTCATACCTGCTAAATGTATTACTTTAAATCTTTACTAGTATTTTTGCATTTGTTAAAGCATAAGATGCCACCTCTCCACCCACAGTCCTTTGGATTGCAGAAGCACTATCTCACCATTCAATGGCTTCTTTCGTGTCGTACGGCTTACCAGTATCACTTCTGAAACTATTCCCCTCTCCCTCTCCTTTCCGGCTCCCTCTCCCAGTAGGTCAGATTTTGCTACCAGCTGATACTCACCCTCCTTGCTTCTAACATCCAGCATTAACTACTGAGGATAGTTAGAAGGAGCAATAATGTAAGAAATATTTAGGTAAATAATAAAAAATCTATAAACAAGTATCTACATGAAAGTAATAATAAGTATGAAATCACCATTTCTTACAATATTGGTATGTTAGTTAAATTTGTGCTTTGAATTCAAGCAAAAAACTAATTAAGATATGAATACAATTTATAGAATCCAGAACATCCAATGTAAAGAATTTTCAAGGTTCATTACAGTAAATAATTGGTGAATCAGTTCTTAAATGCCAAACTCTGCTTCTAAGAAATAGAGAACAGTTGTAAAAAAAACTGCAACATATTCAAGCAGATTCCCTCAAATGAGCTTGAATTGGCTAAATTATATAGGGGGTTGTATTTCAGAGGAGACATCAATGACCAATCTTCAGAACTCTCTGACCATACACAGCCTCTTTCTGAATCCAGTGCCCACCTAAGGAGAAAACGGCCCTCGTTCTTTCCTTCTCTCCACTACTTAAGTCACCCACGTGACTAAGGCTGATGACCCAATATGAATTCTAAGTAATCATTAAGACATCCTAAAGACATCACTTATTCCCAAGGGATGAACAGAATACTGAGAGAAAATGGAAATCATAAATGCCTCTAATTATTTCTCCATCAATTCTGTAATGTTAAAGAGTAACAGATTCCTACTTAAGTGTATTCCAAGGAAAGACAACATGCTAACTTGTAGAATAATCAATTAACATAAGCCCTAATTTCACAAAAATAGTTTCTATCCCACAAAGGTGAGTTAAGTTAGAATGGTAAAAACAAAGGACAAAAGTCAAGCCTACTCTCTGCTCTCCCCTACATAGGGCTGTCAGAGGAATCGAAATATGCCCGTCAGAAAATCATGCAGAAAACATGAATAGACCTAGGGAGTATTATACTAAGTGAAATAAGTCAGACAGAGAAAGACGAATACCATATGATTTCACTTATATGTGGAATCTAAAAATATAAAACAAGAGATGAAACATAAAACCAGATTCACAGATTCAGAGAACAAACTGGTGGTCGACAGAGGGGAGGTAGGGTGGGGGGAATGGGTGAAATAGGTACGGGATTAAGAGGTACAAACTCGCAGTTACAAAATAAGTCGCAGGAATGTAAGGTACAGCACAGGGGATATAATCAATAACAGTAATAATTTTGTGTGCTGAGAGTAACTAGACTTAATCGTGCTGACCATCTTGTAACATGTAAAAATATTTGTCACTATATTATAAACCTGAAAATAACATAATCTTGTAAAATCAATTACACTTCAATTTAAAAGAAAAAAAGAAAATTATTCAGAATCAATGCTTATGCTAATCTTAACATCCTCCTCAAACTGGCTCATTACAGGTTACTGGTTCACAGATTTATCGAAGTTGGACACCACACAACCTGCATACTACGTTGCTTTACACACATATCTACGATATTAGAAATAATTTAGTGTGGCCTCAGTGAATGCACAATAAATTCATACAGCACAATGGAATAGTGTTGAGGAGCATCTCTGTCAAAGAGATTAATCAATCTGGAAGGAAATTTATACACATGTATCTCAACACACATTTGTTGTTTATTCTCTAACATACTGAAATATATTTTTCCACAATACTGAAAAACATTAAGACAAAGGATAATTGTGGCAGAAGATAATCATTTTATCAATAAAATAAGTTATGTCCTAGGGTCCTGAAGGCTTAACATGCAGCATACTTTAATACATATACACTGTAAAACTGATCTTAACTTTTTCATGGGGTTGTTACTACCTTTTTTGTAGTATTCATAAAATCATAAATTTAGAAAATGGTACACTTTTCAATATGTCTCACTGATCCCTACACTTAGGCAGACTCAAAGGTAAATTCATAAAGGAGAAAGAACAGATTTCAGAATATTTTTAAGCAATCCAATCACAGACTTTTAATTCAGTAGTAACAGGTTTCCCTGGTCCTTGGGGACATAACAGAACTATGTTGGGTTCATATGAGACTCAACCCCAGTGAATCCTGAGCTTGAGTCCACGGAAAGACTGACCCAGTGCATAACATGTTTTGGTTCTACCTCTCAGGATGTCATTTCTAACATGTGAGACATGTCAATTTATTTCCACACTTTGTTATTTTCATATATTACACTGTTTTGAATTGGTTGAAAATCAGATGATGGAATTCTTAAAATCCAAAATAATGCAATTTTTCCCAACAACATTATCACTTTTTTTCTAAAGCGTCTTTATAGCTTGGCAATCCTAGATAAGCCACTTAGAAAAACTCACATTTAAGATGTTACTAAAAACAGATCTCAAACTTTTTATCTGGCTATCAGGGAAGGGCAGGAAATAATGCCTAAAACACAAAGCAGTTGTGGTGATGAAGTGAGAATCTACGTAAAAGTGCTTAGCAAAAAACAGGCACAGGAGAAGCGGGGAAAAATTTTCAGACACAACTCTGAATCCTGACTGCTCTGTTGACTCTAAAAATAGCCAACTCTCTGCCCTCAGACAAGCCACTACACCTCTCTACGCCTGTTCTTCACGTGTAAACCATGCTCCTGGACTCCAAACCCTGCAGTCAGAAGAGTCTCTGACTCGAAGGACCAGTCTACAAGGAAATCAGAGAGGACATCTGGCTCCTATCTCATATAAATATTATAAACAACCCTCAGAACATTTACCTCTGCTGTACCATAGGTACTCAAAAAACATCTGTTCTTATATAAGTAAAATTAGAACTAAAAATAGATCTACTAAAGAAGATATTTTGTTCCCGCCTACTGGCTTTCTCTAACCCGCCAAGTATCTTCGCAGGTGAAGGCCACTGGAAAAAGTCCTGAGAAACTGTGAGAAAAGGGTCAAGACCATCAAGAATGGAAACAGAAACAGATTAAAGTCTAGAACAAAGTCAACTCTGCAAATCCATAAATGAGGCCAGGATCACTGGAAACAAGAGCTGCATGATTAACCCAAGACCTGAGGCAAAGCTCAGATTCAGGAAGGCTCCGGAAAGACTGCTCTCCCAGCAGGCTTTTTGTACCATCCTCCATGCAGGTTATTTGCATATATCTCATCTCGTGACTAGATCACAACTTCCTTGGAAGCAAGGATTACTGTCTAATTTACATTTACATTCCCTGCCATGCCTAGTACCTTGCAGATATTAAATTAATATTAAGCAAATTAATTAAGTGTGATGCCTTCTAAAGAAAATCAATGCTTATCTTGACATTCAAACAAAGCATCCGCTAAGTTAATGTCAAAATATTTATCATTAGACTAGTTTGCTTTTTTTGCTTTCTTTCTTATTTTTAGCTTTAATTTTTTTTTAAATTATATATGCATCTGACGAATTAGCAAATAATTTCAAAAGGTTTCTTTTCTTAAAAAACAGCAGGGTCTTCTCCTCCATCCTAATTTCCCCCTTCCAAGAAGTAATAAGCATTTTCAGTTCTTTCACAAGATGATTTTGGAATTGATACCATGCTTATGTTTCTATTTCTTGATTTCAAGTTTTAGGCCATTCTCTGTTGACTTTCCAATATGAGACAAGGGTTGAGTTCTCTTTCCTCCACTCAAATCAAACATTCACACAGTCTTTCCTACCTAGTTATATTACAATTTTGGTTAGATCCATACTAGTGTTTGTGTAATTATGACTGTATAAACAATATCCGAGCCTCACCATTTAGTGAGGTGTTATTACTTCCGTGAGGTTAATCAATGTCTTGGAGCTTGTTGTGGTGATGGTTCTGTACCTTCCTTGCTTAGTTATCTAAGTATGTATTGTGACTTCAACACCAAATTCTTTGCCAGAGAAAATTTTTAGAAGTTTTGATGCTCATCATGACTGTTGCAGCACTTTGGCATTTTCAGGAACAGCACAAACATTTAAGCTATTTTTCATAGCGTTTCAGTTACTAACATGCTGCTTCGGTGAACAGGATTACACGAGGCCCGGGTCACAAACTGCCTGGGCTTTATACGGGCCACAGATATTTCAGATGTTACAAAACTTTATGCTAATCAGATCGTCACTCAAAAGTGTTAAATTGTTTTTAATATGGTATCGTGGAACCAGCTTCCTTGGTGGTCCAGCAGTGAAGAACCCTCCTGCTGAAGCAGGAGACACAGGTTTGATCCCTGGTCAGGATGATCCCCTGGAGCAGGAGATGGCAACCCACTCCAGTGTCCTTGCCTGGGAAATCCCATGGCCAGCGGAGCCTGACGGGCTACAGTCGATGGGGTTGCGAGACGTGACTTAGCAACTGAACAACAAATGGAAACAGCGCGAGACGTGAAGGCAGAGCAGGGGCAGAATCCTGCTCACTCTAACTGAGCAAGTGTTAACTCCTCTGAGCCTCAGGTTCTTCATCCATGAAAGAGATTATTGGAATATCGTAAGTTGATTTATGATTTTTCCACCTACAGGAATAATTCGATTACAGTGAAAAAAAAACACCTGGATGCTGCTGCTTAGTCGTTTCTGTCTGGATAAAAATACCCATAAGCATTTACTCTATCGAGATAGGAGACGGAATCAACTGAGACTTACCAAGGCCCTAAATGACAAATGAAGGACTAAAGAGAGTAAGTTCGAGTCATGTGGGCCCCGATGTTCGGGAAGAATAGCAAATGAAGATGATGATGAGCACTATTATTAACTGAATACTGACTACTTAGCAGGACTATTCTCCTTTAACCCCACGGCCAGCAGCTGTGAGGGAATTTTGCCCAGTTTACAGATGAGATGCTGAGGCAGTGACAAATACTCCGCCCAGGTCCATGGCCACTTGGGGGCAAAGCCAGGGTCCAGACTTAAGAGGCGTTCTGATGCCCAAGTACCCGAATGCGCACCTTCAATCATGATCTGATAACACCTCCTGGGAGGGTTTAAACAGCAATGCAAACAGCGAAATAATATTAAACTCATCAGAGATTTAATAATTTTTTTAAAAGACAGGTCTATTTGTGCCTGAACTGGAGAATTCGGACCAATCCTATAAGGGTGCGTGAGTTTGTTTTGCCAAAGGTTGCAGAAGAAATTGTACTTGTATCCATCTGCCTCTCCTCAGACCAGTCACACCCTGACCTTGAAGACAGATCATGTGAAGGCCACTGAGGCAGGCCTGTCAGCAGCTATAAGGCATGCTAGCTACTTCACAGGGATATGATAATAGAGAATACTATGGACTGAACTGTGCGCCACCAAAATTCACATGTTGAAACCTTGACCTCCTGTGATTACATCTGGAGATAGTCTTTAGGAAGTAATTCAAGTTAAATGAAATCACAAGGGTAAGGGCCCTTATGGGATAGGACTGTGGCCTTATAAGAAGAGGAAAAAAAAGGACAGATACCTCTTGCTCTTCCTGCCGTGTGCCATGTAAGGATACAGCAAGAGTGGCAAGAACAGGGCTTTCACCAAAAAAGGAACCCGACTGGATCTTGATCTTAGGTTTTTCAGCCCCCAGAATTATGAGAAAATAAATTTCTGTTGTTTAACCCACCCAGTCCATGGTATAGCCAAAACAAACTAATACAGGGCATGACTTTAGAAGAGATTTAATAATACTAGCTCTCTCTTCTTCCTCTTTCTCCCTTTTCCTATGTTGGAGCTAAAAACAGGCAGCAAGGAAGCAGTCAACTGCTGAAAATCTAAGTGAGATTCCATAAGAGGAACAGATTCAAGTAAAAACACAACATTTCTGTTTACCATTCATTAAGGAGATTATGTGGAACAGTGTAAAGAACAAGAGAGTTGGGATCAGAAAACCTGGCTTATAAAGAGCTCCTTGTTCGCGAGCTGGCTTTGGCCATGTCATTTAACCTTTCCACTTGCTCAGACATGATCACGGAAGTCAGTGAGATGATCTCTAAGTTTCTTCTGCTGAAAAACCCTAGGATCCTACAATGTAGATGGCAGAAAACTAGTCAGCAGAAGAGTCTGCTCAGGATATATTCTTAAAGCAGTTAACACACTGAGAATTTAAAAGAAACTCCAATGACACAAACTAGATTCCAGTAACCGAGAGAAAAACTGAACATAATAAAAACCTGCGACATGCTATATCCAGAGTACACATATTTCCAAGGCAGTCTATAGATTATAATGAGAGCAATTACATAATTTCCATTTAAATAACAAGCTTCTGTGATTTAAAAGTGGCAGGTTTCTCCTCCCAACAATAAGTCCTTGGCTGCTATCAGCTATTTTCACAGCATAATTTGAGTTGGAGAGAAAGAAAGCACAAACTTTTTCAAGCTGTGAGATTCAGGAATTGAAGAGATTTGATCTAGGAGGGAGTCAGGTACAAAGCAAGTATGTTGGTTTAAAGAAAATACAATCTATCAGAAATGCATATCAACATTTAATACATGGGTTTGTGGCAATCCTTGGCTTAAAAGTTTCCAAACAGCAAACACTGTGAAACTCATTTTACTATTAAAAAAATAGGATTAGGAATAGTTATCAAAAAATTCAGAGAATTCTAATGTAATTACTTGCCACACGGCTGGAGCCCATTAGACAGAGCCCTGGGACGGAAACCAGGCCTGGGTTCACATCCTCGGCCTCCCGTGTACTGATGTGTCCCGGTGGCCAGCAAAGAGACCTCTCTGAGCTTCACAGCTTTCTCCACACGGCATCGGTTAGAAATTAATATGACTAGTAGATGGTAAAGGGCTGCATAAAGATGTTGTGAAAAAATGGGAGAGCTTTTAGGAAGTCCAAAGGCACGCCCAATTTCCCCATGTCAAAGATGTGATAATACGAGATATAAAAAGTACACAGCGAAGCAAAAGGTAAAAAGAGTTCCCAAAGCAAGAGAATCACAAGGGTACCAACAGTACCCTAAAAACATTATTTCAACATCTGGTAAAATCAAACTTTGAAGACCAGAGGCAGTGGAATAAAATACCATTTTTAAACTTTCTAACTTGAGACTACCAGTCTTTCAACCTCGGTTAAGATGAAACTTGCTCTGTAGTTACTTATAAGGTAGTATATTTCCTCTCAAGATGGATAAACTCCCTACAGCATGGCTCTCTCCACAAACATCAGTTCAGGGGAAACCACAGTTTAGTGAGGGAAGCAGTGCAAGGAACTCAAAAAAAGAAGGAAAAAGAAAACTGCGCTGGCGTCGGTGCACTGCAGGCAGGCTGGGGAGCCGGCTCTCTGCAGGGCCGGCCTGTGCCTCCCGGGGATGAGCGAAACGGACACACTGTCACCTCGTCACGGAGACAGGGCAACAGCGGTCCGGCTGTTGTGTCAACAGGGTCAAGCTGAAGCTCCACTACTTTGGCCACCTGATGCGAAGAGCTGACTCATGTGAAGAGACCCTGATGCTGGGAAAGATTGAGGGCAGGAGGAGAAGCGGACAACAGATGAGACGGTTGGATGGCATCACCGACTCAATGCACACGGGTTTGAGTAAACTCCCGGAGTCGGGGATGGACAGGGAGGCCTCCGTGCTGCAGTCCACGGGGTCACAGAGAGGCAGACACGACTGAGCGACGGAACTGAGTAAAGGCGGGCAGCTTAAAGGCTTTCACGTGGTGAGAGTAAAACCCTTAGCTAGTGAAGAGACAAAGAGTGAGCCACAGGAAGTCAGCAGGGCCTGGAGTTCACTATGCAAGGTTAATCATGACCAGAGGCTGGCCTTCAGGCTTCTCAGTTCACATTAAGAGACAGAGAGGCTATGTCCTGGGAAGGAGAAAAGACCTAGAAATCTAGACACTCAGACGACTATGAAGAACAAACACCCACAGTGAAATAAACCCCGGACCCTAAGCACACTGGCTTTCCTTTCTGATAGGTGTGAAGAAAGGATGGGAGACGGGAAGTGGAGGAGAGGGCAAAGTCACGGCAGGCAACCACTTCTACAAGCAGGCAGGGAGGAAGTGGGCTCCCCGATTTCTCCCAAGTGTTCCAATCAGGCCCACAGAGAGAAGCGCCGCCGCCGCCACTGCCGTCCAGCAGTTAACTGAGCCGCCCACGGGAACGGAAGCCGGGGTGGGGGGCGCGGAAACGGCCACTAGGGGCCAGGGCCCGCACCCAGCCGGAGACCAGATTGCCCACCAGGCCCTGACCTCCCAGCCAGGGAGATGCACAGGCTTGCTCTAGACACTCCACCAGTACCGGTATCCCACACTCTGGCACGTACACCACTAGAAACTCGGACTCCCTTGACTGTCCTTTGGAGGAGTTTTCTGTATGTGCTGAAGCAAAATAGTTAGAACCAATGTATCAATAACTTGGAAGTGGTCAAACAGGAGATGGTAAGAGTGAACATCAACATTTTAGGAATCAGTGAACTAAAATAGACAGGAATGGGTGAATTTAACTCAGATGACCATTTTATCTATTATGTGGGCAAGAATCCCTTAGAAGAATCCACCTGCCAACACAAGAGACATAGTTGGGAAGATCCCCGGAAGAAGGAAATGGCAACCCACTCCAGTATTCTTGCCTGGGAAATGCCATGGACAGAGGAGTCTGGTGGACTACAGTCCACGGGGTCGCAAAGAGTTGGACACAACTGAGCGACTAAACAACAACTGAGAAATAACTTTTAATAACATTAATGACAGAGAAATTTATGCTTATCCTATAGCATAATAAGTTGCAACTATTTAAAATTTCCCACAAAAATTATTTAAAAATCAGTTTTTCCACCATTAAAAGTATTTAACATTTAGATATCAGTGAAATTTTTAAAAGATTAGCATAATATTTTAAGGATTTTTCAGTAACAGATATCATTAGAAAAGACAAATACTATTATCAATAGTGTTATATTTTATATTTGCCATATGTTATATAATCTATCAAACATCTAGCAATGTTTGCACATAGATATTCAATTTTTTCTATTAAATTCTTCATGTGTTTACCTAATTTTATTTTTTTGGGTTGATATGAGCTATAAGTTTGTTAAACAAAACTTAAAATACCACCTTGAAAAAAGTTTTACATTTGGAAATGTTAATCTTTTCTAAAAGGTGTATCCTTCTGTTATTGAAAAGTTTCTAATTTACACACACCAATCTAAATGTTTAAGATTATTTTTTTCTAATAGACTCTTCAGTTAATGTATAACAGAGTATCTAGTATTTCTGAAATGGCTATGCACAGACTCCTACAAACATAGCAGAGACAATATTTCCAAGACATACTTCACCTTAGTAAATTAGACCAAATTTTTTACTACTAGACTGAAAATCAAAAAATTCCACTATGAAACGATATATAACCACAAAATATTCAACTTTTACTTTATATAGAGACTAACAAATTTAAGTGGTTGGAAACTCTTAATTATGTGAATTGTCAATGTTCAGGATATTCATTATAAGATTCATGATGTTACTTAATCCTACCCCTACTAGTAGTAATATAACCTTGGTAAAATTATTACATTTTAGTATTAACTTCCATTTCTATAAAATGCAAAAAATTGCTTCCCTTGCTGATGGTTTGTTCAACCAACATCTTGTGCCTAGTCTGGGGCTGCAGTGTGCTAGAGTGGACAACTACCTGCAACAATAAACATGGGACACAGGTCAGTCAGTCAGTCCTAACAAACATGGGACACGAGTAAGTCAGTCAGTCCTAATAAACATGGTATACTGGTCAGTCAGTCAGTCCTAACAAACATGGGATACAGGTAAGTCAGTCAGTCCTAACAAACATGCGACACAGGTAAGTCAGTCAGTCCTAATAAACATGGTATACTGGTCAGTCAGTCAGTCCTAATAAACATGGGACACGGGTAAGTCAGTCAGTCCTAACAAATATGCGACACAGGTAAGTCAGTCAGTCCTAATAAACATGGTATACTGGTCAGTCAGTCAGTCCTAACAAACATGGGACACGGGTAAGTCAGTCAGTCCTAATAAACATAGGACACGGGTCAGTCAGTCAGTCCTAATAAACATGGGACACAGGTCAGTCAGTCCTAATAAACATGGGATACAGGTAAGTCAGTCAGTCCTAACAAACATGGGACACGGGTAAGTCAGTCAGTCCTAATAAACATGGTATACTGGTCAGTCAGTCAGTCCTAACAAACATGGGACACGGGTAAGTCAGTCAGTCCTAACAAACATGGGACACGGGTAAGTCAGTCAGTCCTAATAAACATGGTATACTGGTCAGTCAGTCAGTCCTAACAAACATGGGACACGGGTAAGTCAGTCAGTCCTAATAAACATAGGACACGGGTCAGTCAGTCAGTCCTAATAAACATGGGACACAGGTCATTCAGTCAGTCCTAATAAACATGGGACACGGGTCAGTCAGTCAGTCCTAATAAACATGGGACACAGATAAGTCAGTCAGTCCTAATAAACATGGGACACAGGTAAGTCAGTCAGTCCTAATAAACATGGGATACAGGTAAGTCAGTCAGTCCTAATAAACATGGGATACAGGTAAGTCAGTCAGTCCTAATAAACATGGGACACGGGTAAGTCAGTCAGTCCTAATAAACATGGGACACAGGTCATTCAGTCAGTCCTAATAAACATGGGATACAGGTAAGTCAGTCAGTCCTAACAAACATGTGACACAGGTAAGTCAGTCAGTCCTAATAAACATGGGACACAGGTCATTCAGTCAGTCCTAATAAACATGGGATACAGGTAAGTCAGTCAGTCCTAATAAACATGGGATACAGGTAAGTCAGTCAGTCCTAATAAACATGGGACACAGGTAAGTCAGTCAGTCCTAATAAACATGGGATACAGGTAAGTCAGTCAGTCCTAATAAACATGGGATACAGGTAAGTCAGTCAGTCCTAATAAACATGGGATACAGGTAAGTCAGTCAGTCCTAATAAACATGGGATACAGGTAAGTCAGTCAGTCCTAATAAACATGGGATACAGGTAAGTCAGTCAGTCCTAATAAACATGGGACACAGGTCATTCAGTCAGTCCTAATAAACATGGGATACAGGTAAGTCAGTCAGTCCTAATAAACATGGGACACGGGTAAGTCAGTCAGTCCTAATAAACATGGGACACAGGTCATTCAGTCAGTCCTAACAAACATGCGACACAGGTAAGTCAGTCAGTCCTAATAAACATGGGACACGGGTAAGTCAGTCAGTCCTAATAAACATGGGACACGGGTAAGTCAGTCAGTCCTAATAAACATGGTATACTGGTCAGTCAGTCAGTCCTAACAAACATGGGACACGGGTAAGTCAGTCAGTCCTAATAAACATGGTATACTGGTCAGTCAGTCAGTCCTAACAAACATGGGACACGGGTAAGTCAGTCAGTCCTAACAAACATGCGACACAGGTAAGTCAGTCAGTCCTAATAAACATGGGACACAGGTAAGTCAGTCAGTCCTAATAAACATGGGATACAGGTAAGTCAGTCAGTCCTAATAAACATGGGACACGGGTAAGTCAGTCAGTCCTAATAAACATGGGACACAGGTCATTCAGTCAGTCCTAATAAACATGGGATACAGGTAAGTCAGTCAGTCCTAACAAACATGTGACACAGGTAAGTCAGTCAGTCCTAATAAACATGGGACACAGGTCATTCAGTCAGTCCTAAAAAACATGGGACACGGGTCAGTCAGTCAGTCCTAATAAACATGGGACATGGGTAAGTCAGTCAGTCCTAATAAACATGGGACACGGGTAAGTCAGTCAGTCCTAATAAACATGGGACACGGGTAAGTCAGTCAGTCCTAATAAACATGGGACACAGGTCATTCAGTCAGTCCTAATAAACATGGGATACAGGTCATTCAGTCAGTCCTAATAAACATGGGACACAGGTAAGTCAGTCAGTCAGTCCCATGAAGATAAAGTTAGGTGAAAAGATAAAGAAAGACTTGGGTTGCTCTATTAGGGTTAGATTAAGAAAGATCCCCTGGAGAAGGAACTGGCAACCCACTCCAGTATTCCTGCCTGGAGAATCCCATGGACAGAGGAGCCTGAGGGGCTGTGGCCCACGGGGTCGCAAGAGTCAGACACGACTTGGTGACTAAACTACCACTACCACCAAGGAAGATCCATCTGAGAAAGCGACATTTGCGTGGAGACCGATCCCTAGAATGCTTGATCATGTCCTTTTCATTTCAAATATATTTTCTAAATGTTATTATTGAAAAATTAACTTTCATTTATCCATTATAAAGAGAGATGGCAAAAACAACTATATCTCAAAGACAGTTCCCACCAAGGTTTGGTTTTTAGTTCAGTAGCTGCTAACAAGGTACAAAGCTGGCTAATTTAAATATTGTGTGTCCCAGATATGTTCCACCCTCTGGTAGGTAAAGAGTTAGTAATGAGAAAGAAAAACTAGAAGTTTACTGGTAGGAAGTTAGAGGTGAGAAACAGGGGAGAGGGGAAAAATAAAGAGAAATAAAGGATCTGAATGATCAATAAACTGGATAAACTGTTCATGAATAAATCATAAGTAAGTGACATTTCTATTCTCATTTTACTCCAAAGAGGCAATAATTTTAGTGGAGTGGGGTGTGTGTCTATGCACACAGGCGTGTATGTGCCGTGGCTTTTATACCAAACTTCACCCAGCACTTTCCCCCTTTTACTTTCAAAGCATTTTATCTCAAAGTGTAAGGTTAAAAGGCAAATCTGTAACTATGAAACGGCTCTGGTTCAACGTTATCAGAAAAGGACCAGAACTTTAGATTATATAAATTCTCATGTTTTCCTTCTGAGAAGCATCAGCCACTTGGCACAATACTTCAGTCATTGCAGAAAGCCTGATTCCTCACTTCTTCCCTGATAAACTGTTCAATCAGAACTATGTTGAATTTACTTTTAAGTGTCAAACTAAAAAGTTAGAATTCAACCTTTGGGGGAAAAAATGACTTTAGAAGGGAGAAATTCATCTTCTTTAAAGATATACAAACACTACTAACAAGAGGTTGATATAAATTGTTGCTTGTTCTAACTCTTTCTGGAGGTTTTTAACTTAAGGACTTTGCAATTGACTGCATAAATTAAATTATCTTGGAACATACACTTTCCTTATACTGTTATGAAAGCTTTCAGTCCTTAACTTATATGAGTACTGAGAGCATTATCTAGAGATAATTCAAGACAGGAATAATCTGAAGAACTTACTAGGAAGAATGTACACAGAAAGACTAGCTTCGTCAAACTTAATTATATTGGATACAAATGAAGAACTATGTGATCCTTTATTTTTTGATGAGACTTAATTTTTTAAGAATAGCTTTAGGTTCAGAGAAACTGAAGGGGAAGTATAGATACTTCCCATATATTCCCTGCCCTCATACATATGCATAGACTTCACCACTATCAACATCCCCACCAGAGTATTTTGATATATATATTTATTACAGCTGATGAACCTATTCTGACACATCACAATCACCCAAAGTTCTTATTTTAATTATGATTCACTCTTAGTATTATAGTACATTCCATGTGTTTAGACAATGTATAATGGTATCTCCGTCACTATGGTATCACAGAGAGTTTTACTGTCCTAAAAAATCCTCTGTGCTCTGCCTATTCATCCCCTCTAAATTCTTTCATTCATAAGTATTTTTCATATCATCATAAAGCTGGTGCACAAAAAGAAGAATCTTGATTCTCCATCCTGTAGCGATCTGAGGCGAGGGAAGAATATAAAAATATGGATATTGTATCGCCTCTCTCTCCCTGCCCCTCTTCCACCACCCAGACTCATATCTCCCCCTGAAAACAAAAAGAGGACCATGTACTATTCACCTCTGAATCTCCAGCATCTAAGACAAAACTACCACAAAAACAGATATTCAAAGAATAATGTTCCTGAAATCTTTTAGATGAGTTTTTTTCTCAACAAATTATTACTAGAAATATGAAGTAGAACTTTGGTACTGCCCTAAAACACAATTCCTCCTTCTGTTACCACAAACATCAGTGCAAAGCGGCACGGCTATAGCCCCTCAGAAAGAGACTAATCAGGTCCCAGCAAAATGAAAACAGAAGCAGCACCAGCAAACAGCCAAAGCTGAAAGACTGCCTCAACAACTCTGAAATAGAGTTTTCAAACATACAGATTAAAAACAGAGAAGTAAGTTAACCTCCAAGAAGACATCTGAGGGGAGGTAGAGAGAAGGGATGCCAGGCATGTTGCCATATAAATGGTAAGATTCTGCAGAAACAGCAGGAGCTCGTAAGAACAAAAAGGGTACCTTGAATACTGAGAAACTCTAAGTGTCTGCAGACATCCTACAAAGAAGTGATAACTTCTTTACACTCCATTCCACTGGCAGATCCAGAGAAGGGTGCTCCCCTAGCACATTTACAAATGCAGCTAAATTGTACACTGAACAACCATTATAATGAAAATGAAAAGGACTCACGCTTTAGGTTACTTAAAAAAACCTCATGTCCCCAAGGAAATTCATCTATTAAAACTAAAGGAACAGAGCATTCATTAGTCGTGAACCTTGAGAATGAATGCCACTTAAAATTTCCTCTATTAACTTTATATAAAGTTCCGTTAACAGTATTTTACTAAATTATGTCTCCCACATCCCATTTAATATTATCAGTAGGGGTGGGGTGGAATCACATAAAAACAAAGCATAGTAGATTGCTGAAACTCAGTCCCGAAGCCTATTTATTCTCAGTACATACCCCTCCCCCCACCCTTCCCCTCCTCCTCCCCCCTCCCCCCTCATACCCTGGCATGCACAGGAACTCATCTCCTTTCCACATAATTACATGATGAACAGAAATGATTTAGTAAGTAAAACAGTGTAAAAAAAGAAAGAATGGCACAGGAAAGAAAATGGTTAATGAAAATCAGTACCTATACCTAAACAAATCGTGGTAAAAATGTCACCTGGTACTCTGACTCCCTAGTGAACTAGTGAAATGAACAGTTAAACCTGGAGCCGTCTTCCCTTTCTATTAAAAGATCTTTCTTCTCTATTAATCCCACAAACGTCCAAGTTGCGTTCATGTGTGGGAGATGCCTCTCCTCCCTTCACTTTACATCCAGTATTTATTTGCAATGAGAAAAGAAAACTACACTAAAGAAAGGGAACGGTCATCTCATCCGTGCCTTTATATGTATTCATCACAAGCATCTTCTAAGTTTCAGACCCTAGACCTGGGCTAGAAAGGATCACTGCTGTGTAAGGAGGGCTGAAATCAGGGAGCAAGTTTGCTCCAAACCCAAGACTTAGTCCATAATACAAATGGGCTCTCTGGCTTTTTCTGTTCTCTCTCTATTCATTCAGAAATCTAATAACTACAACAGAGAGGAATACACACACATACACACACACACACGCATAGAAGAACAAAGGAAGTTAAGATGGTTGGTGAGCCCTTGACACCTGGTCACAAGCTTTATTCATTACAACACAGATTCAAACTATGGAGGAAAAAAATGGGAAAGTGCACCAACCCACTCACTATGAAGGACGGGCCTCTAATACATATGAAACTCTTTTTATAGCCAATTTCTTAAGGACACATTTGTGGACTGGTACGTGGTTTATGACTTGGGGATATATCTACCAATAAATTATGCACTATGAAACAACAACTATAAAATAACATGCTGAGAGATAGTTATAAACGCAAGGTTTCACCAGTATCTTTTTGTGAAATCTTAATATTTCATGTAGATCCTTTCATTCAGTTGGAAAAATCCTTCCAAAATACTTAGGAGAAAAACCAATATTCTCTTTGTCAAAAACCTATTACCTATATCATGAGCCTCCTAACTGTAAAAAGTCATGTTATGAATATTTTTATACATGTGTGTATGTGTATATAAAAATAAAATAATCTATACAGTATGGAAAAATAATTATAATTAATAAATATGAAGCACTTTCTGGGTTTGGACTTTTGCATATCTTTTTTATTAATAATACTTGAGATATAATTGAGATATGATACTTGAGATACAAAAAAATATAACATTATATTAGTTTCAGATATACAACATAATTTAATATTTTTATATACTATGAAATGATCACAGTGAACAGACTGGTAGATATTTTTCCTATGATGAACACTTTTCGGATATACTCTGTTAGTAGCTTTCAAATATATAATACAGTATTACTAACTACAGTCACCATACTGTACATTACAACCCATTACTTATTTTATAGGGCTTCCAAGGTGGCAAAGAACCCGCTTGGCAATGCAGGAGACATAAGAGACATGGGTTTCATCCCTGGGTCGGGAAGATCACCTGGAGAAGGGCATGGCAACCCACTCCAGGATTCTTGCCTGGAAAATCCCATGGACAGAGGAGCCTGGTGGGCTATAGTCCATAGCGTCAAAGAGTCAGACACCACTGAAGCGACTTAGCATGCATGCATGTACTTTATGACTGGGAGTTTCTACCTTCACGCCACAGGTAACCACCATTCTGTTCTCCGTATCTCTGAGTTGGCTGGGTTTTTAAGATTTCACATATAAGCAAGATCATACGGTATTTGTGTTTCTCTGTCTTACTTAACATAATGTCATCCATGTTATTGTGAATGGCAAGATTTCCTCCTTTGTTATGGCTGAATACTTTATTGCATTTATACACAGACCACATTTTCCTTATCCATTCATCCACACATGGCCACTTAGGCGGCTGGCCATTTGTACCATTTGTATGTCTTCAGAAAAATGCCTATTTATATCTTCTGTCCATTTTTAGCTGGATTTTTTTGATACTGAGTTAAATGAGCTCTTTATGTATTTTGGATATTAACCCCTTATCAGATAGGTGATTTGCAAATATTTTTCTCCCATTAGGATAGGTTGTCTTTTCATTTTGTTGATGGTTTTCTCTGCTGTGAAGCTTTTTAGTTTGATCTTCTCCCATTTGTTTATTTTTGCTTTGGTTGCCCTGCTTTTTAGTGTCAAATCCAAAAAACCATTGCCAAGACCAGTATCAAGAAGCTTATTGCCTACATTTTCCAAGCTTTTAATCCATTTTGAGTTAGTTTTTGTGTACTGTGTAAGATAAGAGGTCGAATTCTCCAAATACCATTTATTTAAGTGACTGTCCTTTCTCCGTTTTATATTCTCGGCTCCTCTGTCGTACGTTAATGGACCATATGTTGCTGTGTGGTTTAGTCACTAAGGCGAGTCCTACTCTTTTGCAACCCCATGGGCTGTAGCCTGCCAGGCTCAGTCCATGGGATTTCCAGGCAAGAGTACTAGGATGGGTGGTCATTTTCTTCGCCAGGGGATCTTCCTGATGCAGGGGTAGAGAGTCCGTCTCCTGCATTAGCAGGTGGCTTCTTCACCACTGAGCCACCAGGGAAGCCCAATGGACCACAGACACGCATGTTTATTTGTGGGTTCTCTGAATTCTGTTCCATTAAATTTGTACCTGTGTTTATGCCAACATCGTACTGATCTGACTACTACTGTTTTATAATATAGCTTGAAATCAGGAAGCATGATGACTCCAGCTTTGTTCTTCTTTCTCAAGATACCTAAGTTATCTAAAAATGAAACCACAAATGCCAGTACTATTATTATCCTAATTAAGGATATAAGGGAAAAACAGAAAGGTTAAATAGCTACCCAAATCCACACAACAAATGTGACTAAATCACAATTAAAGTCCAGGTTGTGTAACCCCAAACCAGAGTTGCTCATGAGAATGAACTCTGCATCCACAATTGTCAATTCACTCAGAATTTATATATAAAATATATATGGAGACAGACAGACCAACCTTTAAGATGACCTATCAAGAATGCTAAATGAAATGCAAATGTGTACCTCACAAAGTAGATGACAAGCATACGTCCTTCCCCATAAACCACAAGAGTTCTGGTTGACGGAGGTGGTGCCTATGACACAAGATTCCAAAAAACCATTTGATCAAAGGAGATGGGAGGGAGATTCAGGAGGGGACATATGTGTACCTATGGCTGATTCGTGCTGATGCTTGACAGAAAACAGCAAAATTCTGTAAAGCAATTATCCATCAATTAAAAAATAAGTTTTAAAAAAGTCAGGTTTTTGTTTAGGTGGAGGTGAGGGGTATAATTTAAATCCAAACAGTTATATGAAATCATTATAAAAGAAAAGAAAAACTTTAAAACACATCACAATTTTCACCTTCTAGGCGGTGCGGCCTGTGGTTACGCCTGCTATGACTGAGCCTTACTCTCACTGATGTAGACGAGTAGGAGCGCCTCCCTTCTACCGCCCCCGCAGCCACTGAAGAGGCCCGCGGTTTGGACCTTTGCTCCCGACACAGAGGCGGAAGGCGTGCGCTAACAGCCTCGCGGCACCATCTGTGTCCAGGGCCGCGCTGTTGCTGCTCAGGTGCTAGTCACGTCCCACTCTGCGACCCCCTGCAAAACCCGTGAGATTATCCTTCACAACCACCACAGGGGCAAGGTATTATTGCCATTCTGCAGAAACAGAAAGGAGCACAAAGGAAGATTCATGGCTCTGGATTAGATCACCCATACATTAAGGACAGAGCCTAGATTTCAACCCCAAACTAACTATACGGCCTGGTCAACCAGGGATTCCCTAAGTAGCCTAGGCTATGCACGCTGGAAAACACACACTCTGACTTCCTTCTCTGGGCCAACTCAGCACTCCTTCCCATGTACAATCCCAGGATTACTATGGATGAGGACTCCAAATAAAAGAGAATTGATACTGATAATCTGAATGTAGATCATCCCTTCAAAGTAATCAAGGAAAATTAATTTGAAGATGTTAAAATGTAAACTTTAACACAGTATTAAAACTTGAAAACAAAAAAACAAGAAGATAAACGTGATCCAATATAAAATTACATTTTATGTGTATGTATTCTTCAACCAAAGACTTGAGTAAACTATCACCTGGAGAGAAAACATGTCTATTTTCAAGGATAAAATGAAATGCTTAATGAATTAACTGGGGTTTTTTTCATATTTCCCAACTTTTTAATTCTTTCTATTTCATCACTTCATTGTGTGTACGAAACTTTATAAAGTGGACACAGTAGCTTATTTTAAATATTTGAATTGCTTTGTTACAATATGAAAACATTACTTTCAGAGATGCTATCAAATGACCTTGATGACCTACACAACATTCATTATAGACTGGTAAACATTTGTGAAAATCCTTGCTGTGATGATTGATTGCTTTTTTCCCTGCTTCAGTTACCTCAAACTAAATTGCCTGTCATTAAAATGATGACTTCTGTCAATGAAGTTTCTTAATCCTTCCTCAATCCTTTCTAGCAATGACAATCTTAGAATAATATATTGTAAGTCTTTATGGGTCAATAATGCTCAGTATAAAACACTGAAATCTACCACCAAGATTTTTATCCCCCTATTTACAATGATGTCTGACAAACTAACTAACAGTAGAATTTCTTTCTAAGGAAAAAAAAGAGACATTTAACAAACAAGCCAAATATAATACTATAAACAGCATATGCCAATCTAAGCAAGTTAAGAATTTTGAGTGAAGTTCAATGTGAGCAAAATGCTTTTATCCTAAAGCAGTTAATGACTGAGATGTCATTTGCAGACTACTCAAGAAAAAAATTATTCAGGCCCTTACTTAGACATTTTGAAATGATTTATGAGAGGTTATTTATGTGAAAAGGCTTCTCCACAATGTCAGAAACAGAAAGCTTCCACTTAAAAACCATAAAAGACAAGACTACATGCATACTCTGGTTAAATTTTTTCCATAGGCAATTAGAAAAGATGTTTTTAATTTATCTATATTTAGATTGTACCTTGAATATCTTCATATGGAAATTAGCTTCTAACTGCCTCTAAACACTACAATTTAAATGTTTTCATTTAAACTAAGAATTACTTAAAATAAATGCCATTGTATCAATGAAAACAGAGGCATGACACTGCTTTGTAATTGACAGTACCTCTTCTATATATTGAGTTATATTAACTATGTCTTCTCTAAATCTCCATGTATATTATCACTTATTAAACTCAAATAACCTGAAATCTGTGACAGTGCTTAACTGGAGGGGTGAAGTTTCAACAAGCCAGCAGTTCAGAATACTTTTCCTCCTAAGCTACTTAACCACAGGGTAAGGATAAACAACTTATACTTACTATTGGGCAATTTGAAAAAATATCAGATTTTATTGTATTTAGAGAATTAACTCTACATGAAATATCACCTTAAACTTTCAGGGTGGGGGAAGTAGGGAATATAAACTCCATGCATGCTTTGTTAAGAAACCACTGTTGGAATTAAAATTGAAGAAGTAAAAAAGGTAAAAGGAAAACACAGAAATCAGGAAACAGGGGTCTAACACAGAAAAAAGACAAAAGAAATCTAAACTGAAGCAGGGCTTAGGACTCCAGGAGCAACCAAACACACAGACACACCCATGCTTTCTGTTATTAGCTTCATCATACTGAAAATAGTTTATAGTTCTGTCAGAATTCAGGGTAAGAACTAGTAACTGGTACAAAGAAAACCAAGCAAATGGGGGGAAGTTAGTAGCTCAAAAGAATTTACACAAGGGAAAAAAGTGAACATACATTACATTACATAGTACATTACAGTACAACATATAGTACATTATATAGCTTTGTTGTAAATGTTCACATAGTCATAATAGTATGATACAAATATAATGGAAGAGGAGAAGAGAAAAAAAGGAAAGCAGAATACGGCCAGAGGAAAGGAGGGAAATACACTAAATAATAATAATAAGCTAAATATTTTTAATAATTTTCATAGTAGAAAGACACTATGTAATTAAAACTGCAAAGACAGAAAACGGTAGTATGAATTTCAGGATACAGAGGTAAATAAAAAGGAGAAACAAAAACAAAATATTGAAAGCAGTTATCTCTGTGCATCTAAGGAATGAAAAGGGAGCTGCCCACTTTTCACTCTAAGCCTAACATATTTTGACTTTTTAAACTATGTACACTGAGTTTTCTGAAATTTTTTAAATTATTGAATGAAGTGGAACCACATGAATCAACACTGACAAAATAACAAAAGGGATATTGGGGGAAGAAAAGAAAATTGCAAACTACTGATAATCATTTATAATAAGTTTAAAAACAGAAACCCAAAACAGAGAGGGAAGGGTATAGAATTTGTTTCAAACTGGAACTCCTCTATTAACTAGCAATGACACCACATACAAACGACTTACCAGCTCTTCACCTCCCTTTTTTCATGTGAAAACTATGGGTAACAATAGTATCTACCTGATTATGTTATTTCGTGAATTAGGTGAGACACTGCAGGTGAAGTGGTTGGCACATGTGTGTACTGAGCTACTGAGTCCGGCTCAACTCCGTGTGACCCCGTGGACTGCAGCCCGCCAGGCTCCTCTGCCCACGGGATTCTCCAGGCAGGACACTAGAGCGGGTTGCCATACACTCCTCCAGGGGATCTTCCCAACCCAGGGATGGAACCCAGGGCTCCTACACTGCAGGTGGACTCTGTACCATCTGAGCCACTAGGGAAGCCCATTTCTCTTACCTGCAAGTAAATTCCCTTAGAATTTGTACACCATTTATTTTTATCTTTTTTGTGAAAGTTACACAGAATGACAGATGTGTCTGAAGGCTTTTCCACTGAATTTTCCATTTCTGAAAGTATGTGTCTTCTACAATTCTAGTAGGAATGAGAGTTACCAAATATTGAGCACTACAGTGAATCATGTGATAGTTGCTTTAAGAATATTATCTTGACCCTTAAGCAACTCTGTAAAGCAATTTCTGTTATCCAGATTTTTACTTAAGAGACTGGAGCTTGGAGTTTAAGACTGCAGACCCAGTATTCTGACCTGGAGAATTCCATGAACAGAGGAGCCTGACAGGCTACAGTCCATAGGGTCACAAAGAGTCAGACATGACTGAGTGACTTTCACTTCACTTCACTCAAGAGAAATGAGGGATTAAATTTTGTGGAGACACTGGCATTTTAAATATTCTCTGAAACAATGTATCTCGCAATGATGATGTATCAGTTTTACAGACAACATTTTTTCTTCGTGCTGCATAAAACAGCAATGCTCTTAGATTCAGTGAAGTACAGTAGACAAGGATGACGGGTCTGTACAGAATGGCAGCCAAGGCACAGAACTGAAATTCTTACGGCAGGAATGCTGGCATGTCTAGTCCATGCCTGGCAGGCAGCTCTACACAAAGAGGAGTTAGGAAACAAGGGCGAAAGGGCAAACTATTCCACGAGTGTGTTTACCTGGGTCATTAGCATCCTCGCTAATTAACTATTGCTTTGTGGGACAGAGCATAAATCTTAGTATGTGATGGGGTAACTTCAGTCACACTGTTCTTCAAAATTATCTGGCTCTTCTTGCCCCTTACACTTCCATATCAATTTTAAAGTTAGACTATTTAATGCTGTTAAAAAAAATATATTAAATGAGATTTTGATCAGACTTTTATTATTGAACTTATTAGATTTATTTGGGAGAAAATTTCTATTCTTATACTTTTCCATTTAAAAGCACAGTATCCTACTCCATTTATTTAGCTCTTGGGTTTTTCAATGAAGTTGTATAATTTCTTCCATAAAGGTCATACACATCTTTTGTTGGATTTAGTCCCCGGTATTTATTGTTGGGGATTTTTTTTATTGCAAATGGCATATAAATTGTGTTCTGTAAACTGATAGACTATTTAGTCATCTCAAGCATATATGATAATAAGATTAATGTTAATATGTTCAATCTTGCTTTTCTATATATTTCACATATCATAATTTAAAATCTAACAAAATATTTCCAAGATACACAGAATATTGACTTCAAAAGTCCAAATAAAGGGTGGTAACATAGGTAATTTCATTTAAAACAAGTGAAGCACAGACTTAAACTGCCCTGGAAAGAACAGAGTATCCCAAAGACCATATTCATGTATAATATTATACAATGCCTATAAAATGCTGGGCTACTAAATACTGGATGAGATTCATTTCTGCAACCTTGAAATAAATGACAGGAGTGGTAGTGTGATATCAAAACAATTATTCTTGCTCACTTCAGTGATTTTATTAGAGTCAACTCTCAACTGCTCACACCAACAGAGAGATACCCTCACGCATGCAACAGAAAACAACAGATAACCAACCCAAGGAAGTTGAAAGTACACTGAACAATCAGCCTCCCCCTAAATTTATCAGGATCCAGAAAGCTGGGTCATCATCTTCTCTCCTTTCCCTCCAGACACCTTCACTGACTACATGAGATAGCTGGTGGCAGAGAGCTGGCAGCAGAAATGAGTTCCAGACAGTCTCCTTAAGATCTGAAATGGACTGTGCACAGACCTCTATTCTCCCAAAATTTCTCTAATGGAAGTTCTAAAATGTCTTTATTCTCTGTGTTTAAGAGTCATTACTAGAAGGAAAAAAAAAGACAATTGATGAAACAAGTTTGGAACCAGCCTGCTAACTTCCAAATCTCTGTCTCTGGGGCTCCAAATCTTTAGATATTCAATTGCCTACCTGAACGTTTCCTAAGCTAGAGTCCTCTGACATCCCAGACGTCACCTGTTCACTAGAGCAGTCCTCCTCAACTCCGGAAACCAGGTTCCCTGCATCAGTGAGTGGCGCATGCCCCTGGGAATCTAGAAGTCAGCTGACCTTGGGTAATCCAACAGGACCTTAGGGACCTCAACACCCCGTTAACCATCAAAACATGCTGACTGACTCTGCCTCCGTCTTCCCCCTTTCTGCTCGCCGCCATGGCCTTCATCAGACACTTATCTTTCCTCTAACTATTGTAGTAAATAACGGGTCTTTCCACATTCACCCTCCACCAGAAAACCTTTTGAAAATGCAAATAGGTACATGTTACTCTCCCACTCAAAAATTCCTTAATGCCCAACCAATGCTTACAGGATAAAACCCAACATTCTTAGCACAACATCCAAAGAGGTTTTATAGCCCGTGTTTCCAGTCAGCCTCCCAGGTCCACAAGCTCCTCTTCCTAGCCCTACTCTCTAAATGCTTCCACACCTCTGCACATGGTGTTTCCTTACCCTAAATCCCTGCTTTGCTTTCTATTACCAACTGGAAATATTCTTCACCTCTTCGTAGGTAAAACAAAGCATCACTATCTCACAAAGACCTTCTCTGAACCCTGAAGAAGACAGGCACTGCTCTGAAGTTTCCTCTGAATCATGACTTATTACACAGCACATATCACACTGCATTTTAGTTCTCTATTAATGTCTTTCTCTTCCTAAATAACATTTAACCCAGACTTACAGCACAGTGTCAGTATTCATCAGACACTAAAAAAAACATCAGAATAAATACTATGTATTTCTATTAGCTTCTTATTAATCTGAAAATATAATTACCACTGATACTTTGAAATTAAAATACTTCTGGGTAAGAGTCATTACATCTTACAATAAGGAATTTGCATTATAAAATGAAATACTGCCTACTAGTATGATTTATATATGAAATTGAACTATTTTATACTAATTTTAAGTGGCTTATTCATTTAAAAAGGATTAAAATTTGTCTAATGTTTAAGTATGAAAATTGTAAATCCAATAATTAAAAGCTATTTTCAAATATGGAGATGAGCATAATTTTGTTCCCAGCAAATAATTCTGGAATATTAATGTTTCCTCTAAGTTTTAATGTCCCTACTTGATTCTGAACATACAACCTGGAGGGAATAATTTTCAATTTACTGAACAAAAAAATATAACTTTAAAACTTTGTATTTAAACTAAATTCACATACAAATGTAATTAAATCCCCCAAATAAATTATATTTACTAAGTCATCTTATATTTTATAACCATATGATGAAACAACATACAAAAATAAGCAGAAAGCCATCTGCAGTTAAACTATTCATTTTAAACTGTACACATTACTTAGAAACACTATCAGTAGGATCTCACTCAGAAGTAATGTATGTCAATCATTAAGAAAAATAATTCAATGCAGACACACACAATATTAAGCAAACACAGATGGTCAATTTTATACTTATTTCTAATAGAAACATTCGACCACAGAAAAAAATGATACATATCAATAATATTTTTAAAAACTTATCCAGTATGTATACTCAATGGTATCAGATTGCAAAATATGCAATTCAAACAGAAGATCAAATTTGTTTACTCTGTTGTCTGAAATACATACATTTTATAATTCCAAGAAGTTGTAAGCTCATTTAAAATACTTTGCATTTACAATCTAAGTTAATATTAACACTGCTCAGTGATTCTCATTCATAATGAATGTTTTTATGAATTTTTGAGGAGAACTATCTGATTCAGAAGCACAGACCCCAACGGATGCTTTTAACCTTCATCTTACCAAAGCCAAATGGTGAATAAAAATCAGCAATTGAAGAAATCAGATTTAACTATAACATTGTATATGTGTATAAAAAATAGTTCTTCGACATTTCCTTATGTCCCCACCTATCCTCCCTCCTCCAAAAGCAAAGCAAAGGAAATAGGAAAATCTTTACTTTCAACTTGATTGGAAGTGATGAAAAAATTCATCACATCAACAAAGATAGAAAAGTTCTAAGAACAAAACATTAAATTGAAGACACTGACCGTAGTCACCCTATGATTAAAAAAAAAAAAAAGCCTAAGCTAATCTTCATTTTTTAATGTAAAAATCTACCTAAAAAGACCAAGTGCCAATTTCTTCTTGTATTTCCAAACAATATGTCTCTATATCTCCATTATGGTTCATAGTTAAGAGTGTTTTTATGATAACATAATAAAGCAACAACACTAATAAAAGATTAAACAGTTATTTATACACATGTGCATATTCTCCAAAGTCTTAAGTATAAGGTTACTAAACTTAACACAATTCAATTCTCAATTAAGAAATTTTCAAATGAAATGGTTTACATATATTCAAAGAAAGACTTTAAATTAGTTATAAAATGTGGTATTTTATTGCAGAAAAAAAATAGATCTTTAAGAACTATGCTTCAAATTTGTGTACTTTCTCAATTTAAAATATATTATCTAACTAGCTTATTTCATTTTTAAAGTATAAACTGTCAGCATTTAGTAAGTTTACTATGTATCGGGTGCTGTTCTAAGCATATTACACATACAAACACATTTATTTAGTGGTTGAGAAATTAAATAAATTACTCCAGGGGACAAAGTAGAAGAGCTGGGATTTGAACACAGGCAGTCTTGTTCCAGAATTCATACTCTTTACTATAAATTTATAGCCTCTTCTGAGCCAAGCTCTATACCTGGGACTTGCAACTCAAAGTTCACACAAACAAACAAAACACACAGTCACTGCTTTTAAAGAGTTCATAACTATACACACATAAACCAGTAACTTTTCTAGTGATGAGAGACTTTTAGCAATATGATCCAATTGCTTGAAGAGCTCAAATTGGTGTAACTAATTCTTAAAGCGGCTCAGATCATGAGCTCCTTATTGCAAAATTCAGGTTTGAAGTGAAGAAAGGAGGAACCAACCACTAGGCCATTCAGGTGTGACCTAAATCAACTCCTGTATGATTATACAGTAGAAGTGACAAATAGATTCAAGGGATTAGATCTGGTAGACAGAGTACCTGAAGAACTATGGATGGAGGTCCATAACTGTACAAGAGACGGTGACCAAACCCTCCCAAAGAAAAAGAAATGCAAGAGGGCAAAGTGGATGCCTGAAGAGGCCTTACAAATAACTGAGAAAAGAAGAGAAGTGAAAGGCAAAGGAGAAAGGCAAAGACATACCCAACCGGATGCAGAGTCTGAGAGAACATGAAGGAGAGATAAGAGAGCCTTCTTAAGTGAACAATACAAAGAAATAGGGAAAAAAATTTAAAACTAGAGGGAAAGACCAAAGATCTCTTCAAGAAAATTGGAGACATCATGAGAACATTTCATCCAAAGATGGGCACAACAAAGGCTAGAAACAGCAAAGACCTAACAGCAGGAGAAGAGACTAAGAGGAGGTAGCAGGAACACAGAAGAACTGTACAAAAAAGATCTTCACGACCCAGATACCCACGAAGGTGTGATCACTCACCTAGAGCCGGACATCCGGGACTGCAAAGTCAAGGGGGCCTTAGGAAGAATCACTACCAACAAAGTTAGCGGAGATGATGGAATTCCAGCTGAGCTATTTCAGATCCTAAAAGAGGATGCTGGCAAAGTGCTCTATTCATTATGCCAGCAAATTTGGAAAACTGAGCAGTGGCCACAGGACTAGAAAAGGTCAATCCTCATCCAAATTCCTAAAAAGGGCAGTACTAAAGAACATAAAAACCACCGGACAATTGCACTCGTCTCCCATGCTAGTAAGGTCATGCTCAAAATTCTCCAAGCCAGGCTTCAACAATACATGAACCGTGAACTTCCAGATGTACAAAGGATTTAGAAAAGACAGGAACCAGAGATCAAATTGCCATCTGTCAGACCACAGAAAAAGCAAAGGAATTTCAGAAAACCATCTACTTCATTGACTACGCCAAAGCCTTCGATTGTGTGGATCACAACAAACTGTGGAAAATTCTTAAAGAGATGGGAATACCAAACCACCTTACCTGTCTCCTGAGAAACCTGTATGCAAGTCAAGAAGAAATAGTTAGAACTAGGCATGGAACGATGGACTGGTTCAATATTGGGGGGAAAGTACATCAAGGCTGTACTTTGTCACCCTGCTTATTTAACTTATATGCAGAGTACATCATGCGAAGTGCCGGGCTGGATGGAATCCAAGCTGGAATCAAGACTGCCAGAAGAAATATCAACAATCTCAGATATGCAGGGGATAACAATCTAATGGCAGAAAGTGAAAAGGAACTAAAGAAAAAGGTGGCTTTAAAACCCAGCATTCAAAAAAAATAAGATCATGGAATCCAGTTCCATCACTTCATGGAAAACAGATGGGGAAAAAGCAGAAACAATGGCAGTTTTATTTTCTTGGGCTCCAAAATCACTGTGGATCGTGGCTGTAGCCATGAAATTAAAAGACGCTTGCTCCTTGAAAGAAAAGCTATGACAAACCTAGACAGCATATTAAAAAGCAGAGGCATCACTTTGCCAACAGAAATTCATATAGTCAAAATCTATGGTTTTTCCAGTAGTCATGTATGGATGTGAGAGTTGGACTATAAAGAAAGCTGAGCGCTGAAGAACTGATGCTTTTGAACTGTGGTGTTGGAGGAGACTCATGAGAGTCCCCTGGGCTGCAAGGAGATCCAACCTACAGGAAATCAACCCTGAATATTCACTGGAATATTCATTGGAAGGACTGACGTTGAAGCTGAAGCTCCAATACTTTGGCCACCTGATGCCAAGAGCTACCTCATTGGAAAAAGACCCTGATGCAAGGAAAGATTGAGGGCAGGAGGAGAAGGGGACGACAGAGGATGAGATGGTTGGATGGCATCACGGACTCAACGGACATGGGTTTGAGCAAACTTCAGGAGATAGCGGAGGACAGGAAAGCCTGGCGTGCTGCAATCCATGGGGTTGCAAAGAGTTTGACACAACTTGGTGACTGAACAAGAACAACAAAATGACTCTTCACAAAGCAGGTGACATGTGGTTTCAAAGGGTGGGGATACAAAGGGGAAACTCCAGAAAGCTACATTAGAAACAAATGCTAAGGTCCCAGTGAATGCTGTTCCATTAGGTTCAACTGTGTAAGCAACTGAGAGTGAAAGAAGGCTGTTTACTCTGTCCAGCCAAGTGTTTCAGTTAAAAAGAAAAAAGCAAAAATACTCTTCAATGTTACTGAAGACAGGTGGAAAAGAAAAGGGACGGAAGACAATGACATTAGTTAGAAACCTTCTAGAGTATATTTTCAGAAAGAAAATATATAAAGAGAAGAAGGAGTGAAGAGTCATTTTCAAAATAGAGAAACTGAATTTGATGGGAAGATAAGAGATAAGATCAAGTCTGAAATTTCTGCACTGAAAGACTTACAAGTGACAACATTAAATGGATACAGAAAAAAAGCAACAGAAATTGAAGGGTATTGGGGTATAATTCATGATTTCAAACAATATAGCTGACACTACAGGTCTTGATTTTCATATTTTAAAAAATGAGCTGCTTTCTGTTACCATATATGACATACTAATGCAAGTTCCTGAAACTTGTTTTTTTTTACCCTTATTTATACCATTTTCTTGCTATGAATACATCTAGTACTAAGTATGGAATAATTTCTTCTTACAAAGTATGACCTAAGATAAAAAGATCCACCTCCCTAAAACCCAAAAGCACTGGTTTATGTGCTGTACATTATTAATGCATGAAGGTTGAGACTTTGATACAGCCGTAGCGCTCACTTTGATGTCAGTGGTAGTAGAAGCACCCCAGCTGCCTTCCATACTTAGTCTAAATGAAAATATATTTTTAATACCTTTGAGTATCAAATGCCACTTTGGATATTTTCTGCTTTGATCTGAATAATACTTTATTTTCTTAATTTTGTATTAATATATATTAAAATTAACATTAATAACTATTAAAATCAACTTGCTTTATTAATGTATACTAGTTATAAGCATCCATTTCAAATGAAATAAAACATTCAATCATCTAAATTATAAAAGATATAAAACTGAAATAAAATTAGTAATTGCTGTTTTCAATACAAGAATTCACTGTTTTTAAACTTCAACTTGTTATTAAATAAGAAAAACAATTAAAAGATGATTTCATTTTCTTAAAAATTAACACACAGGTACATGCTCAGTCATGTCTGACTCTTTCTGACAGGCTCCTCTTTTGAGGGGATTTTTCAGGCAAAAACACTGGAATGGGTTGCCATATCCTCCTCCTGGGGATCGTCCTGACCCAGGGATCAAACCCTGGTCTCTTGTAGATTCTTTACCACTGAACCACCTGGGAAGCCAAGACATAGGTAATAACATAGGAATTGTCTAACTGACTTTCTCATTATAATTTCCACATGAGGCACGTGATATCATGATATCCACATGATAAAATAATCATCTTAAAAAAACTTAAAAAAACTTCATAAATAAACCCAGCCTTGAGACCACTCACTTCCTTAAAAAAGGGTAGCTTTCTAATTCAGTGGCAAAGAGCAAAGAGATGAAAATTTAAACAGTAAAGGTGGCAAAGGTCATTATTTTACAACCTATAATCAGGCATTCTGGTGAATTTCATGAATATAACTTTAAGACATAAATCTAAACTCTGACAGCATTATATAATACATAAGACATCAGCAGTTAAGGAATGCAATCATTCGATTAAAACAAAAACATTTTTGCTGAATTCACAAATTAAAATACATTAGTTTGACCAACAGGTGGTGCTCAATCTCCATTTATAAAGAGAATAAATGTTCCCCAAAGCATTTCCAAATGGGCTGCCCTGGTGGCTCAAAGAGTAAAGAATCCAACACAGTGAAATCAGTTCAAGACTACGTGGCCATTTTAAAACTCAAACGTCAAAAAATCCAGTGCATAAACTTTATTTTAAATGTTGTACTGAGCAGAAGAAAATTACTTTGGTTACACTGCAAAAGAATTTTAAAACTGATACTGATTGCCATTCATCCATAGAAGACTTTGTTAAAAGTTTTTTAAATGTTGCTGGAACATTTCTTTTAAAAAGTAACTTTCAATACTGTAAAATTTTACACAACACAGAAATAAACTTTTAAAATTTAGCCAGTATTCATGATAAATTAAGAAATAACTAAAGTCATTTTATACTATTAAATCATGCTTTAGAATTTTTATTAAGTATAATGCTTATATTCTATCCTTTTCTAGAAAGTTTTTAAAACTAACAAAAAACTAAGATATTTGGCTAAAATAGAATGAGCCTATTTTTTAAAATTCAGGTTTCTATACAGCATTATATTCTTTATTTGTAAAAACAGCTTAAGACTCAATTTTCTGGCAGATTCTAAACGTAAGCTATTCTCACCAAAAGAAATATTGTTACTTCTTATTTGAACCATGATGAAACAATTTCACTTTTGCAATACCACAAATGCCCAAGTAGGGTTTATACAAATTTAATTTATGTTACATAACTAAATTTCTTTTCTTCTTTGGGAGAAAGAAACACAAAGTACTATAGAAATTGTGCAATAATATAGCATATATGATAGAAAATGCCCTAAATTTAATCTATTCATGTAACAGTCTTCTTGCTTCTTAATACGAAGGTAGGAAAAGGGCATATGGTATTTGGTTTCTAAATGTCAAAAAAAAAAAAAAATAGATGACAATAAGAAAAATTACTTTTTGTATAAACTGCATTAAAAAAAAGGAGGGAGTGTGGCTACTCTACTAGTGAAAGGGAGTGCAATAAAGCAGGATAAAAATGGGTTTAAACTAAAATCGAAACAAAACAATTTCAAGAGGCTTATATAAAAGTTTTATTGGGAACACCTAAAGCCTTAAGTTTTGCATTACAAAAATTAAATGCCACTGGTTACTAACCCAATCATGTTAAGAAGACATCAACTCAAATTCAGCCTGAGGTAAGGGAAACAATGTAATCATAGAACATACATTTTTAAAACAGCAATGATCAACACAAAATACACTATGTTCCTTGATAACAAACTATCTTCCTCATACAGAAATTTAAAGTGTCAGAAGTCTTATTCTACATTCATTAATTTTTAGACAGGTTTATTTATTCACTGCTATTAACCACTAATTAAAAGTCTAATTTAGTTCTTACATGTTTTCAAAATGAAGTAAGAATTTAAAACTGAATACTTTGGTATTTAAAACACATATATTTATTCTTGCAGTTTGTAAAATGACAATCTCTTTTTCCATATCCACAATGAAATTCTGGCTCACTGATTTAAAAATTAACGTTTTATATACTGCCAGTGCTTCATTAAAATACAAACATACCATATTTTCGTCACCTAAGTGCCAATACTGAAACCTAATTTTTACATGAATATACATCTGAAACAGTAACCCCAACTTTATGTTGCTATTCTAAAACAGTCTGATTTATTTTAACAGTTTTTTAAATTCTCTAATAGTGTTAAAGCCACTTAGACAAGATTTCACCAAAATCTTATTTTTCTTTTAAACTGATGGCAGAGTTGGCTGTATCTTTCTGACATACAGACTAAATTCCCAATTTACAGCTACATTATTTAAAGCTCCGTAAGCAAATCCATCATTTCTACTTCCCTTGTTAAGGTGAGGTTCTTACCCTCTGCCAAAGACATCATTAAGGTATACTTTGTGCATAAACAGAAATGTTTCAAATTGGTTTTCTTCATATGTATACAAGCAGGTTTACATAACAGAGATATGCACTAGAAAACAAAGGCATACCTAATTTTTAGAGCCAGAAAAATGTTTAAGTTACAATATAAACATTACTGGAAAAGGAAAGTAAAACCAGCAGGTGGGCTCATCTCTACATGACCCTTCCTTTGTAAGATAAACATTCCCTACAGTACACTTACTGGGTTTTACTTTTTAATAGATAAAATGAATATCTATACTTTGAAATGCAAAAAAATATCAGAATTAAACTTTAAGGCCAAGTCTGCCCCTGTTCATGACTGGCTGCTTGTCCAGGAAGACCTGGGTCCCTAGGTATGTTATCCGCTCTGCAGGAGCTGATTGCAGCAGTGCATGTGAAATTCGGAAGAATCCAGGAGGAACTAAATAGCGTGGAACACAATAACACGATAAAATGTCAGTCGAGAATCTGAAAAAAAGGGTAGATGTCATGGAAAAATCATTAGATATTTCTTCCCAGAACATCTGAAGTGATGGGTAAATGAACCTAACCGTCCAAATTTACCCCCTACATTTAAAGTTTCATAAAATGAATTTCTTAAAGCTCAAAAGGAATGTGTCCATTCTCACAAAGAATTCTGATTACAGTTTTGAGTTAGTGTAATTTTTAAAGTAGAATTTAAAATTTTTAAAGTAGAATTTTTAAAGCCACAAAGAGATGTATCAGTGTCTCGTTTTTAATTTTTAAAATACAGTTTAAATGACTCATTGGTTGTGCTACTGTTTAAATTAAATGATTTAGTGTTTAGAGCTCTGATTCAAAAAACTTTTAGAGACTTAAATTAAGTTTCAAAAGTTTCACTCAATTGATACAATTCTTTCCATTTGATGGAAAAAATTACAGCAAATTAAATTTCAATTCATTTGAAAATTAAAACATATTACAATCTAAAATGAAGGATTCTTTACAAAAAGACATACTCTCTTTACCCTGCTTGTTCAATGCCCCAATTTAGAGACAAGTAGATTCATGATTTTGTTTTCATGAACAATTTTGGAACTGTATAATAAATGCTTCCAAAAAGAAAGATAATGGTTTTAATTAAATGTGTGGACCAAATGATCTACTGTATTATAGGGCAGTTGTTAAAAAATTAATAACTATAAAAGAGCTGTTTCTTTTATACTACTTAATTATCTCCATATGGAGTTCTTTTTTTCCCTGTAAAGTATGTTTAACAGTGCTCTATATACAGAAGAGATGTATTAATTCTATGAAGTTTTGTTTAGTTTTATTTAGCTATGGTAGCAATTTGAGAAAACCTAGAGGGCAGCTCCTAGACCTAAAAATGATTGATTAGTATAAAATAACTCACTTAGCCTCTGTTACACAAAAATAGGCAACAAACAGAAAGGGGAAAATAAAGATGCATAGTTCTGGCTACATTTCCTTACCTCAAATTTTTTTAAAGAAGGTCTATATGCAATTGCTTTACATATATAAGGGTAAAATTCCCCTAGTTCCAAAAAACTGATGACTCAAAATGACTGACAAAAAAGATGGTAGTTAGTAAAATAAAATGAGTATTAAAGAATATGTATATATGCTTAAATGTTCGTAGTCTAAAATATACTCTATAGCCAGATCATAGAAAGTAAAATGTATACATATACATGAACATAACAAAAAGTAATCAATCTACTAAGGTTTTTTTTCCTTTGAAATGAAATTGATTCCTGGAGTAACCACTATAGCATTTTAATTTTAGCTCTTTACTGCATTTCTGTCTACTGATTTTAAGAAAAGAAACAGATAAGACTCAGAGATCTTTGAATTCTATTATTTCCACCAGTTATTAATTCTGTGACCTTTGGCTTTGTTGCTCAGTTTTCTATTACCCTGTCTTAAAATGGAGGGGGCACACAATTATATAGAAAAATTAAGCAATAAAAATCTATGAGGAGTTTAAGAGCTTTAAAAATTCATATTAATACAGGAAATTTTAACAACAAAACAGTTCTTTTCATGGAAAACTGCTGGCATCACTTGACTTGCAAAACAAATCTAAGCCAGCAATTTTACTAAATTTCTTTTAGCACACAATTACTGCAGCTTGTCCATGCTGCAAAATTCTTACATCTTTCATATGCAGCACTTTAAGTTACAATTCCAACAGGCAGAAATGTAAACACTGTATTAACTAACTACTATGTAAATGCAATGGAAATTAGTTGTAGTAAGTTTTGTATTTTTAGTTGCATTACCATAGATCCAACCCCAAGAAAACAGACAAACACTGGAGAAATAACACTTATTCTTGCATAAATTATAAATAATAAAACTGCATTATTCCTGGAAAATATGTACTCAGTATCAGTATAAATGGAGTGGGTTAATAACTAAGAGACACTATTTTTCTGTTTAGGAGAACCATAAAAAACTTAGGATCCAAAAATCTTTGGTGCATCAGTTCTAGAAAGATAATTTCTATGGATCTACAATTATCTATCATGTTCTTAAGTCTGCTAATAACAAAATCCAGGTATTTCTCATTCTCAGTGGTAGAAACAATATTGATATAACAGGATAACTAATTTTAAGAATACCTCCTAGTAGGACAGGGAATCCAACCATTTCTCATGTCGTGATTGGAATATGACATTTCTTTGCGCCAACCCATCTTAAGTCTTTCTGAAAAACATGCCACAAATTTGGACCAATCAATAAAGCAGTTGGTCAAGGCTAACTTAGCTGAAAATAAGATGTCAATGTAACTAAACAAGCACATCCCAGGAAAAACAAAAGTTTACACTAAAATAGAGACAAAGACAAGGTAATGATTATCCCTATATGACTCTAAAGTCATCAGCAGTCAAAAATACTTTCATGAACACATCAATCCATTGTAAACTGAAGAGCAACTTCTCTCAAAAAGGTGGATGGAGGATTCACCTATGGTTTATGGAATAACCATTTCAAACAAAACTCCAAAATTAAAGTTGGAAACACATACTGCTTCCTGACCTTAATCAGACTTCTAATCTTAGAAGCCTCCCAAAATGAGTTAGCCTGAGGAAATAACCACTTTCAAATTAACCCTTCTTAAAAAGTAAATTAGCTTATCATTGTTTAGGATGAGAGAAGTGTTGAAAAAATTAAGATGCTTGCAAAATGTAACTCCTACATACAAAGTCTGAAAATTTTCTTCTAACTAAACAACTGTAATTAAGATAATAATTTACGTCACCAAACCCTTAAACCCAACTGAACCATTAAGAAATGTTTTAATTTAAATGCTCTACTATGTTTAAATAGTACTTTAAGGAATAAAATGTTGGTATTTCATGGGGCATTTTAATACAAAAAAAGGTTTTTTTCAGAAACTGACATGTATCTTTTACATGTACACTAACAGTTTTTTTTCTATAAGGTAACCTATGGAATTCATAGATATGTTTCATTTTTAAGAAGAATCGATGCTGAAAGACAAATCGGTGATAATTCATAGTTCAAAGTAAGTTTTCATTTTTAAAAAAAGTCACGTAATTACTTTAGGCCCAAAATGTCACAACTAAACATGTTACCACGATTTGCATTCATTTTTTAAAAGACAGAATCTAATACCTAAAGCTACAAATACTACCACTGCAAGAAAACAGTTGTACATGAAATTGTACAGCTTTAACCATGACATTCAAGTACCTAGTTCAGATCCAACCAGTGGTAGCAACAACACAAAATGAAATCTTAACACTCCCCGTGAGGCTTCAGAAAGATCATGAGATTCTCTTATATAAGAAACGCTTCAAAATACAGTCCCTTTACTAAATTGTGGCCTCTAAACTACTAGGTATAGAAGTACAGTCACACACTGAACCATAACCTACGGCTAAAGACAGAGAGCAAAATGATCCCCCAGAACACACTTCTAGTACGACCTCGATTCCATCTGACTAGACCACATGCACCACACACACACACACACACACACACACACTTCCCACAATCAATACCACCCATTCTTTTTTCCATATTTTGGTCTTCTAATTTAAGACTAAATGCAAAGAAAGACAAGTCAAACCGCTTTATTTCACTGTGGAAAATAACTCTGAATTTGAGAGATATGAGTTTACTCAACATAAAATATACATTTTTACTTCAACTAAAGGCTTCTCTCATTTACAATAAAGAAATTCAAAACTGTGAAGTGTTTTAACTATAGAAGCAACTTCTAAAGTTTGGTCCAGGGATTCTCTGCTTAGGGTATCTGCAATGTCAAAACTATTTGAATAATAATAATAACACATTAATTGTTATATCCACTCATTCTCTGAATATACAGTGAAGTTCTTCAGAAACTCTATGACATGTGATGAGGTAAGTGGATGAATGGTGGAATATACGATTATATATTCAAATTTTCTCATTTTTTATTTCAAAGGTCAACAAAACACAAACAAAAGCTCTTTACACTCCTAAATAATTTTAAGAGTGTAAAGAAGAAGTCCATAAACCAAAGAGATTAAAAACCAGTGAACAGGGACTTCCCTGGTTAAGAATTCGCCTTGCAATGCAAGGGACATGAGTTCGATCCCTAGTCAGAGAAGATCCCACATGCCATGGACAATTAAGGCCAGGCATCCTGAGGGCAGAACCTGTGAACCACAGCTGCTGAGCCTGACACCCCAGAGCCTGTGCTCGGCAACAACAGAAATCACGGCAAGAAGGCAGAGCCGCAAAGCGCAGCCAAGCCCCGCGCTCCACAACTTAGAGAGAACCCAGGCGCAGCCGCGAAGGCCCAGTGCAGAAACACGCGCAGTGCCCGAGGAGGGCTGGTCCCCAGGAAGACTGCTCTCATCCATGAAGGGCAGATCAGACACTGAGCTCCCTCCTCCATCTCTCTCACAGCCTCAAGACATCTATCTCCAGTCCTTTTAATTGTATTTGCGGTTTTAAACACAAAACAATTTATCACGAACACTAAACACTCTCTTGATATAGCTATTTTAAATAAATACAAAGCAGCCACAATTTCCACCCAAACTTATATCTATCACTTTATGCTTCTTTAATTAAATCTGTTTTTCTTCAAGTACCAGCATTCAAGAAAAACTATTTTAGTCTTAATTTGAATTATTGATTCTACTTTAGTGACTATATTTCAGTAGTGTTATCTATTTTTATTTCATTATAACTTTTAGTAGTTAAATCTAACAGGTTAATCCCACATTTATAAACTAACCAAAAAACATTATTAGCACTTATAATTGTTTTCATGAGAAACCACTTTCTAGATTCCAATCAAATTCATAAATAAACCTACGGTATACAATCACTTTTCAGTGAAGAGTTCCTCTAATTAATTGAAACTAAACTGGCAAGTACACACAAATACACATGTTGCTTTACTTTTCCCTTTGGGTTGCCAAGAACAAATAATCAATTCAAATGAACTCCAGAGAAAGGAAATCTCAACACTCATCAACACAAGAATGAAAAGACTTGGGCACCAGGAAGAGCTCTTCAACCCCTCTCTAGGTGCTGTTTCTGCCTCTCACACTCAGCGTTTATTTTCTTACATCATGTCACACCCTTTATACATATACTTGATAAAAAAACAATTTCCCTGCCCTGTGCACAGTGAGACCTCCTGAATCTTTCTTTATAATAAAGGGAAAAAATAAAACATTGTCATCTGAAACTGATCCTCTACTGGAGGATCTACAATAGAATTTTTCTATGAAAAAAAGATCCATTTTTTCTTTTCCAATTTCTAATTCCCAAGAGAAAAACTTGATCAGTTCTTAGGTAAACTTTCTAGGCTTAAACTTCCTTCTCTGAAAAATGGGGAGATAGTAATACCCACCTCAAAAAGCTGTCATAAATCAACAACTCTTACAAGATGAGCCTGGAGAGAAACAGTGGAAAAAGAATTTTGAGCAGGAGTGTGAATGGCATGTTCTGCAAACCACACGTGGACTCAGCTAAGGCAGAGTGGGCCCGCGAGGGCACAGTAGGAGCAAGGCTTGCCTAGCAGAAACCAAGCCAAGAGGGGTTTTGACGACCGTCTTAGAGAGTGTGGGGTTTCTGCCCTATGTGAGAGGAAAAACCACTACGGGATTTTACCCAAAAGTGAGAACACAACACAAAAACAGACTGAGAAGAAGGAGGTAGGGAAGATAATGAGTTTAGTTCCACTGAGGTTTGGCAGGCTTACTTTGAACTGAAAATAATGGTTTATAAAGAGAAGAAGACTAACAGAATTATCAGCAGTTTCAGCATACAGGGAGCAGCTCAGGTCAGAACTCAGGCAGTTGTTAAATGGTCCTTTTCGAACTGTTTAGACCAACCTCCACAGAAACATCCATACATTTATCTATCAACCTCTAAAACTGAAGTTTCTTAAAACAATACTGACCTTTACTATGTAATACATCTGATAGCTTACATTCCTATTGCAAAAAACTGTCAAATTGGGTCCAATAAATTTATATCAAAACCCACTCCTAGAGGCTTCACTGACAGAATAATGATTTAAGGAACTCTTGCAGTACTCAGAGCAGACTCCTATATTCAGGAGCCACTAGATTTGAATTTTTAAGTCTTATTCACAGCTAAGTACATAGAATAATATATGAATTTGTATATTGTTACAGGATCCTTTTATTTTGAGGGTTAAAGTCTTTATACATTTTCATGAAAAATGTATACACAGTATATATTTATCACTGTTTATATTCTGTGAGCACTTAAATATTCAGAGAGAATATGCCTTCTAGTGCCTCAAGTAGACCTAAAGGTTTAATGTGTGATGCTGTGAAATGAATGAGACAGATACACTGGTGGTCAGCTGTCTGACACACATTACTCATGGATAAAGGTCTCAAAGAGGTGTTTTCACTAGGTTCAGCAATTTGCTATAACAGAGGTAGCAGAGAGCACTGGATTTTTGGTGTCACACTGCCCAGAGTCCAACCTCGGCCCTGAAATTTACTAGCTGTCGTCTCTGAGCTGCAAGTTTCCTCATCTGGAAAATGGAGATAATAACAGTACTGACTTCACAGGGTTGATGTGAGAATTAAAGGAATCAAAGGAATATACATACACTGCTTCACAGAGTGTTGGATTGAAATGTTAAAAATTATTATTATTTAACTTATCCAACTAGACTGTTACTTCTTTTAAGTGAAGGGGCTTTCACTGTGAGGTTTGTCAAGTATTTTATCATCCTGTGTATAGCAAATAAAGCTGACATTTTTTCCATCAGTGTCCACAGACTGCTGAGTCATAGTATTTTAAGTGCAATTTGAAATTCTTATATAAAAAAGAACTTGAACCTTCATACTCTCTTCTCTAATTATCACTTGTGAGTATATAAAAAATCCAAAACACTGACACTAGTAATTGCCCCTTACCATTTAATGACTATGCCTTTCTCAATAGCTGTCATTTTTCAGTACTTATACTTTCGCTTTTTGATAGTATACCTAAAAAGTAATAAGTCTGGAACCACTGACTGTCAGGTCAAGTACCTCATACCTTTCAATTATCCCTGCATGTATCACTGTATGTAACATAGTAATGTCACTGATCATTACAGTGATGACCTCGAGCCACCAAGAAAAGGCTAATTATCTTCATACATTCTCTTTAACATGATATTTTAGAAAGACCGCCTTTAAAAAAAGGTTTAAATTGTAATGAGTGACCTTCAGTTATCTAGTCTAAGATGTTAACTCCTTTGTAGTATAAGTAAAATCCCGTTTTACACTATAAATATCAACCTCTGATTCTGTTAAACGTATGTATTTCCATTTGCTTATAAGTGATCCTTGAATGAAAGCCACTGGCCGATAGGTAGACAGTAAGTTTTACTGGAAAAAATACTCTATGTAACAAACTACCTTTAATCTTGACCCATGGAGGTATCGTCTTTGTAATGAGTAGCTTCTATTGAGATACGTTGTTATAAATATCAAGGAATAAAGAAAAGACTGACCGTCATAAGGGTTCTAAGACCTCCAGTTTGCTTTAAGTTTTGTCTGTGTGTACGCAGTTTACAATAAAACTATTTAAGTAGTACATGTTATGAGAGACATAACAACAAGATGTCATTTCCTAAATATCAGTTCATCAGTGAATACTGCCTTAAAAATTCATGTTCTAAGTTCTGTTTATTCCTGTAAATTGACAGAAACACAACTTTGTCCCCTTTGTACCCCATATGCCTAAGGAAATTGCTACTACAACTATTTCTCACTATCTTGCTTTTCGTTTTTTAATTTATATCAAGTAAAATTAAGGATTGAGAAAGAACATTTGTACTAATAGTAAAAGTAACAATGGTGATTGTAGTATTAGTAAAAATAATAGTAACGGGAGTGGGAACAACAACAAATAATGGTGAGTTTCATTTTTGAGTGTCTAGAGTGTACAGGCACTATGCTAACATATTACACACACACATATTCTCAATGAAACATGGGGAAACTATTATTACCATTTTATGGTTCAGAGAGGCTTATGCAGTTTGCCCAAGATTACCTGGCTAGTAAGCAGTGGAACAGAAATTCAAACCAACTTGGCCTCCATAACACCATATATAACCCTGACTCTTGCTAGTATATTCTGCAGTCAAAACGGATTTTGCTTTATAAAAATTGTAATAGAAATATTAATCTAATTTTGGGGGTACCTCCCTTGTGGAATATACGTAAGCAATTATTCTTTAAAACTGCTTAACTCCTAAAAGAATCTAAATGAGCAATGTGGCATCTCTTGCTGCTATTTAGTAGTAACCTTTGTCCTCATTTCCTCCATCCTTTGCCCTTAACAGATGAGAAAACTATTTTGCTTTGAAAAGGAAATAAATAGGTAACATTAATTTTTTGAAAATACAACTGCTCATTAACTGATATTCAGGAATTAAAAGATGGATAACAAACGGTTTCGAGCAAACACAGGGAAAGGAGCACTCAGAGGTACTGTGATGAGAGTGCAGGCTGACACAACCACCCACCCTGAAGTACATTCTGCCAAGAGGCGGCAGTTTTTAAAACAAATACCCCCAGCCTCCAAATTTTCACTTTCAGAATAAATTCCTAGGACATAATTACAAAATTGAAAGAAAACAGGAGAAACTGATATAGCAATAGCTCATTACTACAGGGATTTTATAATAATGAGAAGTAAGAAACTATTTAAATATGCAATAATAGTAATAGTTACACAAAACATGGCACATCGACACAATGGGTTACAAAATAGCTTTTAAAAATAACAGCACAGTCCTATAACTACTAACAGAAGAATAGTTTTTGTAACTAGGGTTTCTTTCCTCTTCAATTGTAAGATACAAAATAGTATTAGCATTTCTTCATTTTTTTCTTGTCATCAGAGCAAGTCCTTTATCTTTTTGAAAAGTTTTCTATGAGTTTATCCAGATACCAAACAAATAGGGATTTGGGAAAGGAATAAAGAGACTCCTAGGAAGGAATCAGTCCAAGAAAAGATACTAATGGTGGGTTTGGGGGTGCCCAAAGATAATTTGAGATAATTTGAGAAAAAGATTACACAAAGCAACACTTAATATGAGCCATTTTTATACTAAAATAAATATTTATATTTGCTGCCTATATACATTAACAAGTCTAAAATGGAGTTGACCAAACTGTTACTAGTAGATCGTGTACTTGCAAAAACTCTGAAAACACGTTAAGAAATACTCTTCTGTACTAAGTTCCAATCAACATGTATTATTTTCATAATAAGAAAAAGGGGCCATTTTCAAGATATTCTTGCATTTTACATCCTTTACAAACAAAAGAAATAATCAAGATACCTATGAAGATGCATGTGCCAAGACATTCATTGAACCATACTATAAAAAAAGCAAAAAACAAACAATTTAAATACCAAATAAACATACTTCCCAGCCATGAAGAACTAACGTTCTACAAGACTATTTCTTGCTGTGGTATAATGTTCAAAATATATTAATCAGTGAAGCCATAAATTAAGTATAACTTTCTTGGAAAATATAAATTATATTTACATAAAAAAATACTGAGAACATTCACTCAGATATAAACAGGAATTTATTTGCCTCTGTGTTATGAATTATGGGTAATTTGTGATTTCTGCCATTTGTGCTTTGTGTTTTCCAAGCTTTCTTTAATGAGGATGTACTGACTTTGTAATTAAATAAATAAATAAATATAAGGATTCTTCGCCTCTTACCTGTTTATATTTAAGACACCAAGTTCTATATCCAACACTTCAAATGAAAATTATTCTATTTAGAATATGTAAAACAGATGGCTAAAACTCACTAAAAAGTTTTTCTAAAATTGAAAATTACTATCAAAATACAAAACATCAGTCTATAAATTAAATATTTAAGGTTTTTTTTTTAAAAGCAGGTGAATTTCTGTGCATTAAGGGCTACTTTTAAATAATTCTGTTTGAGGAAAATTCAAGGTCTTCCTGAGCATGACCAGGATTTTCTGAAATAGAATTTCCTATAGAAAATCAGTTTTACAATTGAAGGTTTCACAAAACAGGCAGTATGTGAGTGGGCTACCTTCTTTAATAGCTGCAAAAGGACTGTGAGGTTAAGAAAAAAGCATTTACCACATATCCATTTACCCTGACCCTTATATTATGACCTAATCATTCCTTGACTACCCAAATATCTCTTCATTACAAAATGTGAAAGCTATTTTTACTCTAAGAAACCATTTTTAAAAAATTCTCTGCCCCAAATTTAACTACCTTATTTCCATTTAATGATCCCATCAGGCTATCTATATTTCTAAATGTTTAATTATGTCAGAAACTGACCACTTAAACTCTATAGCTTCAAATACATAACCTAACTGTGGTTACAATATATATAATTTGAAATATTCTAATAAATTGAAAGAATAAAATATTAATTTCCATTAGAACTTTGAGATATTTTTAAACTATTTCAAAAAACCAATTTAGAAGTATTTACTCACAATTAACAAATTACGTATGTCAGGACATTTCTTCAATTTTACTGCAGGGCCCTTCTCTAACTGCCATATTAAACAACCATCACAGAAGCATCATACTATGGAATTTAAGTGTCTTTGGTTTTAACCAAAAAGTCATGCGTGCCTTACAAGCATCCCTCACTTACACATGTGCTACACAGTCCAAGGATGAAAAGTCCACAGATGATTTTCCTTCACCATCTGCTGCTGCTGGCTGAGGTTTAACCTCCCAGCTAAACCTGTTAGCAAACTTCTCCAGGTTAACTTCAGCCATGCCATATGCTGGTTCTGAATAAGGCATAATTCCAGACCAAGTCACATAATTTAAATTTAGGACTGAAGGGGGAAAGGGAGTGAGGTTAAGATAAGCACTACTGAAATCACTGCATTTCTGCCTCTGATCCCACTGGAGAAACATACCTACCCTTTCCTCGTGTGCTTTTAATCACTAAGTCTCTTCACGCTCTTCCTTAGGAATGCTCCAAAGAAGTCTGAGTATTCTTCCAAATATATACAGAAAATGACTTTCAGTTTCTGGGCACCCCCAAACCCACCATTAATATCTTTTCTTGGACTGATTCCTTCCTAGGAGTCTCTTTATTCCTTTCCCAAATCCCTATTTGTTTGGTATCTGGATAAACTCATAGAAAACTTTTCAAAAAGAAAAAGGACTCGCTCTGATGACAAGAAAAAAATGAAGAAATGCTAATACTATTTTGTATTTTGTATCTTACAACTGAAGAGGAAAGAAACCCTAGTTACAAACAGAACAGGTGGTGACAAGAGGCTAATAATGAACTGTGGAAGAGGAAGAAAAGAGATGAAGGCTCAATGCCAGGAACTGTTGAGTCCGCTCCAGTATCTCCAATGGAAGAGCTCTAGTCAGACCCTTTGGTTTTTAAACTAAAAAACCTGTTCTCTAGACCCCAATATCCACTCCTGTACACCCCAATGGCACCATGGAGCCGACATGAGAAGACAGCTATGTACCCTTTGAACCACCTAAAGTAAGCTAGTGCTCTAAAGATTTTTTTCCCACAGAAACATTCTTATAAAGTTTGGTTGGATCCCATTATAATATCAACATTACAGTTCATGTAAAAGGTTACCAAAGACCAGATTAGAGATCCATTACATAAAACACTCCTAGAAAGAAAACGTGTTCCTAGTTCAACTCCTAAAATATATGACCTTAAAAAACCAACTCTTAAAACACTGCTCATTTGTATATCATGAACTACCTATATGTTTCTGATGCAATCAAAGCTAGTATAGCAACATTTCCATGGATAAAAGCAACTTCCTTTCTTCTTACATATATAAAAAAAATGGACCTCCTTTTTCTAAACTTAAATACCCTCAGTCGCAGACTGCCTGACTGTAGCAGTCCAAGCCATTGCTGGAAGGCAATCCAACAGTAGGATGAGAGTAATTTCACACCTAGCTCCTACTTAAGCAGTCGCACATGTTACGACACTGTCCAAATGCCAAAGTGTGAGCAAAGGAATTAACTTTTAGAAACCTAAGTTTCAGTTGAAGACTCCCTTAAAACTTGAGGGAAAAAAAGGCTGGTATTCTAATTCTGCATTTGTTACTTCAAAAGTACAGGTAAAGTAGCAAATGTTTATATAGCCTTTAAAATACAACCATGTAAACTTTACTACTTTGTAGAAATACAAAAGAATGACTTTTACTCCATTATTATTTGCAGATCAACTTAATTAGTCTATATAATCTACTCACAAATGTACTATTTCTTCAAAACCCTCTAATTAAAATGCTCCAAAAATGACCATTTCTAAGCTAATGCATAGGCAGTTCAGTAGTTAAAACATAGTCCTAATTTCACCATAATAATGGGAGAGATTCTGAACTCTGTGCTTTTAAGTCAGACCCAAGTTACTCATATGAAGTATAACATGAATTTAAACTTAATTAATTACAAACTCCAATTGATGATTTCTGTCCTCTTTCCAAATGAAACATTTCACTTACAGCCAAATCTCAGTTACTAAAGATCTGACTGTCCAATGTGCATGCTGCTTTTATTTCTCCTTCCATCTTCCAGTTTTAGTTCTTCTTATCTGTTGAACACACAGGAGAATTTTTAAGAAAAAATGATGCACAAAGTCATTAGGAAAAAGAATTAATCTATTTCAGCTTTCTGCCTGACAAACAGTCCTTCCAAAAATACTGATATACACCTTCTATTCAGAGAAGCGCCTGAGATCACAACACCTCCGGAGTACGTCCTGCACGCCACTGACGTTTACTTCCCGCCTTGGGCACCTGAGTGGACACATACACTTTGGGTCTAGATATAACCATCTGAAAATGATAGACCAAGCATCTTCAAAATGAAGAAATTTAAGGCCATTTAAGCTGAACTGTACCTTCCACCACATAGAAGTCCATCACTGTGCTATCTGGGGAAAAATTAAAACAGAGAGACCTAATTCTGTGAGTCATTACAGCAAGGTAACAACTGAAAATACACTCTTAGTAGCAATAGTAAATTATTCTGCTCATTAACCTTTCAGTCAGAGTTGGATAGTAGCAACAGAAAGATTAAACATAGGTCAATATCAGGTTTAGTGACTGTCCTCAATTATTTATATTTATATATTACTTCCCTATTCATTACTAAGATATCATTTCACTCAACAGCCTCAATGACAAAGAAGACAACATATTCTATAAAATACGTAGGTAAATATCACCATTTACAATTCTATACATTGCAGTTATTTAATGCCTATCAGTCTTAGTCTCAAAGCATATATGAAAACCATTTCTGAATATTCAATGTTACAGAGTTCACTTTATTTTATACAACAAAAGATTTAAATAGCAAAGGTGAAGGCAATCTGATTTAAAAATCTGAAAATAAAATTCTTAGTAATATGAGCATCAAGAAAAATGTATGCTTTGACAATCAAAATACTAAAAATTAATAAATCTAATAAACAGATTAACAATTTATTATACACAAAACAGATAAAAACAAGAATTCACTGATTAGTACAGGGAGTTATATTCAATGTCTTATAATAAAACTATAGTGGAAAATAATCTGAAAAAACAACATATATATGTGTAACTGAATCACTTAGCTGTACACCCAAAACCAACTGGTGTACAAACATATTGTAACTCAAAATACATATTATAAATCAAATACCAAACAAAACACCATATTGTAAATCAAAATATAACAATATTGTAAATCAACTATACTTCAATTTAAAAAGTTGCTGAATCTAGGTAAAGAGTTTGTGAGATATCTGTACTACTTTTAGAACAATTTACTTTGAAATTATTTCAAAATAAAACAATTTAAACACCTAAAATGAAGGCAAGAAACATCAGATATGAAACAGTCTTTAGTACAACCAATATTTAAAAAGCAATCAACCAGCCTTAAATGCTAACATTTTCCATATTCTTCAGAATATAATACACCCTTATTTGTATTTAATCACAGATTTTGCATAGCCTCCTAACATCAAAATGGTTTGATCAAGATTGTGTTTATAAAGACTAGATTTAAAAAAGAAAAATAATTTATTGTGAAACAACACATTCTTAAAGATTTTCCACAGGTAAATTTCAAAAATTAGTGGAAAAAAAAATTAGTGCAATAAGAGAAATAATTTATAATTTAGTATCCTGTTCATATAGATGGCACATGTTGTCCTCCAAATGCCATACTGATGAAATATTTACTTTAATCCTCAATTTTATTCTTAGTTTATTTCTTCTTCCACATTATAAACTTAATTAAGATTAATACAGTGTTCAATAGTTATGGTCTGTCTATACTATCTAGAAATTAAGCGGATGCACACACATACACACAAAAATAGTAAAAATTAACGTTCAGATTCTGAAATTGCTACTTAAAAGAGTACTGAAATATTTAACCTCATTTCATTATTTTAAAATCACTGTAGTTCTAAAAGATAATTACTATATTTGTATAACATTAATACGTTATAAAATGCTTAAAATCTACAATCATATTTTAGTCTCACAACATTGCAAGCCAAGTAAGATAGGTATCACAGTACTCATTTAACAGAAAAGTTTTATAACCTATTATAAAATTTAAGATCACTTACTGTCTTGTTTTCATATTTTAAGTTTTTCCATTTTTATTTATAACTTCATAAACAAAAAGATACTCAACAAATGCCATGTGATAAATCATCATGTTCACTATGTGAACTATTTCTAAAACTCAATCAAGGATGACAGATTAATTATTTTTGGAACTGATCAACTAACAAAGCTGTAAAAATGCAGTTTATAGAGAGTAAGGGGAAAATAATTGAAACTTAGGAAGAAAAATAACATATCAATAAGGTTACTTTATCACTGAAGTAAAAAAAAAAAATAAACCAATTCACAAAAAGAATTCTCATGTACATTCTTCAGAATCCATCTAGAGTTATGAGATCTAGAGAAGACGACAGAGAGAAAATCAGCTTGAGTGACTTATTCTCAGTTTTGCTTTTTTAAAATTCGTTGTTAAAAATAGAAATATCTTAGTATTGAGATACATCAGAGAAAGAGATCATGAAGATTCTCCCATTTATAATTTAATATTTCTTTTCAATAATGAGAAAATATGTAATTTATGTATAATTTTAGTAGCACTGCTATAAATTATGTTAAATACACTAAATTTCAAAATATTTTTCTTATGTCAATGAACTGAAAAAAGACTACAAGTTACCCCAAATGTGCATAATTTTAGCTAAATCTGGTAACAGTTCTCTTTCACTATTTTTCTTCCAATTATAATACAACCAAGAGACCTTTCATATTCTCCCCAAAATATGAACCTTTAAGTAACAAAGTATCAACATATGCTTATTTAATTCAGTAACAAAGTCTCATAAAGACTCAAAGAATACTCAAACACAACTTGAAATTATGCTTTCTAATATATATCATTTGGTAATTCAATTAGGATATAAATCTAGTATCTTTCAAATATTTTAAAATAATATAGACTGCTTAAAAACAAATTAACATGCTCTAAATCTATATAATACTTAAGATTCATAACGTTAGAAAGTCATCTTTGAAACACAGAGTACATCTAATAGGTAATCATTTTTTAAACATCCTAAAATGGGTACAAAACATGACTAGAGTCTAATCGCAATGCTGCCCTGCAAACACACACACCTTCTTGATCAGGCCGTCGCAGGACATCTATTTAACAAGGGTCTTCAGCAATGTAACCTCTTTGAAAGAGGTCCACACAGATCTATCTCGAATATGATGTATTATGATCCATGAAAAATGTTACATTATGTATCCAATGAAATTCTATCCTTAAGAAAGAGTAAGACTCAGTAAAGTCCATCCTGCTTACCTGACCCTCTAAAAACTTAACAGGAGAAAAAGTCTGGTGATGTACTAGTAAATACCTGCTAGACAAATACATTTTTTTAAAAGTAAACAACAAGGAAAGAATAATAGTTGAAATGTAAAACATTTTTATATGGCAATGTAAAATTTAAATTCTAATTTCTCATTAAATAATTCTCTATAACAATAAATTATTTGTCATAGATTATAAATTAAACCTAAAAAAGACACTTAGTAGATGATTAATAAAACCCGATCATTCAAAATGCAAGCACTAGTCATCATTCTGCTAGCATTCAAAAGTTTATAAATGACTGCCTTTGAAAAAGAAGTGTAAAATTTTTAATATGAAAATGTCAAAACAAAAAGTAACATCTTCAAATTCAGAAGACAACACCTATTTCCTGTGTTCAATGTAATCTATTCATTATTAGACAATCACGTAGTCACTTTTAAATAGTACAATAATAGCCTAATACAATAAACAAATAATGAACTAGGGAAAAATACAGCAAAAGAGACCAAAAAATTGTATATATTGGAAATCATGTTGGTGATATTTTAGAGATCAGTAGTGATTAATTCACACCAAATTATTAAACTATTAGAGACCTTGTAAGTTATAAACCCAGATAATTATATAAAATATCAGTTTTAATGTCAAGCCAATATAATTTCCTCATTAGCTTCTTTAAAAACTACTTGCTAAAGTATTTATCCATCATATTTTAAAATCTTTATAATAATAATTTCAAATTATATATAATGATCTCAATATCTAGATCTATACCATGTTTCTATCAAATCCCATCAGGTTTTACGTGGAATAGTTGGGTTGGTAAATGTTAACTTTTTTCTCATTAAATTTTCCATTATAAAGTCTTTTTCAATGTATGTAAATCTGACACATTCATTCTCCAACAATTAAACCTATGTATATTCATTTGTTAAAAATCATATACCCAAAACCTTGGACATAACTTTTTAAAAAATCTGACACAAAGAGCACCTTTAATAATGACATTAATTTTTCTGCAACCTGCTAAAGAACATACCATAACTACTTTGGTATAAAAATTAAAATGTTATGCTGAAGGTTAACCACCTCAAGCACAGTAAGAAAACATTTCCACACAACTTAACATGACAGATTCATGAAAAAAATTATACAAGTAGGTACATACTGCTTACAGTCACATTAAAAATATTATTCCAAAACAAAATGATTAAACATGTATTCCAAGATCTACTCAAAATGTCAGTTGTCAATCAAGTGACAGTATTGTTCAGTGTAAAAGTAACAAGAATCTTACAAATATACATAAACAAATATGGATATTTGTATATCTATAAACAAACACGTATATTTAAATGCAAAGGCATTTACTGTATGTATCTTTATCTGCAGATAATCACATAAGGCTTGTTTTTATTGATACTGTATTTGCCAAATGAAAGCAAATAAGATCACTAAGTAACTATAAAATTCAATACATGCTTCTTGCCCAAAAAGACTTCTATGAAACAGTTCATAAAACAATTCAATGTCTGTACATACAATAAAATAACAGACTAAGAGATAGATATAAAAACTGTAAACATTCTTCCTTTCTAACAAATGAATGTTAGATTCCCTAATACAGAGGAAAAAAACCCATGCACAAAACAAAAAGATATCCAGTATTCTTAATTATTTTAGAGCTATATCCAATATGCTGCTGCTGCTAAGTCGCTTCAGTCGCGTCCGACTCTGTGCGACCCCACAAGGCAGCCCACCAGGCTCCTCCGTCCCTGGGATTCCCCAGGCAAGAACACTGGAGTGGGTTGCCATTTCCTTCTCCAATGCACGCATGCATGCTAAGTCACTTCAGTCGTGTCGGACTATATCATAATCAAAAATAGAATACAACATCCAGTAACAATGCACTATGAGCAGATTTATACACTTTCTATGGCTTTGCTAAACAGCAGGTAGGATGTACAGATATCAAGCAAAAATATTTACCGACTTCCTATTACTTTCTTAATATATTTGCAATTATGTATTAATATATTTGTGGTATGTGCTATATGTTAATATATTTGCAATTATTTCTATTTCAATTTTTAAACTGGTCCCATATAATCCAATATTGCTAAAAGAATAAATGCATACCGAAAAAAATGTTCTTCAATAACCAACATGCAAAAATGACATGGAATTTTACGCAAGAACTGGAAATTAGTTTTAAAGATGGATAGCATTTGATATCTTTTACTATTTGTATATAATTCTTAAAATATTATTTTCATTCTTCTTCACCAAAACTGTGCTTAATTAAGCTTTTCTGGCACTGGATGCAAACAGAAATAGAAAAGAGAAAAGAGCAGTCTAATTTCATAGGTTTGAGAGACTTCCAGTACAAAGAATCACTAGCAACAAGATAGGGATACAATGTGACTGCTCTCAAACAGTGACTGTCTAACATCCATTACATTTATGATAAGACAACTGTAATTAATAATTTAAAAGTTCTTTTAACTTTACAGCTATAAATATCAACAGCGGAAATTATATATTCATTTAAAAAACAAATTACAGCAAATCCCAAAATCAAGGCCAAACACAAGCATGCCTGATTTGACACAGCTGGAACATTCTGCTGTCTACTCCCCCTGAAAGACACAAGGTGGGGAGGAACAGAGCTGCCTTCCAACAGTTTTATTCTACACATACAGATAACAAAAGAAGTATTTTCAAAAAAGGCATTCCACTTAGTTTTCTTCCATGTAACAGTGTTAAATTTATATAACCAATCTAATTCTTGAAAGGGACCATTCTAAGTGCAGAACAAGCAGAATTATCAACATAAAAAAAGAAGAAAATTCCCATAAAGACATTTTTAAAACAGAAGATGTACTGGATATTTAAATTATCAGTGTGGCATTAAACCTACAGTGGAACAAAAACTAAGTATCATATTTCCTGGATTAAAGCAGTCCTATTTTTGTCAGGACAAGCAACTACCATTAGGGGTAAGTTATATTTAATGAATGCTAGCTGTGCACTGCCATACAGAAAGTGTCAACAAATGAAAAAACTTGAATTTCTAAAATTTTTCAATAGAATTTACTTCATAAAACATCTGAAATCATGTCAAGATTTTGACATTTTCTTATCAGCATTGTTATTTCCTAAATATTTTAAAATATTTTATTTTTAAATAAATGCAAACTAATACTGAAAATAATTACTATTATCACCCCTAAAAATTATATATTTTAAATAAAAATCAATACTCTAAAAGTAAAAAAACTAGAATAATTGCCTCTAAAACCTAGGCTAGATACTACCAAAAAGTGAGCAGCAATATTTTTTCTCAAATACGTGTATCTGAAATGTGTGCAATGAAAAATAAGTCTATCAAGTATAATCTAAAATTGTGTCCTAAGGTCCTAAAGTGATCTGTTGGCCCTGAGTATTATTTATCCACCATGAAAAATTACCTAATTTTGATATCCCCAATTAAAAAAAAAAAAACTACTTTCTTTAAAAAATTTCATTCCATCACCTCAAAAAACATTTTCTAAGATGACAATGAGATCCTCCTTCAGAAGATCTGCAATGCATACCCCCCTCCTCACTACCTTTGAACGCATTTCACCTTTTTTAATCTTCGACATTTCCTGCTCTTTTACCTTGAGTCTGCTCCTTTCCTTACCTTGTCTTTCACGCCCTTGCTTGTTTTTGTCTTTTCACATTGCACTCTTTTCTTTAAGCCAGCATCATAGGAAGCCAAAGTGGCTTATGTCCCCAGGTCGGAGACAGCTATAAAAAATAAACCCTTACTATTTTTAAGGGGAGGAAAATAAGCTAGTTATCATCTGCGACAGCATGAGGGGATTTTAACCCACCAGACAAGCCTGTCCAATAAAACTCAGACCTGAAGCAAGTGATTAGAACTTCTCATGCACACACATAGAGTTCTTGGAAAGCATCCAAAAATTTTTTTTCATTTCTTCTCCCTTGTCGAGGAAAAAAAAGACTAAAAAAATAATTGGACTATAATAATTCAATCATGTTTACAAGTCTATTGAACACAAAAATGCTTTAAACAAAATCTTTATAAGCTAGGACTTTAAACGTTTTTTATTAAACACTGACATCTGAGAGAAGCGAAAACTGTTTTCTGCTTCTCACAATTTCTGCTTGAACTAATGGAGGGTCAATTACTAAATATGTAATTTCCAGCTTATTCTAGAATGAAAATCCAACATTTTGCATTAAAAATAAACAGCTAAAGTAATTCCATAATCCTTTGAAACTTTGATTTTCAACATATTATATTTGATTAGGTTATTTTCAAAGTTTTTTTTTTAAAAAAGATTAGCTTTGCAACAACTTAACAGATAATGCTGATTTTAATTTCAGAACAATCATACAAATTCATTTAAAGAAAAAGCACAAGTTTAACCCCTATTTATGCAAACAAAGCTTTATGAGAAAAATCTAAATTTAAATTATCACCAATTGGTTCACTTAGCAAGGGTGTCATAACAGTATGTATTCAGTGACATTTAATGAGCGTAATTTTCATGTTGCCTAACAGCTGTTGCTAATAAATATTATTACTACTACTTATGTGGCATATATGCACTTATTGTAATATGTCACATCTATAGCAATACTCACATTTAAAATCTTTAATTACTGAATATATTACCAATATATTGAAAGAAATTGATATTGAAATGACTATGACTAGAGATATATTCAGGACTTTATAATATTTATTCTGCTTCTTCTTTGAGGATACGAGAGCAAAGAAGGATGCTTCTTCCGAAATGCTGACCAAATTTAAATGCATGTCTTTTATTAATGCAGATTGGAAAGAATGGTCACACTCTTTCCACACTTTCTTTACATATGAAGTGGCCTCTAACTTACACAAATGCAGACTGGTATTGAATGCTATTATACAAAACTATATCTGCATCCTATTGTCCTGAAAATGTTTCAGTGTCTCTCCCACACACTAGGTTGTACAATTTAAGTGGTTGATGATAGTCCAGTCCATTCAGAAAGTACTTCTGCCTTTCTAACTGTAACCGAAGATTCAGAGGCCAAAAAGGGGAGGTGGGAGACTAACGCACCTTTTTAAATCTTTAAAAAATAAAACTTCTGCATGGCATAAGTGCTACAGGCAAAGGCTAAAGCAAAATGACAAAATGGGGGAAAAAAACATTTAGAACTCCTACAAGGAATTAATAACATATATTACAAGTGCTCCAGGAACACAGGAGAGAAAGATCTGCAACTTGGTGGCAAAATAACCCAATGATGAATAATCACAAAGAAATCCAAATGGCTTTTTAAACATATGAAAAGCTGCCCAATCAGATTCATAAAGGGATAAATACAAATTAAAACTAACTCAGATACCATTTCTTGCCTATCAAAACAGCAAAAATCGAGCAGATTGACAATACACTACTAGCAAGGCTGTGGGAAATGATCACTCTCAATACATACCCACTGCTTACATGAACGCAAAATGATTCAGCCCCTAAGGAGGGGAATCTGGGAATATCTACCAATATCATAGGTCTTGTACCCACTGCACTAGCAATCTTACTCTGATAATGTCTCCTACAAAGAAACTTATACAAAATTATAAATGTAAAACTGACCTAATAATTCTTGTACTAGCAAGAGAGTTGGCACAAATTAGGTACATACATGAATGAATGTATTATGCTACTTCCAAAAAATTAACTGCTATATCACAGTTACAGCAGAGAGAAAAAAACAATGAAAGCAATCTTATGGAAGAGATAATCGTATTATGAGAGATCTATGAAATGAAAAAAATAAAAGTGCAGTATATATACTAATTTAACTTTTGTATAAATAGCATGCCATTCTTTATGTAAGTACTATTTTTTATTTAAGAAAAAATATAAAAATATATTATTCTATTTTCTTATATTTTCATTAAAAACACAGGTTACATATAGGGAGCAAGGGAGAAGATGGAAATGAATAGAAGCAAGATTTCTTCGTATGTTATTTTTGATCCAGTAACTTCTCCAAAAATTAAAATCAAAATGGCTGACCTGCCAAATATTAGTGGCAAAAAGTACTACGTTAGCTCTCTTAAATCATTTGTAAAATGCCATCAATTATTTAATAGATGTTCCCAAACAGAATGATAAGATCACAAGAGCCATGTGAACACCTGTTAAGTCATTAAATACATTACTGAGGTGCTTATTGGAATAGAAGACCAAGTTTAAAACTTTAGTGCCAACAAGCTTGGTAAGCTGACATCCAGAAGCAGTGCACTGTGGACGCTGGCTGTAACCAAGACCATCCAGGAGAAAACTGGGCACACCACCGGTAATGCCATACTCAGGAGTGAGGTGAGTATATATAAAAGCTTGTCTATGAAGTTCAGGAACCAGGCAAAGATGTCCATTTTTTGCCATTTCTATTTAATACAGTACTGGAAGTCAAAGTCAGAGCAATTTAGCAAGAAAAAAAAATTAAAAGTAACCAAATTAGAAAGAAACAAAATTATCTCTGTTTGTAGAGTATAAGATCTTATACATAGAAAACCCTAATATTAAACTAAAAAACAATCTATTAGAATAATTAATTCAGTACAGCAGAGATGCACAAAATCAAAACCAAAAAAAAAAAAAATCAGTTTTATTTCTCTAGGCTAATAATGAAAAATCTGAGAAGGAAATTAAGAAAATAACTCTATTATAATAGAAACAAATGGAAAATATTTAGAAATAAAGTTAACCAAGGGGTCTTCAAAATTGTATACTGAAAACTACAAAACATTGCTTAAAGAATTAAAGTTGACACAAATAAATGAAAAGACACCCTGTGTTCACAGACTGGAATATTTAAAATGTCAATACTACTCAAAGGGATATGTATATAAGTTTAATCAAAATCCCTACATCATTTTTTGCAGAAACAGAAAAATCTATCCTAAAATGCACATGAAATTTCAAGGAGCCCCAAACAGCCAAAGCAATTTTGAAAAAGAACAAAGTTGGAGCTTTCACACATCCTGATTCAAAAAAATTATTATATAGCTACAGTAATCAAAAGTATAGTCCATCATGAAGACAGACATATAGATCAATGGAAAGAACAGAAAACCCAGAAGCCCTCACCTATACAGTCAAATGATTTTCAGCAATGTGGCAAGACCATTCAATGGGGGAAGGGCAGTCATTTCAAAAATGGTGCTGGGGAAACTGGATACCTACATGCAAAAAGGAATGAAGTTGGACCCTTCCTTTACATCATATCCAAAAGTTAACTCAAAATAGATCAAAGACCTAAACATAAAATTAAAACTGTAAAACTCAGGAAAAACCATAGGGGGAAAATTTCATGATACTGGATTTGGCCACCATTTCTTGAATATGACACCAAAAGCACAGGCAATAAAAGTAAAAATACATAAGTTGGGCTACATCAAAATTTAAAAGTCTGTGCATCAAAGGAAACAATCAACAGAGTGAAAAAGTAACCTATTCGTTGGGAGAAAATATTTTTGAATCACATATCTGATAACATGTTAATAACCAAAGAACATATAAAGAACTCCTACAGCTAAACAACAGCAAGAAAATAACCCCATTTTAAAACGAGCAAAGGACTTCCACAGACATTTCTCCAACGGTATACAAATGGCCAATAAGCACATGAAAAGATGCTCATTATGGACATACAAATCAAAAGCACAATGAGATAATAAATCACATCCATTAAGATGGCTAACACCAAAAAACAAACACTGATTCTTCTAGATTCCACTTATATGAGATAAAGGAATCAAATTCATAGAGATAGGAAGTATAATGGTGGCTTCCAGGAGCATGGGATTGCTTTGTTGCTAAACTGGTATAAAATTTCAGTTTTACAAGATGGATAGTTCTAGAGAACAGTTGCACAACAATGTGAATGTATTTAACACTACTGATCAGTACACTTTAAAATGGTTAAAATGTCAAATTTTATGTTATGTATGTTTTAAAATTAAAAATAAAATGATTTTTAAACAAGGTAAAAGCTAAAAGAAGGCACTGCTTTCTCAGGCAGTGTCACCATCAAATTCATTCAAGAAAAAAAAAAAGTGATCAACCAAGAAGCCTCACCTCTATAACCAAAACCTTACTGAAGAAGAAGAATATATGAATTCTTAACAAAGAAGAAACAATCCAAAAGGGTAAAACATGAGAGCATGAACCCCTCCGCCAAGACGATTTAGGCAAAGATGTGATCTTAAGAATAAGTAAAAGTCCTAAAGAGTAAGTAGAATTCATTTTGGCAAGAGGGAAAGAAATAGTATTCCAGAAAGGAGAAGAATAAACAAAGGTGACCACTGTGGAAAAATAAGAACAAAGGGAAAGACGAATATTAAGATGGCAGGTTCTACCTCATCATCCACAATAAACTTTAGTCAGTTTGCAGCAAAAAAAAAGTAGCATTTTTGAGAAACAGAGTAAACATCATACTGATTTGTTTGAAATTGGTTTTACAGGTAAACCCGAAAGGGAAGAGGGTAGCATCTGGCAAGCTTAAGAAAATAACTGCGCTACTGACACAAAAATAAAGGGCCTAGAACAAAAGAATGAGCAGCAGGACTGGGGAAGCCAGGAATCAATCAAGACAGTGTGAGGACAGGTGAGACGCAGAGCATGGAAGAGAACAAGACAAGCAATGTATAATGGTGCTCCCAGGAGCTTGGGGCTGCTTTGTTGCTTAACTGGTATAAAACTTCCAAGTCTATAAGACAGACAAAACCCATTCATTCAAAAATTGCTCCTGAACAACTTCGATGTGCTTGGCATTTCCTAGGCAGAAGATACATCTATGAATAAAGCAGATAAGCTACCTACTCTGGAGTTTACACTCTAGCAGAGGAATATGATACACACAGTAATGAAGAAAAAACAGCTGATACTAGCCAAAAGTATCAGTCATCATTAAGGAGAAATGATAAATCTGACTTCCTCAAAACTAAAACCTGTTCTTCAAGGGAAAATAAAAGGAAAAGGAAAGACAGACAAGCGAGTAACCACAATGCACATATTTGACACAAGAACTTGCATCTAAAACATATAAAGAACGTACAAATTGATAAAAAGAAATCCAAAATTTTTAAAATTTTTTGTACAGACACTTCACAAAAGAAGTGAGAGTAATGGCTAAAATGCACAATTAAAAGGTGCTCAACATCATTAGACATCAGGGAAAAGCAAAGGAAAACCATAGTTAAGATACCACCACACGTCCACTCAGACTGGCTAAAACTTAAAACTCTGACACTGCCACTGCTGGTGAGGATGGAGCACAAACGGAGCTATCAAACACTGTCGGAAGGAGCAGAAAACAACACAAGCACTCTGTAAAACCCTTTGGCAGTTATTCATTGAGTGAAATTTAAGCAACACAAACTATATGACCCAGTCATATCAAACCTAGGCACTCACTCAAGAGAAATGAAAACCTCTATCCATTAAAGATTTGTTCATGAATATTCACGGCACGTTTATATTTAATAGTTGAAACACTGGGAACAACCCAAATGTCCATTAACGGGTAAATGGATGAACAATTATTGTATGTTTATATTTTGCACCCAAATATCAAATTAAGCACAACATACTAGGTATGTTGTAAACGGTACTAGGAAACAGTAATTAACTACAAAATTGCACAACATGTACTTAGGAACTACTGTCAACAATCTTTGAACTACAAATGGATCCAGACTTAGACTGAAGATGAGTTAGAAAAGAGCGAAGCAGAGTCAGAAAGAACAGACTCCATACATACACAGTGAAAGACACTGAGTCAGATCAATCCGAAAGCCTGACTGACCTCCACACACAGCAGTTATGAGCCAATAAACGTCTTACTGTTTAAGCAGGTTGAGTCAGGTTATCTGTTACTTACAATAAAGTGAATCATAGATGATATGATATAGCTCATACTTAACAATTTCTATATTCCCCATTAAATAGTAGGAGGATTTAACTGCTAATGATGGGAGCTTATGGCAAGGAAAATGATAGGCATTCATGAAAAAAAGTAAGACTGGAATAACCACTGTAGATAAGTTACTAGGAGTAAAAAATATAAAAGCAGTAAGAAACGTACATAGAATGTATGGCAAAAACCACCACAATATTGTAAAGTAATTAGCCTCCAATTAAAATAAATAAATTGAAAAAAAAAAAAGAAACAAACGTAGTATTTTGAAAAAACACAAATACTAGGGGTTAAAATAACACTTCCAAAAATGCCCCATAAGATGGAAGGCTCACTGGGCCCTATCAAATGTATAGAGGGACCAACAGTCACTTCTACCACTTGCCAAGCTGCTCAACAATGAAAACGTTCACCAACAGCAAACTTCTGGCAACAACTCCATTCCAGGTTTTCTTCAGTTATAAAGAGAGAGAACTGAAATGGCAGTTGGGAAGTTAACAAGAAAAGAGAGAAAGTTAAACATTTTATGAATTGCTATTTGCCAAGATGCCTTGTTTGATGATACATAGACACCATCCCAATCCATGTAACTTCATCAAAGGTCAAGCAGAGTAAATGATATCATCTCCAATTTAAACACCTGTTGTTCCTCAGTTGCTAAACTGTGTTGGGCTCTTTGCAACCCCATGGACTGCAGCATGCCAGGCTTCTAGGCCTTCACTATCTCCCAGAGTTTGTTCAAACCCATGTCCATTTAACCTAAGGAAATCAAATCTTGAGGAAATTTAAATCCAAGTGCTTTAGAAATTCAGAACTTATAAACTGGTCATTGGTAATGCTGGAGTTGAAATCAATACCTGTCTGACACAGAAGCTATCTTGCCTCACCCTTTTGATGAGAATAAGCAAGCACTACGAGGGGTCACTGTGTTCCTTTGTCTGTCTAAAGGAAAGCATCAGTTACTTCTCACAAGAAAAATATCTCCCTTAATGATATAACAGAACATAAGAGTATCAAGGAGTTCTTAAAGTACGTTGTTTATTCTTATCCCACCTCTAAGAGTAAAACTATCTGATGTTCTCAGAAAACTCCAGCAGCAGACATGGTCACTATTTAAAAGAAAAACAAAAACACTTGGCAGAGAGATGAAGAATAGTATGTAGAGAAGACATGCTTCTTAGTTTTATGAAAGCTATCAACAAGATATCATAAAAAGGGTACATATGAAAATATATTCTTCTGCTAGAAAACCATTGAAATTTATAGGCATTATCATTTCTAGTGGGGAACAAAAGGAAAGAAGAGCCAAAATATTCACAAATATTGAAGCCTGTAGAACAGAATATGCAGTGTAGCTTTTTAAATTAAAATGTACGTCTTCAGAAAACTAAAACAGAACTATCATATGATCCAGCAATTCCACTGCTAGGTATTCAGTTCCGTTCAGTCGCTCAGTCGTGTCCGACTCTTTGCGACCCTATGGGCCGCAGCACGCTAGGCCTCCCTGTCCATTACCAACTCCCAGAGCTTACTCAAACTTATGCCATTGAGTCGGTGATGCCATCCAACCATCTCATCCTCTGTAGTCCCCTTCTCCTGCCCTCAATCTTCCCCAGCATCAGGGTCTTTTCAAATGAGTCAGCTCTTCGCATCAGATGGCCAAAGGATTGGAGTTTCAGCTTCAACAGCAGTCCTTCCAATGAACACTCAGGACTGATCTACTTTAGGAAGGACTGGTTGGATCTCCTTGCAGTCCAAGGGACTCTCAAGAGTCTTCTCCAACACCACAGTTCAAAAGCATCAATTCTTCGGCACTCAGCTTTCTTTAAAGTCCAACTCTCACATCCATACATGACCACTAGAAAAACCACAGCCTTGACCAGACAGACCTTTGTTGGCAAAGTAATGTCTCTGCTTTTTAATATGCTGTCTTGGTTGCTCATAACTTTCCTTCCAAGGAGTAAGTGTCTTTTAATTTCATGGCTGCAATCACCATCTGCAGTGATTTTGGAGCCCAGAAAAATCAAGTCAGCCACTGTTTCCCCATCTATCTGCCATGAAGTGATGAGACCAGATGCCATGATCTTAGTTTTCTGAATGTTGAGCTTTAAGCCAACTTTTTCACTCTCCTCTTTCACTTTCATCAAGAGGGTCTTTAGTTCTTCTTCACTTTCTGCATAAGGGTGGTGTCATCTGCATATCTGAGATTACTGATATTTCTCCCGGCAGTCTTGATTCCAGTTTGTGCTTCTTCCAGCCCAGCATTTCTCATGATGTACTCTGCATATGAGTTAAACAAGCAGGGTGACAATATAGTCTTGACATACTCCTTTCCCAATTTTGAACAGTCTGTTGCTCCATGTCTAGTTTTAACTGTCACTTCCTGACCTGTATACAGGTTTCTCAAGAGGCAGGTCAGGTGGTCTGATATTCCCATCTCTTTCAGAATTTTCCACAGTTTATTGTGGTGCACACAGTCAAAGGCTTTGGCATAGTCAATAAAGCAGAAATAGATGTTTTTCTGGAACTCTCTTGCTTTTTCAAGGATCCATCAGATGTTGGCAACTTGATCTCTGGTTCCTCTGCTTTTTCTAAAACCACAATGTATTTAATAATTTTTTTTCCAATAAATTACCTAAATGATTGGTCTACACTGAGAAAAACAAAAGGAACTATACCAAAACTAAACCACCATACCTTCCTGAAGCTATCTGACACTTCTAAGAAGCATGCAAGGGATTCAATGCTCTGCTTCTTCAGATATGCTTACATTATAAAACACTAAATGGAATGAACTGCATGCAGCTTCTCAAACTATAACCCTAAACACTTAATGCCAGCTGTATTTATCACTCAGGCAATCTCACTAAGATATACTTTAGAGAGCAAAGAAAGACAAATCAACACTCAATGTGGACACCTCAGACTCCTTCATAAAGCAAAGAAGCATAATCCAGGGAACAAAAAACTCCCTTTTAAATTCAAATTACATTAAGTTGAAATTACTTCACTATGTTATATTATTTTGAATATATAGACACAAATATATATTACATATGTATTTATGTATAAGCACATATATACACACACATTTGAGATCTCCATTTAGACTGAAACTCTCTGAAAGTAGAAACTGGTACAAAAATTTATTCTCTATTCCACATTCTTACAAATATGATTGGTTGTAACTTGTTCAAAGGAAAAAACTGGTGGCAATCAAAGTTGAAATGTGCTAATGTGATCTCCAAAAATATTTTATCAGTTAGTTCACTCAATATTTGCATATCATTAAACTAACTATTCCTTGATATACAGAAAATACCTAGGTACTGAGAATGAACCACTCCGAGGTATAACCAACCATATTTGCAAAAATATAAAGGCAGATATGAATATATGTATATATCTTCACCACCAGGGAAGCCATTCTACACCTGAGTGGCTCTAAAATCACAGGAGGCTTCCCTGATGGCACAGCGGTAAAGAATCTACCTGCCAATGCAGGAGATGTGGTTCAATTCCTGGGTCAGGAAGATCCCTTGGAGGAGGAAATGGCAACCCATTTCAGTATTCTTGCCTGGGAAATCCCATGGGCAGAGAAGCCTGCCAGGCTACAGTCCAAAGGGTCGCAAGGAGTCTTGCGACCCAAAATCCTTGGTCTCAAGGATTTTGTAAGCACAAAATCAAAGTCTTAAAACCAATATAAATATTTAACATAGTTTTTATTCCCCCAAAACTTGTTATTAAAAAGTCATAATATATGTAGCAGTCAAAGAAATTTAGTACAATCATCTTATTCTTATGAAAGATGACAATGGTTGGATTTATTAAACTACCAGTGATACTCTAAACTGGTAAGCAAAACATAAAGGTCATTTGGTAAGTTTAAAATTCACTTACCTCCATATCAAATTAATAATTAGTTAGATAATCCTGACCAACTACCACTACCACTTAAAAAAGTAAATTTTCTAACCTATAAATCAAGTAACAGGAATTGCTACAATTGCAGTATATCAAAACTAGGAAGAAAAGACCTCATTTTCCACATTTATGAAAACAATTTATAAATGGAAGTTACAAAATCCAAGAGACCAACATGGAGCCACTGAACCCTCAATCTAACAATCTAAAAAGAACATAAAAATGCAACAGAGAATATTTTAAAAATTAGATTTAAATAGTATCAAGTTTAAGATTAGAAAAATACTTTCCTTAAATTTACTAAATTATATCACTTAGACATTATGTTAAAATTTAGATTGTGTAATGAGTCTGTAGTAAGATTTCTTAAATTTTGAAGTTGCAAAAATAGAAATAGAATATTAATTTACAAGACATTTTATTCCAAATGAAATTAATCAAATAGAAATTTGACACCTGACTCAATGCCAATATTAGAATTCCTAAGTCAAATTACATACTTAAAAAGGAGACCCTGAATGAAGAAAGAAGATTTATGTTACCTAATTATCAAAAACAGAAAAATATGAAGCTTTTGGCAAAGATGAGCAGATAAATTATTAGATTAAAAATAATTTTTAAAAGGCTGAGCCACTTATTTATCTTCCTGGAAAATCAGTAACTTCAAGTAAATTCTCATTTGAAGACAAATGACTGCTAACTATGAACCTGAATGAAATTCAGCAGTATTTAAAATACCAAAAATTGAGACAGTGAAATCTAGTAGCAGTCAAATCTTTAACCTTAATGTGAAGAAAAACTGAAATTTTTAGAAATATGCCTCAATTGTCAAATTATCCATATAGAAAACTAATGAAGATAAAAATATCATCCTCTTCCATATTTTAGTCACATACCTACAAAGATGAAAGGGCAAAGAAAAGAACAACACATATAAAATCTAAGTGAGACTGTCTCATTAAATTTTCTTTCAAATAACTTGGTTAGAAAGGGTTACCTTAAGACAAAATACAAAAATAATTTCTAATAATAACAGTAATAATTTTCCCACTTAGGGAGAAATAGTTAATTCAATTTTTTTAAAATTACTTAATGAGGTTACTTTTGAAATTTTACCCCTGAAGGGTCCTACTATGTGCCAGGCTTAGCATGTGTTATACATCGTTATAATTATATAAATGTTCTAATTAGTTCTAACTAGATGTTTGAAAGAAAACAGTCTGATGACTTCTCAGCCTGTAGTATACTATATTGAAATTTGCTTGTTATTAATACTATCTCTAAAGAAATATTGATAACCAAGTTAGTATGGGTGAGTCCTTATATTTTATTCTACAGAGAATGACTCTATAACCTCTAGATAATTAAAGTAAAACATTTAAACATCTAAACTGCTCAAGAACTAGGATGTAAAAATCTTCTGTACTCCAGTGAAGCTTCCATTCTGACTTCTAATTCACTGTACATCAAAGAAAATCAACTTGCCCTGACACAGAAGAACTATTCCCTTCAGTGATCAGGCAGGTGTTGAGGCCAGAAAGAGAGCCTATTTTCCACAGCCCTTTACCTTGTTTGATCACTGGTTACTTTTGATCTGACACTGCCCTCTCTCTAGTAATGACTTCCCCCTCGTAGACCCTACCTCACATCTGTCAGAAAGAATAAAGGGCATCAAGCTGAGACCTGACAACGCCTATGGGCCAAGCGATGGGCTGCCAACTGAAGGCTCCCCAGCTCCCACAATTTCCAATTCAGCTTCTTTTGTTGTGGTAGGTCCAGGGTTAGGGTACCAATGACAGCAGAAGGGATTATGCACCAACTGTGAAACCAAGCTTTCTTGAATATGTATCTTTTATCTCTGCTTCTTCATCTTCTTAAATGCTGCAAACTTCATGGTGGTTACTATGAAATACATATTCAACAGGTGCAATAGAAAGTTTGTTTAAATCCTTTTCCAGGAGAAAACAAAGGACACAAAGTATTGTAATTCAACTATAAAGCTTTAAGGAAAAAGTTTCAAACCCATGGTGTGAGACTAATAAAGGCCAGCTGTCAATGAGCATGTTAATTGTAAATGAAACCACTACTTAGCACCATACACCACCTAAAATGGGAAGGTCCCCTAAAACAATGCACATATTCAGAAGAGGCAACGGTTTAGATTGTTAAATTGTGGATTCTCACACTAATTTGGTACTAATCAGCACTGAAAATAAGTTTCTCCAGTTTTGTTTAAACAATGTGGTGAGTATAAGTAAGCTTTCTTTAAGGCATTAATAACAATAACTTTTAATGCTAGAAATTTTAAAAATTTGGTCAAATACCACTTTGATACCATTTCACTAATACGTTTTCAACTGTCATTAGAATATTCCATGAGTTCTTACATATTCATTAATAAATAACCTTCACACACACACACACACACACACACACACACACACACACCTCATCAGGCATGCAATAAAAGGACTTGCAGAAAGCAGGTTTAGAGGCCTTCTAAGATCACTTTCAAGGTTAAGTCACTATTTTTTTAAGAAAGGAAAGGTCAGAAGAAGGAAATACTTGATCAATAATATACCCATGCAAACAATATACTTTTAAAATTATAATGCATAAAAACAACTAACTTTAGACATGGATAAATACAACATCTCAAAGTTGAGGAGTAAGCATTAAGGTGATTACAAGTTAATTCCAATAACTGGAGAAATTAATATGTACAACAGCTAATGATGGAGAGAAAGGGGAAAGGCTCCCACATCTGAAGAATGAAACTGTGACACTGGGCAAATCCATACACCAACTGATAATGATTGACACCTTTGAAAAAGACTGTATGTGAAATACCTCCTATACCAATACTGACTAGTAGTCTGCACTATTTTACTCTTCTTAAAAAGAAAAAAAAAAAGTCTATCTTGACTATAATCTAAAAGTATCATCAAGTATATTATTATAATGTGATGGTTTTTAAACAAACGTTAATATATAAAAACAGATGATGCTTATATACACACTCAGACTGACTTTACAGAACAAAGTCATCTAGGTATACCAGATAAAGGTAGCACTTCTAAATTGAAAAAGCACAATTTAATCCAAGGATAAACAATACAGCTTGCTGACCCAATACCTGCCCAATTTTTTCCTTAAGTTTTCCAAATGCCACTTAATTCTCCAAGAAAATGAAATAAACTACATTATTCTAACAAGATAACTATTTATGCTTCTTTTGTTGTATTCTTTCCCTAATTTTTGATTCTATAAAACTATTAGGACATATTAAAGAAACAAAAGATAATAACATAAATGGAACCAATTTGTGATATTTAAAAAATAATATAAAGTATTAAAAATTGTCAGTGTAATCTTCTGCATGGTATATCATGTTGAAAGCATGCACTGTTGATGTTCTAATTAAATTTAATGCCAGATATGTTTGATATATTTTCTGGGTACTATGCAATCAAGATATGTATCAAATATTATACTTATCTCTAACTGCAACAATAAAAGCAAGCTCTTCTAAACAAACATAGATGCAATTTGTTAACTTTCATCTTTTTAAGAAAAATCAAGTGATTAAAAATGACAACAGAAAAAGGACCACAATTCTGAGCAAGCTCAAGAGATTTCTGTTAGAGTTTTCTGAAAGCAAAGGAGGAAAATACACTGGTGAAAGCATTGAAACAACTCAAATATCCTCAATGGAATGCAAACCAAGTATCTAACAGGTAATTTGCAATAAAAAAGAAAAACAACTTTAAAGTCACAAGCTTTGACATTCAGTTTTAAAAAATCAGTTCTTAAAAACTACTTAACTATTGAGGAGGACATACCTCTCTTCTCTTTGAGGAAAGATTTTACTTCCTCCAAGTATGACTGCCATTTTTTTGGGAAGAACACTAATGAAGAAAACCACTTAACACCACTATAGGATAAATATATTTCACCAGTTTAGCTGTTAATAAAAACTGAATCTTTTATACTAAAAGCTATATTATATATACATACTAAAGTCTAAATAATCATACTTAAAGTGACTGACATGTGCCTCATTAAAGATATTAATTTTAAAGATCTTTCTTTTGGGCACAAAAAGAATTTTTCCAGAAGAAAACCAAACAGATTTGAGAACAGAATGGTTCATCTTAACTAACTGTCCTTTTTAGAAAATTTATAATTTTTAAGTATAAAAAGATTAGTTTTTAACCATTTAGTCAAAACATTAACAAATATATGATCAGTTACTATATACAAATTAAAAAAAAAGACATCCCCATTTTTAAGGAGCTTACATGATTAGACTGAAGCCTTGAAACCTACAACAAATTATCAATGGATTAGTAAGAAATAATAAAATAAAGGAAGTTGACAGATTACTAGAAAGTAATAAATGTAGTAGAATTCTTAAAGAATATTTAACCAAAAAAATCATATTTAGTTCAGCCTGAACACATATTGGAAGAAAGCTGGATGACAACAGAAAATGTAAATAGGCTAGCTGAGAACATTTTTGTAGTCAACCACTACAAGTTCCTGAAATGATGAATACAGTATTTTAGCAAGAGTATTTCTGGGTTGTATATATAAAAAATAACAAAGTCAGTCTTTAGAAATGTCTTAGGTCATGACAGAACTCAGTGGAATATACCATATACCATTATCTTTCATACTGTTTTCCTTTAACTTCTTTACTCATAAGCCTGAAACAATTGTAGTTTATGAAAATATATGATAGATTACACAATGGAACTGACTACAATTACATATGATTAAAAAGTACTTATTAATATATCAATATGTGTGTGTGTATAAAATTGTGTCCTGCAAGAACTTAAAACATATAAAATATCAAACTATAAGTATCTTCAAATATTTAAAGTTAACGTTAACCTAGTAAACAGGCATGGAATTATATTTTGATTCCTACTCAGTGAACCTACAAGTTACAGCTTAACTTAATTCTACCTTGTTCTCAGAGGAATCAAAACAAAAATCTAGCATTAAATGATGAAAATAATTTTATAATCTATAGTCATTTGATAGGCATTTTAAAAACAATGAATATAAATATATACCTTCCTCTTTGTTTTCTCAGAGATAAATATTCAATAAGAGGAAAATAAAAGATAAGAATAATCACCCAGACGTAGTTTAATTAGGAGTCTGATATATAACTATTTATCTTTGGATTACAAAATCTCAATATATTTATGTATCACATTACAGTGAATGATAAATACCTAGATATTATGCTTAAATCAAAAATAGTCAATGAAAACCTGGCAATAGACTCAACAAATTTTCTACTCCCAAGGACTCTCCTGGAGTAACTAATTTCTATCATAGTTTAGAAACCAAAAAAAGTGAAGTAGAGCACTCATTAAAAAAAAATACAATATTGGTCTTTTCTGCAACCTAAATTTTATGTGGCAACATAAAATAGGAAGCAATTGGAGGGTTAAAAAATAAGTAATATCAAAATAGTACATATTTCATCTGGCTTAATTTCTCAGCTACTAAAAACCAGAAGATACAGTCCAAGGGAAAGATTTTGCCCCAATACTCTCATCTGGGTAACTCATTCTAGACCTTTAACAAGAACATGAAGACAGCAAAAAAATAACAAACCAATATAGGTAATATGGATAAGCAAAGTCTGCAGCAGAAATAGGAACAGTCCTTACCACAGGATGTCTAGGTGCACTTTCATGACAATGCATCTTTTGATAATAACTATAAGAAAATATTTGAAAAGAAGCATCTTATCACCTGGTAGTCAGATTCAACTGTAGCTTATAAAAGACCTTCTGAAAGGCACATCTTAAGAAAGAAAAAGAGAAATTCTTCTCCCCTAAAGCCTAATCACGAAAACAGTAAATGGAAAACAGGAATGGAACAGTAAATGGAATTAAGTCTTGTACATCTTAATACACTAACACCTCTGTGATAGCTATAAGCCAAAACTTCTCACCAGATCCAAGCAACGCATCTCACTTGTTGACTGACAGCCTAGAAAGGTAGTTGAAGAATGTGTGCTCATAAATGACAGACTTAATGGACTCCCAGCATTCCACTGTCATTTAACCTTATAGAGTTTCTATTTGCTAAGTCTAATGACTGGGCTCTTTATCTCAACCCACTATCAACCGTTGCCAACACTTGACCAGAGACTGAGACAGCACTTTCACATTTATATTTGAGAAATAATTTGATTTATTCCAAATCTCTTTCTGATTTTTTAATATGCCTTCCTAGAAAAAGTAAATAAAAATTACATTTAAAAAGAAAGGATCAAAAAAAAATAAATAAATAAATAAAAAGAAAGGATCTACACCAGTCCAGGTTGGATGCATGAGACAGGTGCTCAGGCCTGGTGCACCGGGAAGACCCACAGGGATCGGATAGAGAGGGAGGTGGGAGAGGGGAGCGGGATGGGGAACACATGTAAATCCATGGCTGATTCATGTCAGTGTATGACAAAACCCACTACAATATTGTAAAGTAATTAGCCTCCAACTAATAAAAAAATAAATGGGGGAAAAAAAAAAAAGAAAAGAAAGGATCTAAACTACAGAGTATGTACGAGGAAAATAACACCAGTAAAAGAACTGCAATACTAGGGATAACCTATCAACTATAAACTTTAAACCCAGAATAAATTTATTTTCAGTAATCTAGAATCTGATTAAAAAAAAAAAAGCAATATGCAAATACTATCTGAGTCTCTTATTCTGAGCCTCCCTAGTGGCTGAGTGGTAAGGAATCCACCTGCAATGCAGGAGACCTGACCGGAGCCTCAGGTTCAATCCCTGGGTCAGGAGGATCCCCTGGAGAAGGATACGACAGCCCGCTCCAGTATTCTTGCCTGGGAAATCCCATGGACAGAGGAGCCTGGTAGACTACAGTCCATGGGGTCACTAAATAGTCGGACACAACTTAGCAACTAAACAACAACAACAACAAAACTTTGAGCTGTAATAAATTCTTCATTATCAACACTGGAATATCTGTATCAGAGTTTTTAGTACTAAGCTTGCTTCAACCTGTGATTCTGCTTGAATATGAGGAGCTCCTATCATCAGCTGATGGGGCCCCAAAATCTGTGAACTAAATTTAATGTCATTAAATTAATACAATTAGTTAAATAAACATGCTGGGTAAAAAAAAAAACTGATGCAATCCAAAGAAAAATTATTTGGATATTATTGAAGCTACTGCCTGCCCTCTAGCACACTGGTATACAGAAGAAAGATACACACATGTGCACTCATTCTTCATGGTTTTCTGTGCCTTTAAAATGAAGGAGTACAATTCAGTTAAGTCCCCACCAAGATACCTGACAAGAAAGATACCCACAGGAGGAAAAGAGAAAAACAGATTTAAAAGAGATGGTAATCTCTATCAAAGAATATATAATGAATAAAAATGTATTCTTTCTGCAGATTTAAAAATATGTCAAATAACATTTTAACTTTTTTTCAAGTTTGCCAAATAACTTTGGCTTTTAATTATAGTACATCTTTTGAATATCACTGAACAAAATAAAACCAATTTTATTAATGGTAGGAAGGTATGAGTCAATGTAGTTTTGACAAGGATAAAAATTATATTCTAGTTCATCAGAATGGCATGTTGTTAAAAAAATATTACCCCAGAAAATAATCCTTGAGAACATTAATGACTTTGGCTAGATTAACTTGATAATGAAGAACAACATCATTAATACAGTAACTAGATCAAAGAAATTTACTTACTTAAAAAGTCAGAAAACCACTGACTCTCCATCTTTAACCTATTTTTCAACCTTTTATTTACATACTTAAGTCCACCCACTTTTTAAAGCATGTTCCCAAATGCTAGAAGAAATACCTTTAAAAGTATATCCAATTCAAAAGTAAGCCATTAGTCACTAAACCAACATTTATTGAATGTCTATTATGTGCCAACATGTGGGTGGATGGGATAAAAAGGAAACATGATACTCTTTACCCTTGAAAGAGTTGACAATCCATCAGCAAGATACACCTGTAACCATAATTTCAGTTACTCATGGAGAGCAATTTGACATCATCTATCAAAAATTTCAAAGTATATCTGATATCTTAGCTCCCTTTAATTATATTTCTAGAATAGATCCCAGAGAAATCCTCATAGATAAGCCAAGAGACTTGCACAAAGCTTTTATTGTTAACCTTACCTATAAAGCAAAACAATGGAAGCAATATAAGGGTCCCTGAATATGAAATGGATAAACAAGAGATACATACATATATAGAACACTAAAAGTTTAAAAGAAGGAATTACATATTCATTAAGCTAAATACCAAAAACAACTTAAAAGTAAATAAAGGGGCTTGCAGAATGACAGACTATGTCAGACCAGAAGCTAACCATATAGCATCAGAGACAAACTACTTGTGACCACAGCTGAGTGATACTGTACTGTTGTCTGTGGTGTCCATTATGTTTGCTAAAGCTGTTGGTTTTTTAAGCGTTTTAGATCATCACAGTAGTTACCTCTAGAAAGAGATAGTGGTAATATGGGATGTAAGACAAGAGACTTCAAGTTTATTTGCTTTATTAATTCAAGAAGAAACAAATTTAACAAAATGCCAACAACTGTCAATGTCTAGGTAACAGGCATATATTACAGATGTTATTACTCTTTTCAGTATTTTGAATTTTTTTAATTTCCTAAAATTAGAAAACATACAAGACTGAAATATTTGACCGCATTTCAAATTAGAAATCTCAAACTACAATCTCAGTTACCAAGAGACACACAAATTTCTTAGCATGACACTCAAGAACCTTAACAACCTGGTCCCTACCCTCCTTCACAGACCCAACTACGAACACTTCCCCCACCACGATACAATCCTAACCTTACTTTGACACCCACTACTAACTGGACATTCCATATATTTTTCTGATGCCTTGTTTTTGTCAATACTATTTCCCACAACAGCACTCTTCTCACAAAAATGTTTGCTTGCATCATAATCACCACGTCACTACGTATCAATCAAGACCCAGTTCAAATGCAACCTACTATTTATAGGATTTCCTGATTCCTCCCTGGTCTCTCACAGAAGGACTTATTTTGCGACTGGCATTTCCACAGCACTTATCACTAGAAAAGGATATCATTTCCTTGGCAGTATAATTTTTTTAATTCCTTAACACTATTTGAGTGCCTGGCACACAATAGGTATTCCATTTTTAACTGCACCAAATCAACATCTTAAACAATGTTAAGGAATAGAGTGAAAAGCTATCAGTTCATTAACTCATTAGAATTTTTATTAAATCTATCAGACAAAAATGAAATAGTATTTAGCTTCTAAATACAAACTTCATAAAAAATACATTATGCTTTTGAAAAGTAAAAAATGTTACGAGTGCAATTCTAATAAAATTAATTATGTTTATATTTATACAGGGTTAATATCAACAGTAAATACTATCCAGAAGACACTTTTTCTCTTTGACAATTTTACTAATTTTCCTAGAAAAGAGTTCAGTGTATCTCTGTTAGTATTAGCAGCTCCCCCTAAAATCAGTTATCATTCTAGCAAAAGGATCTTCTGCTCATGCTAACAATTAACTTCCTCCTTTGATGGCTTACAGCACCTGTCAGTAAATGTTTCAAGAGGGATAATGCTTTTTGGAAATTACTGCTTGGTTCAAAGGCATATAGATTTAGCTCCATCTGTGATGTATCCAGGCCATCAAAGGTCTTGAAGACAAATGCTTGGGAATCCAACAGATCTGGGTTAAAACCTTGACTCTGACATTTATCTATTGTTACTTAATCTCTCTGGGCCTCAATTTCCTCATCTGTAAAATGGAATAGGTGAGAATTAATCATGTAAAACTACATTGTGCCTGGGTACATGATAAATACTCAGTGAGATAACCACTACTAAGTCTTTTTAAATATCAAAAACTAAAAGCAAAATTCTGAAATGTAGTAACAAAGACAAGATGAAGTTTAATAACTTAATGTCACCTTCTCTAGAATGCCATATTTGTGCACCACTGTTTATTGGAAACTACCACTCTTGATGTAAGTAAATGCTTTGTCCACTCAGAGGGGAAAAGGCAATGAAGACGAATATCCAACCTAGGAGACTCTGGAAGCCAAAGTGAGTACTTATAAAATGGAATCCTTCATAAATGTACATCACTTATATCAGGGATTACAAGTAAACTCACTTCTCAAGGAGTATTTCAGGAACAAGATAACAAGAATGTAGTGGAGGTACTGGAGGGTAGTGGGGACCAAATCCCTCAATATATTCACTCTAAGTTGAAAAGCAAAAGAGTCAGGAAAGACAAGCCTTAATAGAATGCTGAATTAGTTACTGCTATTTAAGCTCTGATGCAAATGTTTACCTCACTTACCATAGTTGATGATAATATGGCTACCAGTCTATTCACTTAACTGCTTCAACAACCTCAAATTACAGCAAGCAGCAAAAAAAGAATTAAACTGTGGGTAACTAATGGATGAGATCAGGAAACAGTCAGTGACAGCAGGCCAGTTCAAACTGGCAGACTCCAGAAAGTGAACTCCAATCAGGAGAGGAAGAAAAAGGCTTTTAATAAAGACTTCTATATTTGGAACTATATACAAGCATATTAAAAGGCAGAGACATTACTTTGCCAACAGAAGTCCATACAGTCAAAGCTGTGGTTTTTCCAGTGGTTATGTATGGATATGAGAGTTGGACTATAAAGAAAGCTGAGCACCGAAGAATTGATGCTTTTGAACTGTGGTGTTGGAGAAGACTCTTGAGAGTCCCTTGGACTGCAAGGAGATCCAACCAGTCCATCCTAAAGGAGATGAGTCCTGGGTGTTCATTGGAAGGACTGATGCTGAAGCTGAAGCTCTAATACTCTGGCCACCTGATGTGAAAAGCTGACTCACTGGAAAAGACCCTGATGCTGGAAAGACTGAAGGCAGGAGGAGAAGGGGACAAAAGAGGGTGAGATGGTTGGATGCCATCACTGACTCAATGGACGTGAATTTGAGCAGGCTTTGGTAGAGCAAAGGTCAGGGAAGCCTGGCATGCTGCAGTCCATGGGGTTGCAACGAGCTGGACACAACTGAGTGACTGAACAACAATATTTCGTACTTCACCTCAATCTCCTTTAGTCTGATCTGCCTAAGAGCAAGTCTGAGGTAGTATTATATCCTTTCTACAAATAAGGAGATCAAAGTACAAAAATTAAGATAACTAACTGTATCACATGATTAAGAAACAATTGGATCATGGGATGAATTCAGTTCAACTCAAACTTAAGTGTTTGCTTCATTCATTCCCTAAAATGCCTCCAGCCTGGAAGAAGGAAACCAAGAGAGGTAAATTTAGATCCAACTTCATACATGTAAGCCTCCAAAAGATAACAACATTAAAAACAATGTTACAAATAATGTTACAGCAGGAGCCAAAGGAGATGGTACAGAATTATAAAACTAGTAAAACAATTCACCAGGAGGTTGAAAAAAAACAAAAGTCATAATTAACTGACAGGAAATCAAGTTTTAACCAGAAAACAGTCGTCATTTCCCAAAAACTTTCTAAAATCTATTCATAATATATTACTAGTTTCTTAGGTAACTCCAGAATCTATACTAGTTCATAACTCAACTCTACAAAGTAGAAGTTCCTAAAAATAAGCCAAATAAATATAACACATATATATCAAATATGCTGATCCTAAGCCTTAGCATAGAAACCATTTTCAAAATCATAAAACCCTAGTACTTTAAGACATCAAGTTGGATAGCCAATGTAGATAATCTATCTGATCCCATCATTTTAAAATTAAATAAAAAGCTGCCCAAAGAACTTCTGTCCAAAAAGTAGAGAAGCAGAATCTGGAGCAAGGAAATTAAAAAGCAGAGAAAATATATTTAATGAAGTTTCTAGATCATCAATAACTATATACACAAACTAAGCATGGCTTTAGAATAATTTTGTAGCCAGTACTGCATAGAAGTGATATTAATGCTATAGCTAATAGACAACAGACAGCTGTATACAGTATGCTAGACACTCATTAGAGCTGTATTCCTCAGATCTGTTTTTACAATCTATATAACATTTTATAGAAAATGCAAAATACATCCAATCTAGGTGTATGGCACCTGTCTCATTCAAAAAATGAGTAAAACAAAAACCCATTATTTGGGGGGGAAGATTTTACATCTAAGTCCTCAATTCTTTGCTTCACCATGAATCATTTGAATCCAAAAATGTCAAGTCATCGTCCTCACTTTACCCCTGCATAAAGCTCCCTCTGGTAAATAAAGGATTCCTTTCCCCATTCTAAAGTTTACCTTACTTACAGGGCCACAAATAAGCACGTTCAAATATTCTGCTACCTTGGGTAAGACAGCAAGTTCACCATGTAACACTCGAGATAAAGCTAAGCATTTCATATTTTTAAAGAAAGTTTCCCTAAAATCATTTAAAGGACAAAATTAAAAATAAACCATAAATATCTGCAAAAATCCATGTAAAAGCATTTTATCTTTCCAGTTACATCAAGGACACAAAAAGCTATGCCACTGAAATATACAAAGACAATGCTGCCATCTAAAGGCCAAGATATAATATTAAAAAAAGTATATACTTAGTCAAATACTCAGTGTATATAAAAGCACACAGTTTGGTATTCTAAGGTCAGCAAACTTTATACTTTGGAAAAGCACTACACTATGATTATTTTCAGGCTACACAATAAAACTCTAACACTCTTTGGCGAAGGTTCTTCTTAAGATTGCTAAGAGAATTAGCAAAATAATTTGGCTAATGATCAACATCTATCTGTGCAGGTAAAGTTCTGCTGGCATCCTTTCAGACACAATATTCTCCTAAGTATCTGTACTAGTTGTTTGTCCTATTTAATGACATTTATTATCCCCGTCTATAATTAACTATACAACAGAATTACATATCCGCATATATAAATATTATTTGTCATTAACCAGATTATTATTTCTACTTGCCCTATTTAAAATATTTGTTGCTAAGGAACTAATGAAAATACATCTCAGAATGCAAAAACCCAGACTACTTAAAATCGCAGCTTTGCAAGTAATTCAAATATTTCTCCTTATTTCATAATTCCTAAAAATACAAACCAAAGTTCCTATCGGAGATGAGTTATCAACAGCGTAACAGTCCAACAGAAAGAGTTCAAATGATTCTCAATTTCTCTTTCTAAAAACCTTAAATTGAAAGAATTTCATTGAACTAAAATATAGGAAAAATTACTTCAAATTAGCAATGAAATCAAAATGTTTACTGAATAACACTACATAAAAAACTGATTCCTTTAGCATCTAAGTACATAATATCTTTCTAATGGACCATAATATCAAGGACATTTGAATATCACTAGAACCTTCAAAAACCATGGTTAATTCCTTTAAGAAACCACCGACCAAAATTTTTCTCTGAAACAAAGATGTTTTTGACCATCTTCTGTATGTGGGATTCTATGCTCGGGGCAGGGTTTCAAACTGTAGATCAGTCACCTTCTGAGTGGCTAAAATGCTCTTGGAATCAGTGGCTCACAGATGTCTAAATTTCAAGAGACAGGTAAAGAAAATTGGCTTGGGTGCAGAAGTGCCACCTTTTTATTTTGTAATGTTGATTTGGGACATTAAAAGTGAACAACCAACCAAACAAGACTTTGATCAGGTAGGATTTGTTTTGCCCTTTCTAAATATCAAATTTAAATTTCATTTTATGTTGTGTTCTCTAATTAATAAAAGGTTTTCACCCTAAAGACAAAAAAAAAGAATGTTTCTCTGGTTTTGCTCAACAAGAAAACAAATATTAATCAGTCAACAAATGTTTCCATTATGTGAGAAATATTAAACACTAAGTTGGTATGACCATCTTTTAATTTATCTTGAGTGTAAAATGGAAACAGACGACAAACACAGTCAATATCTCATAAAACCACTCGTTTTTTATGTTTCCTATGAGTCAGAATTAATACTACACAATTTAAGGACATTATGTCATTTAATCCTCAAAACCACAACTCGCAAAAAGACAAATACTAATAACCCAATTTGCAAAAGACATTCAGAAACTCTTAAGTAGCTTTCCAGGGACACAATACAGGATTCAAAAATTCACTCTCTCTGACCCGGAAGACCTTACTGTCTCCAAAAGAACATAAAGACTCCGGAGTGATTATTAAAATTGTATTAAATGTAAAGAGGAATAGGAAGTATTTTTATTATGTAATTTTAGAGAAATATATAATTCTATGTGGTAATAAAAGCATATACTTTTAATTCACAGTGTTTCAATTTTTTTCTTACTATAATCTTTTTTTTTTTTTATCTTTTTTTTTTAAAAAAAAGCATTATCTTACTTGAAGTGCTGGCGTTTGTTAGAGACTTTTGAAAACTTACCTTAATAACGTGAGAGGTACTTACTAAATTTTGTAAACTCACTCTAAGGGTGGGGGGGGGGGACAAAAAGATCTCTTAACTTTGCAGATACAGTTAAAAAGCACATCTTCTCTGTGAATCTGATACATACTCAAGACCATCTTCCCTACATGTTAATGCAGAGCATTCCTTCAACGTCAAGAACTCTACTAATGCCTCTGCAGTGACAGCTTTTTCTGTTAAAAAGTTTTCTTTCTCTATATTGCATACTCATCAAATCAAAGTTAAATGAATTTGGAATATTATTCAGCTATAAAAAGGAATGAAGCTCTGACACATGCTACAACACAAATGAACTCTGAAAAAATATGGTAAGGCAAAGAAGGTAGATACAAAAGACCACATATTGTGTTCTTCTGTTTATATGAAATGTCTGGAACAGACAAATCCATGGAAACCAAAAGTAGATTTACCAGTTGCCATGAGCTAGAAGAAGGGGGATGAAGAGGGACAGCTAATGGACACAAAGTTTCTTTACGGGATAGTAAAACCATTTTAGAATCAGTGATGATGACTGCACAACTTTGTGAATATACTGAATTGTACATTTTTAAAAGGCAAATTTTATGATATGTAAAGTATATCTCAATAAGAGAAAATTACATGGTTTTAAATATATTTATAAAACACTGTGTATGATTATCTATACATGTGCTTAAAATATAATGTAAATTCTATGTAACACTCTAAAACCTATGTAACTACCGAGATTATCTGTCTCAGTTTATTGAATCCCATTTTACGCCATACTAAGTGAAAGGCTCTATTTCACAAATGTACATCTTCTTGAATATTAAAAGTTCCTAACTATCTAAAATTACTATAATCCCTAGGGGAGTCAGAAAGAATGACAACTACATACTCATGTTTGGCAGCCAAATTTCATTTTTTCCAATTAATTTTTTCCACTGTCAGAGTTTAGGAAAAAACACATTAGCACATGCTAATGAAAAATTTTTAACATGTAAGTACCATATACAAGCAAGCATCCACATGACTATAAAATCAAATTACAGAAATCACTGTTTTAAGATTCTTACTTTGAAGTAGAATTTGCCTCTAAACCACCAAAAGAAGCAGAAAAAAATTGATAACACTAAGTTATAAGGAGTTCTAGAGTTAAACGAAAAACAGAAGGATGATAAGAAGTACTTACTAATTTGTTTTCCTGCATGTATATTCTCTGTAATTTCAGACAGCCCTTAGCTATGACGATCATGCCTTCATCTGAGATCTTGTAACACTGGCCGAAATGAATATCTTTGAGTTCTCTGCATTTCGACCCCAGCTGTAAATAAAGAGATATCGCTGAATGCTCCAAAAATGACAAAGACAACATATTTCTAGTGGGATTTCCAAATAATTTTTTAAATAGCTATACCAAAGTTAAATAATTATTTATAAATTTCACTTAAAATAGAATGCAGGCAATCTCATTGAAAACAGTGCTGTGTAAGCCCTTTGACCTTCTAATCATTTCCTTGCTTCAACTGCTTCACACTATACATCCACTAAGAGGCCTACGTTCCTTAACACTTCAAATTCATATCTTTATTACTCTTAAGTCTTTTTATCAGTCATACTGTTAGACTGAAAGGAATAGAGATCCAAGGGATAAAACCAAAGTCCAAGAAGTGAAACATGATACAGTGAGTGAGTGAATGAGTGTTCAATTAATGAGATTCTACTTCTAGCTCTGACTGCCCACAATGTGTCCTTTTTCTCCATCAGCTCATTTACACTGTGAAAGAGAAAAAAGACTGAATACGCTGGAGCCAATATTCTAGTTAACACTTATTTACACCCTTATTGCAAACACTAAAACAAAAGGGACTTGCGATTTCCTGATTACTTTCCTCAAGTGTACATTAAGCAGTTACAAGTATAATGTTCCCCTTAAAAAACATTAAGCACCATATAGAACAAATTACATACATTTCTTTCCAAAATCTAGAGTAGAAATTAGATAATTAAAGAAAATTATAAATAAACATTGTTTTATGAGTATTACATATGAAGAAAGTCATCTTAGATAAAATGAGAAAATTTAGTAAAAATCTATAAATCAAAAATTATCTAAAAAGTTACATTAAAACAAGAAATCCAGTGTTGACAAGAGTTCAAAGTGTATGAATTATTACTAAAAATCATGGGGGCGGAATAAAAAAATAAAAATCATGGGGGGTTTATAAAATTTTTTTAATTTTATAAAATTTGCCTGAAAATTATTTAACTCGGCATCTAAATATTTACCAAAATATGTAAGAAGAATGGATAATTGACTAGATATACAGTAAAGTCAACACACGAAAATGTTCATTATACAAACTACATAGTAGGTATTCAGGTGTCGACTCTAAAATTCTTTCAAATTTTCCATACATTTAAAATTATTCATAACAGATCATTGAAATAATTAACTAAAGGTTTTTGATAAGAGTTAGCTACAAGAAATTAGCACCATAGTTTTTTAAGTAGAGAAAATAACTTAAAGTTATAAATTATGGTGTTTGCATAAAATTGAATATTAGATAACCATTAAATTGAAATAATCTTGGTTCATTTCCAAGGAAAACCATTCAATATCACATTAATCGAAGTCTATGCCCCAACCACTAATGTCAAAAAAACTGAAGTTGAACAGTTACTATGCAGACCTACCAGAAGTAGGTCAAGTTACTTTGAGAAGTAATGCCAAAAGAAAGATGTCCTTTTCACCATAGGGGACTGGAATACAAAAGTAGGAAATTAAGTGACACCTGGAGTGACAGGCAAGTTTGGCCTTGGAGTACAAAACGAAGCAGGTCAAGGCTAACACAGTTTTGCCAAGAAAACGCACTGGTCATAGCAAACACCCTCTTCCAACAACACAAAAGACTACACATGGACATCACCAGGTGGTCAATACCGAAATCAGACTGACGATATTCTTTGCAATCAAAGATGGAGAAGCTCTATACAGTCAGCAAAATCAAGACTGGAAGCTAACTGTGGCTCAGATCATAAACTCCTTATTGCCAAATTCAGACTTAAATTGAAGAAAGAAGGGAAAACCATCAGGCCGTGAAGGTATGACCTAAATCAAACCCCTTCAGATTACACAGTAGAAGTGAGAAATAGATTCAAGGGGTTAGAACTGATAGACAGAGTGCCTGAAGAACTATGGACGGAGGTTCATGACACTGTACAAGAGGTGGTGATCAAAACCGTCCCCAAAAAACAGAAAGGCAAAAAACAAAATGGTTGTCTGAGGAGGCCTTACAAATAGCTGAGGAAAGAAGAGAAGTGAAAGGCAAGAGAGAAAAGGAAAGACAAACCCATCTGAATGAAGAGTTCCAAAGAATAGCAAGGAGAGATAAGAAAGCCTTCCTCAGTGATAAGTGCAAAGAAAAAGAGGAAACCAATAGAATGGTAAAGACTAGAGATCTCTTCAAGAAAACTAGGGAACATTTCATGCAAAGATGGGCACAATAAAGGACAGAAACAGTATGGACAGAAGAAGAATACACAGAACTATAAAAAAAGGTGTTAATGACCTGGATATCCATGATGGTGTGATCACTCACCTAGAGCCAGGCATCCTGGAATGTGAAGTCAAGTGGGCCTTAGGAAACATCAGGACAAACACAGCTAGTGAAGGTGATAGAATTCCAGCTGAGCTATTTGAAATCCTAAAAGATGATGCTATCAAAGTGTGCACTTTTCCAAATATGCCAGCAAATTTGGAAGAGTCAGCAGAGGCCACAGGACTAGAAAAGGTCAGTTTTCATTCCAATCCCAAAGAAAGGCAATGCCAAAGAATGCTCAAACTACCACACAATTGCACTCATATTGCATGCTAGCAAAGTAATGCTCAAAATCCGTCAAGCTAAGCTTCAACAGTATACGAACCAAGAACTGCCAGATGCACAAGCTATTTCGACAACGCAGAGGAACCAGAGATCAAATTGACAACATCCGTTGGATCATAGAAAAAGAGGATTCCAGAAAAACAGCTACTTTTGCTTCACTGACTACACTAAAGCCTTTGATCTCGGGCAGTTCTACACTGACTGACTAGTAATTTCTACCAGTGAATCCTAAAGAAAATCAGTCCTGAATAATCACTGAAAGGACTGATGCTGAAGCTGAAGGAAGTTCCAATACTCTGGCTATCTGATGGGAAGAAATGACTCAGTTGAAAAGACCCTGATGCTGGGAAAGATTGAAGGCAGGAGGAGAAGGTGATGACAGAGGATGAAATGGTTGAATGGCATCACCAACTAGATGGACATGAGTTTGGGCAAGCTCCAGAAGTTGGTGATGGACAGGGAAGCCTGGCGTGGTACAATCCATGGAGTTGCAAAGAGTCAGACATGACTGAGCGACTGAACTGAAAGCCTTTGACTTTGTGGATTACAACAAACTGTGGAAAAGTCTTAAAGAGACTGGAATACCAGACCACCTGACCTGCCTCCTGAGAAACCTATTAGCAGGTCAAGAAGCAACAGTTAGAAACGGACATGGTACAACACACTAGTTCCAAATCAGGAAAGGAGTATGTCAAGGCTGTATATTGTCACCCTGCTTATTTAACTTATATGCAGAGTAAATCATGAGAAAGGCCAGGCTGGATGCAGCACAAACTCAAATCAAGATTGCCAGGAGAAATAGTAATAACCTCAGGTATGCAGATGATATCACCCTTATGGCAGAAAGCGAAGAGGAACTAAAGAACATCTTGATGAAGGTGAAAAGGGAGAGTGAAAAAGCTGGCTTAAAACTCAACATTCAAAAAACTAAGATCATGGCATCCCATCCCATCACTTCATGGCAAACAGATGGTGAAACAATGGAAACAGTGGCAGACTTTATTTTTGGGGGCTCCAAAATCACTGCAGATGATAACTGCAGCCATGAAATTAAAAGACACTTGCTCCTTGGAAGAAAAGCTATGACAAACCTAGACAGCATATTAAAAAACAAAGACATTAATATGCCAACAAAGGTCCATAGAGTCAAAGCTATGGTTTTTCCAGTAGTCATATATGGAAGTGAGAACTGGACCATAAAAAGGCTGAGCATTGAAGAATTGATGCTTTTGAACTGTGGTGTTGGAGAAGACTCTCGAGAGTCCCTTGGACTGCAAGGAGATCAAAGAGTCAGTCCTAAAGGAAATCAACCCTGAATATTCATTGGAAGAACTGCTGCTGAAGCTGAAGCTCCAATGCTTTGGCCATTTGATGCAAAAAGCTGACTCACTGGAAAAGACCCTGATGCTGGGAAAGATTGAAGGCAGGAGGAGAAGACAACATAGGATAAAATGGTTGAATGGCATCGCCAACTCAATGGACACAAGTTTGAGCACGCTCCAGGAGATGGTGAAGGACAGGGAGGCTTGGCGTGCTGCAGTCCGCTGGGTCGCAAAGAGTTGGACACGACAGAGTCTCTGAACAACAGCAACAAAAAAAACTGAAGTAAACACTTGACAAATAAAATGTAAATTGTGCATGTTTTTACAATACAATTCCACTAATTATGCTTATGTATATACACATATACATATTCAAATATATGCATACGTATAGAAAGGAGATGAAATATACACCAAAGTGTTTACAGTAGTTATTTCTGATCGGTGCAACAATGGGTATTGCTCTTTTTTTTCTTTTTTACCAATCTTATCACATCTTTTTGCAAATAAATCATTTGTTAAAAAAAAAAAACTTTCAAGTTTTTGTTTCAAATAAAGTAAGAAAGAGTCAGAAAGATACACAATTTCAACTATTTTTCTAGGAATGGTGATATACACAAGGCATGTTATTTTAATCTAGGTAACACGATAACCAGACACATATTCCACTGGAAATATAAACTCCATGAAGACAGAGATTTCACTAATGTAGCCCTGGTGCCCGTGTCTAATACTCAGCTGATACTTAGTAAATATTTGTTGAATGACTGAAAATGTTGATCAGAGTTTTTCATTGTAAAGAAGTCTTTTTGAGAAATGGACAAATAAAGGGATCCATGAATACCATGTTCTATTTAGTTGAACAGTTCTAAATTGGGTCCACAGGTGGAAATCAAGGATTCCAGGTAAATGCATAAGGAAAAAGAAAAGGTACATTTGTATTTACTTGCTATTCCCTAATGAACTTTAAGCTCTCCTTCACTTGTTAACAATCACAGTGGTTTAGCAGTACGCACAACTCTGTAAACAACAGGGAGCAGGAATAATCTCACGTAACATACTGCTCTCACAGATACAGTGACATAGCATCTCTGTCATCAGTTCTCATCATGTTCGTTAGATGTGCCACCAGATCTTACAAAGCATTAAAAAGGCACAAGTATTTCTAGAACAAACATACAATGGCATGTTACTCAGACCAGAGAAAGCTGAACTGAAAGTCAATGAGTGAAGAAAGCAGAGCAGAAATATCTTAACTCACTACCAGGACACCCAACCAGCTGTGTACAGCAGTGAGGGCAAGGCTGGTGTGGAAGATGCCAGGATTCCTGAAAAGTCTACTGAAGAGGTAGTCAGCCACTCAGATCACCTCCCCACTTCTGCACAGCTCGCCCCTGCCCACTCTCAGACAACAGTAAAGGCTGGAGATCACTGAGGGCCGTGAGCTACAGCGTCTTCTGACCGGGGTATGCCACGGACAGACGAGAGCAAAAGCATACTTCTGAAAATGTGGGGATGATTGTTTACACAGTGAAAATGGAGGAATTCAAAGAAATCATTCCATAAAATGTTCCAGGATGAGAGGATAGGGACTTCCAGACCAAAAGGACTCACCCGGACGTCTAACCACAAATGACAAAAGCAGATCTAAGCCAAGGCAAAGCATCACAAAGTTTCATAACTGTGGGCATAAAAAACATTCCACAGACTTCTAGTGAGAAACAGACTTCACAGAGAGGACTAGAGATGAAATGGCATCAAACTGCTTAATGACAGCACTGAAAGAAAGCAACAGAGCAACGCCATCAAATTCTGAAAGAAAACTATTTCATATCTACAATGCTGTTAAGTGTGAGGGGCAGAACAGAGGCATTTCCACACATGCAAATTCTCAAAAAATACTTACATCCCATATATCCATGCATCCCACACAGGAAGCGATCACAGCCTGTGCTCTATAAAATGTTAGAGTGCATCCAGAGAAAGAAGGCGTGATGTCTAGGTAATAGGCCACCTCTCAGAACAGCAAGAAGAAGAAAACACTAAGAACAATAGTGAAGGTAAGACACTAAGATGACCATTAACGCAAAAGTATACATGCAAGAAGTCCAGACTGCTGTCTGCTTTAAGAAAATAAACTTAACTAAGTATCTATATATAGATACTAAAACAGGTGGGGGGAAACTGTGGGCTCCACCACTGTTAAGATACAAAAACTAGTAAAGTAAATGAGGACAAAAGGTATTTATTCATTCCGATAAAAACAAAATTCCAAATGGAAAAAAGGTAGGTACACAATTATAACATGTAAATACTGAAGACTTATTTAATCAAAATTAGAACTATTTTGATACTATGAAGGGATAGGAGATACAAAAGGATAAGTGAGCTAAATCCTCATCTTTTCAGAACAAGGAAACAGCACAGCTGCTCTAAAATGAATAAATCAGGAAAACACACACAGAAACAGACAGGAAATGCTTCTCTACTATTGCGCCCTTCCTGTGAACTCTGGTCTAACTACCTGGTCTCTACACAGATTATTAATGAGCTTACATTAATAAACTGAATATGTTCAGTTCATCTCTGTTCTTTTGCTCCTTGAGAATAAACTGCCCACAAGGAGCAACCTACTTCTACATTTGCAGGACACTGCTGATTCAGTCTAGTGAATGATGACTGTGTCCACTGACCAAACTCTAGAATTTCCATTAACAGATATATTTAACTCTATTACTAAGCAACATTCCCAATCTCATGTTTCTGTGTATTAAAGCTGGTATTTTCCCTCTGCCACTATATACTGAGCAATAGAGAGACCTCAACACTTGGTGCACCAGCCAAGATTACTGAGAAATACAACAGAATCTAGATAAAAGGAGTAACAGGTATCTACAAGACTCTTAGATATCAATGTCTGTGGACAGGTTGGCAGAGTCTCATGTTAAAACAGATAAGTTATACTACTGCAAAGGTCCATCTAGTCAAAGTTATGGTTTTTCCAGTAGTCATGTATGGATGTGAGAGTTGGGCTATAAAGAAAGCTGAGCGCAGAAGAATTGATGCTTTTGAACTGTGGTGTCGGAGAAGACTCTTGAGAGTCCCTTGGACTGCAAGGAGATCCAACCAGTCCATCCTAATGAAGATCAGTCCTGGGTGTTCATTGGAGGGACTGATGCTGAGGCTGAAACTCCAATACTCTGGCCACCTCATGCGAAGAGTTGACTCATTGGAAAAGACCCTGATGTTGGGAAAGATTGAAAGCGGGAGGAGAAGGGGACGACAGAGGATGAGATGGTTGGATGGCATCACCAACGCAATGGATATGAGTGTGGGTAAATTCCGGGAGTTGGTGATGGACAGGGAGGCCTGGCGTGCTGCAGTCCATGGTGGGTTGCAAAGAGTCAGACACGACTGAGCGACTGAACTGAACTGAATACCACTGCAGTCTGGAAGAGATGTTTAAACCAATTACATGATGTTTTGACCTTAGCAAGTAGCTCTGATGGCTTTATCTATAAACAAATGATCGTGACTTTCCATAGAGCAAACAGCCACATGGGCAGGCATACATACATAAGAATCATGGTGATGGTCTCAACAGATATTAACAGCACAAGACCCTAATAACTTCCTAGGGAAGAGCATCTCAAGGGACAATCACCATCATTTAGTCTCACTGAAGAAACTGATGTTCTATTTTAAACAACCTCACTGAACATACTAGGAAAGCCTGCATCTATATTGGTGTCCATCTGTACCAGTCACTGTTACCCCAAAATCACTGAGCATACTAGGAAAGACTGCATCGATATCGGTGTCCATCTGTACCAGCCACTGCTACCCCAAATAAATGTCCTAAAGTTCCAGGAATAAATTTAATCAAGGAGGTAAAAGATCTGTACTCTGAAAACTATGAAACAATGATGAAAGAAACTGAAGATGACACAAAGAAATGGAAAGATAAACCATTCACGTGGACAAGAAGAATATTGTTAAAATGACATACTAACCAAAGCAGTCTACATATTCAGTGCAACAGCTATCAAAATACCAATGACATTTTTCACAGAACTAAAACAAATAATCATAAAATTAATATGAAACCACAGAAGACTCCAAATAAAGCAATCCTTAGAAAAAAGAAAAAAGCTGGAAGCATCAGACGTCTTGATTTCAAACTATACTACAAAGCTATAGTAATCAAAACAGTGTGGTACTGGCACAAAAACAGGCACAGATCATTGGGACAGAACAAAGAGCCCAGAAATAAACACACACACACACATATTCACACCCAGCCTACCCTTCAATGCTATTTGCAACTGACATGCCAGGCACAATTTGAACTCTCATTCTTCACCCAGTCGTCTTAGGTCCCTAAGACACAGAGCCCCAGAATGTCATTTAGAGGCTCTGAATCTTTATCAGCGCAAGCCCAGTCTCTGGTTCCCTAGGGAAGGTGCGAGTTGAATGAACAGTAACAGAATCTCTCCTCTAACTCTAATGTGTCAAGGGTACCTATCAGTCAACTCTGAAGGAAAGCATTTAATACAAAGGGTGTTATCACTTAAACAAAGCCACCTATTAATCCATAGTTCATTTTAGCACATGACAGCAATTAGAACTATAAACAGACTAAATTAATACAAAAAGGATTATCTTTGACTTATTCTTTTCCACTTTATAACAGTCATTTAAGATTATTCAGTTTTGCTCAAGAACCCTGAGTGTTAGTCCCTCAGTCACGTCCAACTCTTTGTGATCCCATGGATGTAGCCCACCAGGCTCCTCTGTCCATGGAATTTTCCAGGCAAGAATACTGGAGTAGGAAGCCATTCCTTTCTCCAGGGGTTCTTTCCAACTCAGGGATCAAACCCAGGTCTCCTGAATTGCAGGCAGATTCTTTACCATCTGAGCCACCAGGGAAGCCCCTAAGAACTCCAAAAGTATTTTTAAAAATTTTCTCTAAAATACTTGGGAGATGATTTTCCCTGCATCTCAAAATTTGATTAAAATTTTGCACACTACCTTTAAGAATTTACAAAAGAGAATATGTTTTAACAAGCTATTTGCTGTTGCTGGGTTACTTTTATAATAAAACAAACACCTTAGGAAGAGCATAATTTGATAAAGAATGTAGATAACTGAAACCACAATACAGAACGCACTGGGATAAAAGTAACATTAGGTTTTCCAAGGTCACAGCAAAGATTTTCAAAACCAGTAGTAAAACCATATTTTTAAAACATGAGGTATGCCTTCAGTAGGAGAGGGAATTTGCTCCTTCTTTCCATTACCGATATATCACCACTGTCACTATTCAGTCAGCTCAGTTCAGTCGCTCAGTCGTGTCCGACTCTCTGCGACCCCACGAATCGCAGCACGCCAGGCCTCCCTGTCCATCACCAACTCCCGGAGTTTACTCAGACTCATGTCCATCGAGTCGGTGATGCCATCCAGCCATCTCATCCTCTGTTGTCCCCTCCTCCTCCTGCCCCAAATCCCTCCCAGCATCACTATTACACATCTGCAAAAGAAAGCAGTGAAAAAAACTAATCCATATCTTATAGTAACTTCACCCAACTACATTAAATATTCATGTTTGTGAAATCATAAAAGTAACAATTTCATAATTTGATTCATTAGTTTCATCATTTGTAGTAAAGGAACACAAACAATGAGATATGAAAGAAAGCAAAACAAATTTTTCAAACTGCCACTAATCTGACCCACTTTAAGGACTCAAATTTGAATCTTTTTCCTAGATTTATATTGTTTGACCTTATGAAACACTGGAAACATTATGTAAGTTATAAGCCAGACACAAAAGAGTTAATACTGTGTGAGTCCACTTACACGAGGTAGCTAGAAGAGGTCCTGAAAGGACACTAATTAAAAATCAAAAGAGAGTCCACGATGGTTACACAATAGTGAACATACGCAATGCCACTGAATTGCACACTTAAAAGTTGCTAAAATGAAAAAACTTGCTAAAATAGTAAATATTATGAAGACTCTACCACAGTAAAAAAAAAAAAAAAAAAAAAAAATCAACACATTGAAAAAACAAATGCCAGTAAAACTTGAGATTAAAAAAAATAATAAGTCAACAGGAAGTGATGTTTCTTTCCAAACCTGTTTTTTCTAATTATTATTATTTTAACATAATTACATTAGATATTAAATAAACTGACTTAAATGAGAAGGAAAAAGAAAGCTCATGCGATAAAAAGTAGGTTGAATGTTCTACATTCAATGAGAGAAAGCCATAAGAATATGCCAATAAATTAATTTTCAGTAAGACACTATAAAATTATGAAATATTAGGAAAATCATAATCTCAAAGAAGCTGCACCCATATTCCTGTCCTACTTCAATTTTTAATAAAAACTGAAAGTCAGCGGTGCCATATCATTCTTGTACTTTAAATAAAATCTATCTATCCGACTCTTTGCGATCCGATGGACTGCAGTCCACCAGGCTCCTCTGTCCATGAGATTCTCCAGCCAAGAGTACTGGAAAGGGCTGCCATTTCCTCCTCCAGGGGATCTTCCGACCCAGGAATCAAACCTCTGTCCCTGGCATTGCAGACAAATTCTTTACCACTGAGCCATCAGTAAATCTATGTAAGTAAAATAAAACTCTATCTCTAATTCAAGGAAAAGGCCTTGACTCTATATCAAAAGACTCACTAAATGAATCTACAATTACATAGCACTTTTAATTAAAAAGTTTATCATACATACTGATTTTGTGATTCTATCATTTAACTGAATTTCAGTTAACTGACCACCTTCCATCCTCACGCCCATTAGGTGAGGAGACTGACACTGAGTTTTAGCAGTGCATACATACACCTCACTGGGCTGTGGAGATTTTGTTTGAAATGAACACAACTAGAAACGCTTGCCAGCACACGGAAAAGCATGTGAAGCACTGAGTGAGCGTCTCATGCGTGATAATCACTATCAGCGGGAAAAGACGGAGCTATCAGAACACTGTTCACTAGGGTTCATGAGAAGGCAAGTTTTCATAAGTACCATAAACATAAATTCCCACAAAGAAGCCTTCTTGAATTATATGAAACCTCAATACTCCCAGTTACAAATGGAAAATATTTTCTATAGTCATTGAATTGTACATCCCAGTTTAAAATCCTAGATATGATCTCATATGACAAGACTCAGAAATTAAGCAAAACTGAAAGAGAATATTGGCTCCATAACTTCCCAACTATGTGAACGTGGATAAGTTACTTGACTTCCAAAAGATTCACTTTTTCATCCTGAAATACTTCAGGGCTGCTGTGAAGCTTAAAGTGGATAACAAAACATGAAAGCACAAAATACAATGCCTGTCACATAAAAAGCACCCAAAATACATTTGCTTCCCATTGTCAACTGTGATGCTAATTTAGAGACAGAATGCTTAAAACACTCTTACAACTACTTAAATATGAAATATTTTGATAAAGAATCTCTATTTTCTCAGCCTCATTGTAAGTAACGATTATCACTACAGGGATAAAATAAGTGTTATGGATTCCCAGGTGGCACCGGTTGGTAAAGAATCCGCCTGCCAATGCAGGAGACACAGGTACCATTCCTGGGTCGGGAAGATCCCCTGGAGAAGGAAATGACAACCCACTCCAGTAATCTTGCCTGGAAAACTTTATGGGGAGAGGAGTCTGGCAGGCTACAGTCTGTGAGGTCACAAAGAGTCGTACACGATTAAGCAGGCACACAAGGATGCCATGTGCAGAGGGAAGGAAATGAACTAAATGGGTTGAGTATGACAAGACACCTCTGGATATGAATGCCAGCCCTATCACTTACTGCTGCTGCTGCTAAGGCGCTTCAGTCGTGTCTGACTCTGTGCGACCCCATAGACGGCAGCTCACCAGGCTCCCCCGTCCCTGGGATTCTCCAGGCAAGAGTACTGGAGTGGGTTGCCATTTCCTTCTCCAATGCATGAAAGTAAAAAATGAAAGTGAAGTCGCTCAGTCGTGTCCAACTCTTAGCGACCCCGTGGACTGCAGCCCACCAGGCTCCTCCGTCCATGGGATTCTCCAGGCAAGAGCACTGGAGTGGGGTCTATCACTTACTACTTTTATCTCAAATACATTACTGACAGTCTCTCTGTAAACAACTTACTCATCTATAAAAATGAAAGAATACCAATCTCACAGACTGGCAGTTAATCCAGAGAGAAACTGAACGTATGAGCATGCAGTCAGAATACATGAACAGGGAGTAACACACGGCAGAGTGCCGAAGAACTGATGCTTTGGAACTGTGGTGCTGGAGAGGACTCTTGAGAGGTCCTTGGCCTACCAGGATATCAAACTTGTGAATCCTAAGATAAATCAACCCTGAGTATTCATTGGAAGGACTGATGCTGAAGTTGAAGCTCCAATATGCTGGCCACCGGATGTGAAGATCAGACTCACTGGAAAAGACCCTGATGCTGGAAAGATGGCAAGAGAAGAAGCAAGCGACAGAGGATGAGATGTTTGGATGGCATCACCGATTCACTGGACACGGTCCTGAGCAAACCCCGGGAGACAGGAAAGGACAGGGAGGCCTGGCATGCCACAGGGCATGGGGTCACAGAACAACATAAAGGTGGCATACCTGCTCTTTATTTAGCTGACTACCACTAGAACATGTAAAGACAGGTTAGATGAGTCTGACAGTTTCCTTTATCTCACAGAAATTCAGCATCTAAAAACAAGTAGTGTTTCTTTTTTCCTTTATTGTGGTAGAATATAGATAACGTAAAAATTGCCATTTTAACCACATTTAGGTATATGACTCAGTGACATTATCTCCATGGTGTTGTGTAACCATCCCCACTACTTTCAAAGCTTTTTCATTACCTCACACAGAAACTCCCTGCCCATTAAGCAGTAAGCACCCATTCCCTGGGCTTCCCCAGGGGCTCAGTGGTAAAGAGTCCACCTGCAAAGCAGGAGATGCAGGTTTGACTCCTGGGTCAGGAAGATCCCCTGGAGGAGAGCATGGGAAACCCACTCCAGTATCCTTGAGATCCAGTATCCAGAGATACTCCAGTATCTCTGTCCTGGAGAATTCCATGGACAGAGGAGCCTGGTGCGCTACAGTTCACAGGGTCGCAAAGAGCCGGACACGACTGAAGCCAACTGAGTACCCATTCTCCACTTCCTCTACCCCAAGAAACACTCTACCTACATCTGTCTCTACGTAAATACCTGCCTCTAGTAGGTAATTTATACGGCTTCCCTGGTGGCTCAGCAGTAAAGAATCTGTGTGCCCCGCCCCCTCCGCGGTTGCCCTGCCCCGCCCCGCCCCTGTCTCGCCCTGGCGGTGCCTTCCGCGCGCGGTGGGCTGATGCTCAGGCCACGAGGCCGCCCTGGACAGTGTCACGGGGGGCGGACTTCAGCCGGGTCCTCGCAGCCAGTGTCGGCTTCTTCCAGACCAGCTGGTCTTGCTTCTGGAGCATCTCTTGGAGCAGAAGACTGTGACTCCGCGAACTCTGCAAAGCCTTGAGAGGACGTACCACCTCTCGGAGCAGGATGCCGAGGTTCGCCATCGCTGGTGTGAACTCTTTTTTTTTTTAAAAAAAAAAAAAAAAAAAGAATCTGCCTGCAATGCAGGACACCCAGGAGACCCAGGTTCGATCCCTGGGTTGGGAAGATCCCGTGGAGGAGGGCATGGCAACCCCCTCCAGTACTCTGGCCTGCAGAATCCCAAGGACAGAGGAGCCTGGCAGGCTACATAGGGTCACACAGTCGGATGTGCCTGAAGCGACTAAAGAGGTAGTTTACGTAAGTAGAACCTTGCAGTATTTGTTGTGTCTGGCCTACTTAACTTGACATGTGCTTTCAAAGTTCACTCACATGGTAACAGGTACAGCATTTCATTCCATTATAGGGCCTAACAGTATTTCATCGCACATACATACATTTCATTCACTCATTCACCTCAATGGACACGGGTTGTTCCCACCCTCTGGCTGTTATGAATAATGAAAAATGAAAACAAGCAAACAAGGATCTATTCGAGTCACTGTTTCCAGTCATCTGGGGTATATATTTAGGGAAGAATTACTGGGTCACATGATAGTTAGACGTTTACTCTTTTGATGAACCAGCATATTCTTCCACAGCACATGTATCACTGTTTCTGTTCCTAATCCTAGGGGAAAAGTGTTCAGCTATTCACCATTGAGTATATTAGCTGCACTTTAGTCACATATAACCTTTATTATGTTGAGAAAGTACCTTTCTATTCCTATTTCATTGTGTGTTTTATCAAGGGAAGGCGTTTGACCACCAAATGCATTTCTGAGCCAATTAAGATTGATTATGTGGGTGATTCTTCCTTCATTCTGGTAACACAGTGCATCACATTTACTGATTTTTGTATGTCGAGTCATCCTTCCATTCATGGGATAAGTTATACTTGGTCATAGTCTATAAACCTTTTAACATGCTGTTGAATGCTGTTTGCTGTATTTTGTTGAAGATTTCTGCATCTATAGCAATTAAGCATATTAAGTTTATAGTTGTCTTTTTTTTGCAGTGTCTTTACCTGGCTTTAGAATCAGGGTAATGCTGGCCTCACAGGAATTACCAAGCGTTGCTTTAAATATTTTGAAAGAGTTTGACAGAAGGATTAGTATTATTTCTTTCTTACCTGTTAGACCAAATTTAACAGGGAAGTCATCTGATTCCAGACTTTGCTTTGTTGAAAGGACTTTTACTACTGATTCAATCTCCTTATTTGTTACAAATTTGTATTCAGATTTTCTACTTATCCCTGCATCAGTTATTGTAGCTCGTACATTTCTAGGAATTTACCCATTTCATCTAGGCAATCCAGTTTTTGCTGTATATGGTTGTTCATAATTTTCTTATATAATCCTTTATATTTCTATAGTTAGTGGTAATGTCTGCTCTTAAATTTCCCATTTAGTAAGTTGAGTCTTCTTTTTTACTTAGTCAATCTAGTTACAGGTTTGTCATTTTTGCTGATATTTTCAAAGATACCAGTTTTGGTTTCATTGATTTTCTCTATAACTTGTCTGCTTTCCAGTTCATTTATCTGTGCTCTGATCATTACTTCCTTCCTTCTGTTAGCTTTGGATTTAGTTTGGTCTTCTTTTCCAAGTTCCTCCAGGTATTAAATTACACACTTCAGTATCCCTCCCGGGATGGACAGAGGAGCCCAGTGGGAGTCCATGGGGTAGCAAAGGGTTGGACACAATTCAGCAACTGAGCAAAGCATGCCTGGTGTCCAATTAAGTCCTCCAGGTGGTGCAATTAAGTTACTTACTTCAGATTTTTCTTCTTTTGTAAACATAAACTTTTACACTATAAATTTCCCTCTGAACACTATTTTTGTTGTCATAATTTTGGTATATTACATCTTCATTTTCATTCAATATATTTCCTAATTTCCCTTGTGATTTCTTCACTGTTCCATTGGTTGTGTAAGAAAATATTGTTTACCTTACAGATAGTTGTGTATTTTCCAGTTTTCTTGATGTTACTGATTCTTAGATTCAAATTATTATGGTCAAAAAAGATTCTTGTATGGTTTTCATCTTCCCAAATGTACTAAGTTGTTTGTGATGGGAAATACGATCTAACACTGAGAATATCTCACGCACACTCTTTTGCTGCTAAGTGCAGTCTACTGTAGGATCTATTAGGTGTCACTGGTTTACAGCACTGTGCAAGCCCTCTGGTTTACTGTCCATCTTTTTCCAGCTGGTCTTTCCTACTGAAAATAGGGTGTTAAAATCTCCAACTATTAATGTGAAACTGTCTTTTCCTCCCTTTAAGTCTTTCCATTTTTGCTTTATATATTTAGGAGCTGTGTTGTTTGGGTCATATGCTTGTAACTGTTTTATCTTCTTGATGAATTGAAATTTTTATCAATCTATAATGACCTTCATTGTTTCCTGCAATCTTTTTACTTAAGATTGTTTTTCATAATAATACAGATCCTCCTCAATTTACAATAGACTTAATTCCTGATAAACCTGTAAGGTGAAAAGATCTTAAGTCAAAAATGCATTAATACACCTAATCTACTGAACACCACAGGAGAGCCTTGCCTACCATAAACAGGCTCAGAACACTTATATTAGCCTGTAATTGGGCAAAACCATCTAATATGAAGCCTATTTTATAATAAAGTGTTGAGTACCTTGTAAAATTTCACCAGAAGTGAAAGAGAGAAGAGCAGGATGGGTACAGAGTGGCTGTCGGTGTGACAGCTGTTTACCGTCGTGACTGTGAGCCTGACTGGGAACCACCGCCCAGCCACCATCCAGAAACGTGAGAGAGTGGCGCGTCACATACTGCCAGCCCAGAAAAGATGGAAATTCAAGTACAGCTGAAGTACAGCTCCTATTGAATGCTTATGGCTTTCACACCATCATAAAGTCAAAAAATTATTAAGGCAAAACACCATAAACTGAGGAGCACTACAGCTTTCCTTGGTTATTAGAATCTGAGTGGAGTAACTCTTTCCATTTTTTTTAACTTTCAACCTCATTGTGTCAATATCTAAAAGGAATGATTTTAGACTTTATATGCATGGTTGTTTTTTTTTTTATTCTGCCAATCTTTGCCCTTTAATTAGAGAACTTAATCCAATTATAATTAAAGTAAGTTCTGTAGTCACGAAATTAAAAGACACCTGCTCCTTGGAAGGAAAGCTATGACAGACCTAGACGGCTTATTAAAAAGCAGAGATGTCACTTTGCCAACAAAGGTCCATATAGTTAAAGCTATGGTTTTCCCAGAAGTCATGTATGGATGTGAGAGCTGGACCATAAAGAAGGCTGATTATCCTAATTTTCCAAAGAAATTCTCTCCCTGGCTTTTTCCTCTCATGCCCTGTGTGATCCAGTGCGTGACTCGACAATAATCTTTTGCCCCAACGACTGGAGATTTTTGTATTTGCTTACAATACCCACCCTGAATGTATTTGGAATTAGGTGAAACAAATAAGAGCACCGTACATGAGTCCTTTAAGAAGTTCCCAGGCGGGTTAGAATACACAAACACAGTAAACTGTGAATAAACTCTGCTCTGCTCCCTCTGGAACCAGGGACATATGCTGAGAGCACAGGCTGCTTCTTCAGTGTTGCTGCCAAGCTAGGGAAGGTACAAGGCACAGACAAGTAAAAGTGTCACAAAGCTCCATCACTGTTTTTAAACTGCTTTCCCTGCCCCGGCATTCACTTTGTGTCAAACAGTGTTTTTCTGAGTTCTGGCAAAGTTGGGTCTAACAATTTCTGCTTGTTTTCAAATGTTTCTGTGGAGGAATGGGGTCTGGGAACTCTTCACTCCATCATTCTGCTAATGTTATTTTACATGTTTATTTTTAAAGATCTAAAAATCCATAATATAACAAGACCAAAATCTACTAATGCAGCATCTATTATTTAGTACCATTTTAATCTGAGGAGATGCCTTCAGTGGCTATTTCTAGAAATTTCTACAGAGATCCATTAACTGGATTGAGGGGTTAAACTATTGTAATCAAATATGAGCAGTCACATAAAATATTAACTTAATGGATACAATTTCTTAGATTTCTTTGAATACTTTCACTAGTATGCTGTCTCTTGTTTGCTGTGACGTGCTAGATGGTAGTAAAAATACTAGAAAAACGTACATAGCCTACTCTTCTGAATTAAGTAGCTCTTTTTCCCCCTAAATAAGTGATTTCAGTTTTACAGGATACATAAAATAACAGAAATATGATAACAGTAAAATTATTTGGAGTTATTTTAGTGGAAATAAGAATATCAGGATTTCAAGGTGGTATTCCACAAAGAACAGAGAATACAGCCAAAAACAGCCCATCAGGTATTTCACCAAAAGTTTAAGAAACATTGTGAGGTGAATGCAATACTCAATATATTAAATTTTAGATCCATTACAACTCCAAAATAAAATGATTTACCTAACTGCCTTTATAAACAGAAATCAAAAAATACATTGAAACAGATGGAGAGATACAGAGTTACTTGGATTGGAAGAACCAATATTGTGAAAATGACTATAGTGCCCAAAGCAATCTACAGATTCAAGGCAATCCCTATCAAACTACCAACGGTATTTTTTCACAGAACCAGAAAAAGAATAATTTCACAATTTGTATAGAACACAAAAGAACCCTAATAGCTAAAACAATCTTGAGAAAGAAAAAGGAGCTGGAGGAATCAATCTTCCTGACTTCCTGGCTTCCCAAGTGGCGCCAGTGGTAAAGAACCTGCCTGTCAATGCAGGAGACACAAAAGACACAGGTTTGATCTCTGGGTCAGGAAGATCTCCTGGAAAAGGAAATGGCAATCCACTCCAGCATTCCTGCCTGGAAAACTCCATGGACAGAGAGGCCTGTCGGGCTACAGTCCATGGGGTCACAAAGAGATGGACACGACTGACCACACAGCATGACTTCAGACCATACTATAAAGATACAGTCATCAAGACAGTATGGTACTGTCACAAAAACACAAATGTAGACCAATGGAACAAGACAGAAAGCCCAGAGATAAACTACACCCCTATGGGCACCTTATCTTTGACAAAGGAGGAATATACAATGGAGAATACAGTAAGAATATATAATGCAAGAATATACAATGGAGAAAAGACACCCTCCTCAATAAATAGGGCTGGGAAAACTGGACAACTGCATCTAAAAAATGAAACTAGAACAACTCCTAACACCATACACAAAAATAAACTCAAAATGGATTAAAGACTTAAATATAAGTTCAGAAACTATAAAGCTCTTAGAGGAAAACATAGGCAGTATACTGCTTGACATAAACAACAGCAAGATCCTCTATGACCCACCTCCTATTTGCGGAAATAAAAACAAAAATAAACAAGTAGGATCTAATTAAACTTAAAAGCTTTTGCACAACAAAGGAAACTATAAACAAGTTAAAAAAATAACCCTCAGGATGGGAGAAAATAATAGCAAATGAAACAACTGACAAAGGGTTAATCTCCAAAATTTATAAGCAGCTCAGGCAGCATTAGAAAAAACAAACAACCCAATCAAAAAGTGAACAAAAGACCTAAATAGTCATTATTCAAAGAAGACATACAGACAGCTAATAAACATATGAAAAGATGCTCAACATAACTCAGCATTAAAGAACTGTGAATCAAAACTACAATGAGGTGTCACCTCATACAGGTCAGAATGGCCATCATCAAAAAATCTACAAACAATAAATACTAACGAGGGCGTGCACTCTTGCATTGTTGGTGGGAATGCAAATTGATACACCACTATGGAGAACAGTATGGAGATTCCTTAAAAAACTAGGAATAAAACTACTATATAACCCAGCAATCCTACCACTGGGCACACATACCCTGAGGAAACCATAGCTGAAAGAGACATTTGTACCCCAATGTTCAGTGCAGCACTATTTACAACAGCTGGAACATAGGAGCCACCAAGATGTCCATTGGCAGATGAATGGATAAAGAGGCTATGGTACAAATATACAATAGAATATTACTCAGCCACTACATCTGAGTCAGTTCGAATATGCAGATGAACCTACAGCCAATTATACAGAGTGAAGTAAGTCAGAAAGAGAAAAACAGATATCATATACTAACACATATATATGGAATCTACAAAGATGGAAGGGCTTCCCTGGTGGCTTAGAGGGTAAAGCGTCCGCCTGCAATACGGGAGACCCAGGTTCAATCCCTGAGTCGGGAAGATCCCCTGGAGAAGGAAATGGCAACCCAATCCAGTACTCTTTCCTGGAAAATCCCATGAACGGAGGAGCCTGGGAGGCTGCAGTTCATGGGGTCGCAAAGATGGAACTGAAGAACCTATCGCAGGGCAGCAATGGAGACAGACACAGAGAACAGACTGTGGACACAGCAGGGGAAGGCGCGCGTGGGATGAATTAAGAGAGCAGCATGGGAACACATACACTACCGTATGCAAACAGGGAGCCAGTGGAGGTTTGCTGTATGACAGAAGGAGCTCAAACGTGGGGTTTCATAGATAACTCAGAGGGGTAGGACAGGGTGGGAGGCAGGTTCAAAGACTGAGGGGACATATGTACATGCTGATGTATGGCAGAAACTAACATAATATTGTAAAGCAATTATCCTCCAGTTAAAAATAATTTTTTAAAAAAGCACATTCAAAAATAAATAAAATAAAAAATTAAAAACACATTCATATGGTATTTGCTAAAGTCAACTAAAATTACAGTACTTATGATGAAAATGTATCTTTAAAGATATTATCAATAAAATACATGTATACCATTCTAAAACATTTGTCCGTTTTTACTAACAGGAAAATATTCCCAAAACCTTTTAACTTGATCTGTAGAATCAACAATTTAATTGCTATGTTTATGAGTAGAAAAGAAAAAAAATACCAGGAAAATTCATCAATTATGAAAGTTCCATCCTAGGCCTTTGAAACTTTATCATACATTTTTAAGTTGTTAATTCACTAAAACCGTAATACACTCCACAGCAGAGCTTATCAAACACCAATGAGTCTTTAATTTACTGAGTGAATCAAGATCAAACATTTATTTAACATAATAGTATAGAATAGAAAATTGCTTCATGAAACTTTTACTTGTATTTCATGTATACACGAAAAGCCATTCTGTACTATACTACTCCATAACACCATTCCACCAGAAGAAAGAGGCTAAAAGAGGACACACAGACCGCCACAGCACAGTCTTAAGCACAGGAAAGGGTTACTCACTGAACTGCAGTGAGGCTCAGATGCAATGACTGAAAAATTCCTCGGGATGAACAGAAACTCAGGGAACAGACTCATATACACAGCGGGGCGGGAGGCAGGAGAGGGTGAGAGAATTGAGAGAGCAGTACTGACATGCATACATTTATCAGGTGCAAACAGACAGCTAATGGGAAGGCGCTGCATGGCGCAGGGAGCTCAGCCGGCGCCCTGTGACACCTAGAGGCCGGGAAGGGTTGGGGTGGGAGGGAGGTTCAAGCGGGAGAGGGCATGTATGTGCACCCGTGGCTGACTCACACTGACGCATGGCGGAAACTAACGCAGCCCCGTAGAGCAGCTATCGGTCCACCAAAAACAAATTTTTTAAAAAAGAAAAATATATATAAATGTTTTAATTAGGATGAAAAAGATTTAAACTATTTTATTACTTTTATCAGATTATTTCTTCATATATAACTAATTCATAATTCACAAACCATAAAAATCTGAAGCAAACATCTAATCTATCATAAATTAACAGGTTTCAAAACACATCACATTCTAGGAAAGATTTACATAATTAGTCTCAAAGCTGTAAATATTAGATAAATTCATAGAACTTAAGTGGCATATTAAATCTTGCTCCTTAAAGAACTCTTTGGAAGTGGCTGTCACTCAGTCGTGTCCAACTCTTTGCAACCCCATGGACCATAGCCTACCAGGTTCCACTGTCCATGGGATTTTCCAGGCAAGAATACTGAACTGGGTTGCCATTTCCTTCTCCAGGAGATCTTCCCGACCCAGGGATTGAACCTGAGTCTCCCACATTGTAGGCACTGTAGGCAGACACTTTACCATCTGAGCCACCAGGGAGGTCCAAAGAACTCTTTCAGTTCAGTTCAGTTGCTCAGTCGTGTCCGACTCTTTGTGACCCCATGAATCACAGCACGCCAGGCCTCCCGGTCCATCACCAACTCCCGGAGTTTACTCAGACTCCTGTCCATCGAGGCGGTGATGTCATTCAGCCATCTCATCCTCTGTCGTCCCCTTCTCCTCCTGCCCCCAATTCCTCCCAGCATCGGGGTCTTTTCCAGTGAGTCAGCTCTTCGCATCAGGTGGCTAAAGTACTGGAGTTTCAACTTCAGCATCAGTCCTTGCAATGAACCCCCAGGACTGATCTCCTTTAGGATGGACTGGCTGGACCTCCTTGCAGTCCAAGGGACTCTCAAGAGTCTTCTCCAACACCACAGTTCAAAAACATCAATTATTTCGCGCTCAACTTGCTGTATGGTCCAACTCTCACATCCATATATGACTACTGGAAAAACCATAGCCTTGACTAGACGGACTTTTGTCGGCAAAGTGTAATGACTCCGCTTTTTAATGTGCCGTCAAGGTTTGTCGTATCTTTTCTTCCAAGGAACAAGCATCTTTGAATTTCATGGCTGCAGTCACCATCTGCAGTGATTTTGGAACCCCCAAAAATAAAGTCTGTCACTGTTTCCACTGTTTCCCCATCTATTTATCATGAAGTGATGGGACCGGATGCCATGATCCTAGTTTTCTGAATGTTGAGCTTTAAGCCAACTTTTTCACTCTCCTCTTTCACTTTCATCAAGAGGCTCTTTAGTTCCTCTTCACTTTCTGCCATAAGGGTGGTGTCATCTGTATATCTGAGGTTCTTCATATTTCTCCTGGCAATCTTGATTCCAGCTTGTGCTTCTTCCAGCTCAGCATTTCTCATGATGTACTCTGCATATAAGTTAAATAAGCAGGGTGACAATATACAGCCTTGACGTACTTCTTTTCCTATTTGGAACCAGTCTGTTGTTCCATGTCCAGTTCTAATTGTTGCTTCCTGACCTGCATACACATTTCTCCAGAGGCAGGTCAGGTGGTGGTTAGTTTCCCTCTATTTTGACCATAAATATGAACTTATTCTACTATAAGGTATGTACCATGGCACTCTGCTCAGCTGGCACCTATTTGTGTTACATCAGATTTAAATATATAACAAATTTAATCCATTTCTTAATAAATACATAGACTTTTTTAAATGTTTCACTGTAAAGTAATAATTTGCTAAGAAATTTCTAATCACAAAAAAATCACACCATGTCTATAAAATTTATAGTTTACCCTAAAGATTACCTTGTTTTAATAGACTTAATAACTGTATAAAATGTTTTGTTTGAGTAATCCTGTAGATAGCAGAAACTGTTACTGCACAGTTAGCCTTTGCAGACAAAATAGGCGCCCTTATAAACTGAAGCATTCTTAATGTGTAAATTGGATTGACAAACCCAGTACTATTTAGGACAGACTTTCCAAATTTCTTCTAGTACTGAGTTTTCAGTTAATCCATATATAATGTCTAAATTTAGGGATATACATGTTGTTTCAGATTTAATCTGAGATCAAACTTAAATCTAGGACTTCACTGATATTCTGCTTTTACTAGGAAGTATTGGACTACATCTCAATCCTGAATTTAAAAAACTGTTCTGACAAAGTTCTTAAAGGGAATTATTAATAATTCTTTTTTTCAACAAATGTTTGCCAAGGGCACTGTGTGCAGAGTGGTAAATGTGCATAGCTTCTGCCCTCAAGGAGAGGCTCCCTTATTCGAGGTCTAGCAGAGTACAGTTGATTGGCATGGAAAACCAGAAAGATAAGGCAGCAGGGCTTCAGGGAATCCAGGCTTCAGTCCCAGGTCCACTGTCTGCCAAACATTAGCCAAGTTTCTTAATCTCTCTAAGACTTAATCTCTTCCTTTACAAAATGAAAATTAAACAAAAAGTTCAATATCAACTACTCCCACAAAGTTACTGCAAGGGTTAAATATAAAAACACACAAAGTGCCCAGGACAATAGTGGTAATATTACTAAATATTCAAATATTCACAAATTCAGGGACTGGCACATAGAATCCATTCAATATTCACTCTGAGACAAGAAACCTTAAACACCATTTCCAAAGAAAGTGAATCAACCAGAAAATACATGATACTGTATTTAAACCAACTACTGTGCCTAATATAGGTAGTTACCATCTTTTTCTTCATTTTATACTCCTTAACTTGGAGTTGCATCTAAAAGATATTTTAAAATATGTAAGCATTTCACCTAGTAACATAAAAGAGGAAATAAAAGTTAATTTTTAAAAGCTCATGCTAACCCAAACTGCATACTGTTGTTACATAAAGCAAGTGAAAGTTGCTCAGTCGTGTCCAACTCTTTATGACCCCATGGACTATACATTCCATGGAATTCTCCAGGCCAGAATACTGGGAGTGTGTAGCTGTTCCCTTCTCCAGGGGATCTTCCCAACCCAGGGATCGAACCCAGGTCTCCCGCATTGCAGGCAGATTCTTTACCAGCTGAGCCACAAGGGAAGTCCAAGAATACTGGAGTGGATAGGCTATTCCTTCTCCAGAGGATCTTCCCAACCTAGGAATCGAACCAGGCTCTCCTGTATTGCAGGCGGATTCTTTAACAACTGAGCTATCAGGGAAGCTCCTACATAAAGCAAAATTTAGTACAAAATTTAAGTAACAAAAGAATAAAGAAATAAAATGGCTGGTCAAAGAAGTTCAGGCACTTATTAAAACACCCAAAGTTAGTTTGTACACTACAGCCACAGCACTCTAGTTCATGAACCCAAATATTCATGGATACATAAAAAAATGACTTATTCCCTGAGTATTACTTTTAACATAAAAATCTTTCAAAGTTACGCTGCAAAAAAACACATTAATACATGCAAAACCACTTTATAGATGCCAAAATTTACCTGCTTGAGTCCTTCATCAGTGAGTTTGTCCTGGTTGCCTACATGAACTTTCTGAAGTAAAGGACAGTGAGAGGCAACTGCAATAATAGAGGTGTCAGAAAGCTGTTTACACCTGTAAGCTGTATACCTAAGAAGTCCAGGACATTTAAATGCTAGAACACATACGCCAGTATCAGACATACTGCGACAATCAGAAATGTTGATTTCAATTATATTTTGACTTCTTGATGCAATTTTTTCCAATAATTCATCAGTGACCTATGAGAGGGGAGAAAAAAAGCAATAAATTTAAAACTTTGCTAAAAATGGAAACTTACTTTCTATTCTTTTATTAATTTTTTCTAATATATAACAGATTATAGCATGAAAACCACAATCAAAAAGAAAACCTTCTTAATACTAAAGCATTATAAGAACTGTCGTATGATTTTAAAAATATATTTGATCTTTTGTCTCCAGTTCCTAGAACAGAGCTCCTAAAGTCCTAGGAATTTCCTGAGTGATGGGAATGTCTTTTGTTTTCTTTAACTAGCCCCTTGTGACCATGCCTGAGTTTACAGTAATGAAATGACTTAAGCTGGGGCCTCCAGAGAGCTTTAGGATGGGAGCTGGTCACCAGAAAGATCAGACACCGTGTGATTAGAGTGCGGAAACTTCCAGTCCCACAGTCTGACTTTCTGGTCAGCCTGGTCAGAAGCTGGAGGCGGGTTATAAAAACTCTTGAACAATGAGATCTGGAGGGCTTCTGAGTTGGTGAATATTAAAGTGCTGTGAGGGTGATGTGGCTTTAGGGACAGGGAAGCTCCATATCCTCTCTCCTGAAACCTTGCCCTAGGCATCTTTTCCATTTGTCTGGTCTTGGGGTATATCTTCTACACTAAACCAGTAAACATTAGTATTTTCCTGAGTTCTGATCACTTTAGCAAATTATCACCTTGAGCAGGGGATGGGGAACTTCTAGTTTTAAAGATGGTCAGTCAGAAGTATAGGTGGCTCGAGACTTCCCTGGTGGCTCAGATGGTAAAGCATCTGCCTTCCATGCAGGAGACCCGGGTTCGATCCCTGGGTCGGGAAGATCCTCTGGAGAAGGGGATGGCAACCCACTCCAGTTCTCTTGCCTGGAAAATCCCATGGACAGAGGAGTGTGGTAGGCTACAGTCCATGGGATCACAGAGAGTCGGACACAACTGAGCGACTTCACTTTCACTTTCAGGACTTGTGACGGGTATATTAAGTGGGGACAGTCATGGGACTGAGCCCTTAAACTGTAAGGTCTGTACTAACTCCAGGAGTTACTGTCAGAATTGAACTGAATTGGTGGAATACCAAGTTAGCTTAAGAGAATTTGTCAGCATAGAAAAAAGCAAACATTTGGTGTCAGAAACACCAAGTGATAATATAATGTACTGGTTTTCAATAAAAGCTTAAAAATCTATCCTTATTAGGAAAACACACTTTAATTAAACCTTTAAACTCACAAAAAACTCCCCAGAAAAAAAACTATTAAAATTTTGAGTTGGTTCTTAACCCAACAAATGGTATGTATCAGTCAACATGATGCATGAATCTTGACTTTTCACACATAATATTAGATGATACCTACCAAAGTATAAAAATTTCAATTGCTTTACTACTTCTATCAGAATACATTACATATAATTAAATCCACAGTTTACACAATATATCATCCTGGGTATTAGGACACCAAAGACTATATACAAAGGCCATTTACAAAAAAAAAAAAAAGCTTATCTCAGAAGACTCAAAGCTAAATATAAGTAATCGTAAAATTCATCTAGTGAAAAACTCACAGGGCCATCTCAATTTTTTAAACAATTTTTAAAAGCAACCTCCACACATTCCCTGCCCAATCATATTTCAAAAAAAAAGAAAACAGAGTTAACATTATTCAAAGTCTTTTGAGTAAAAATAATGATGAGAGAAAGCACACATGATTAAATTTAGAAAGGAAGAAGAAAAGAATTGGGAAGTGTTGAGGGGGTCGCAAAGAGTCGGACATGCCTGAGCGACTGAACTGAACTGACTGAGGGTTACAAGGAGTAAGAACCAAGGCTGAAACCACCTTTGTTTCTACTTGTTGGAAACAGTGTACCTCTTTCTCTGTTTTCTTTCCTTTTTATTTAAACCTCCAAACCTACCAGGAGAGGAGAAAAGCTATTTTGACTCAGAGTTTGGAACAAAAAGCTCAGATATTCAAGACTAAGGAAGTTAAAACACAATGGATTACTTCACATTACCTCCCTCTACACTCAGCCACAACTAACTAAATATTCGCCATCCCCCCTGGATACAAACTTCATGAACTCAGGCAGGTAAACATTGTATAACTATCTTAACCCTTACCAATGAGGCAGGAAAACAAAAAGGAAACTTAAAAAAAATGCTCAGGAACTTGTTTATTCTTTACAGTACACATGTTATAAACAGACACATATGCTACCGGTGGTATGTTGGAGTTGGCTTGTACCAAATCAGAATCTAGACTATGTACCACTTTCCACATCTGTGATAGCATTACATTCTGTAACATCACACTGGTAGCTTGAAATTGGTCCTGGTGAGAGTATTTGTACCACAAAAACTGGAAAATGTAACAAATCGGGGCTCTTTCTTTGTTCACTTGTTTTTGAAAGCCAGCTGTTGAAACATTCACCAGCACCTCACTACTAACAATATCACGGAAGGTTTACAGCAGGTTTAGTACTCTAATAAAATCCTATTTTCAGTGGATATTTTTTATGTTTCCAATGCCAAGTATTGACAACCAAAGAAGAATTTAACAAGTCCAACCAACTATTTGTAATAAGGCAATATAAACTACTTTCTTTCTTAAATGACACTACCATATAAACATAATGGGCAGCTGGGCAACGGGGAGGATTGGAAAACTCATCAAAGTGAAAATTAAAACAAAGTAAGTTAACTTATTCCATTTTGCTTCCATTTCTTCAAGCAAAATAACATTATAAGAATACTATCATCAAAAGTATAATAAATTATTAATAGGGATAATGATAGTATCAACTCATAAGGTTGCTGATCAAATGAATATACATAAAACTCACAGAACAGTACATATGTGGCAAGTCAGCAGTACTATTTAAGTGTTTGCCATCACTGTCTACTAATTATCTCCCCAAAAAATGAAAAGTTTAGTAACTTTTTTTAATGCAGCACAAAAAAATAATAATAAGGTGGGGGAAACAAAGAGGACTACAACAAAAAGGATTAAGAAGCAACCCAAAACTACCAATCCAAACTAAAAGAAATATTCATCATAGAAACCTAGCTTCAACTTGAATTTGGAAAAAAAAAAAAATTACTAAAGCACAGAATTCTAGATTTTGGTCATTTGAACTATCCTGAAAAACTACAGTGTGAAAGAAGATTTCTAAGAAGAAAAAAGATATTTTTTTTAATAGGTCAAATTGAGTGTTTTTGTAGAATCAGAATCCATACCTGCTGACGACTACTAAGATCCAGCTGCTTCCAAAACTGGAAATCTAAACAAAGGTCACGCCAGTACTTGCACACCAATGATGCAGAAAGGCAACGTTCATCCAGAGATAAATTGGAAAATATCTGTGAATAAAAAAGGAACCACATAATATGTGTTAAACATTTTACAGGCAATAAAAGTTTTTACAGTTAGAAAAAACTAATCTCTTTAAAAAATGTATCCCTTGTATCAAGGACTGATCACAGCAAGGGAGCTGCTCCGCTATATAGGAAACCCCAAGCGCACTGTCTATGAATGGCTGAGCACCAGGTTCCCCACAAATGTGTGCTGTGTGACAGGTGAGAGGGTGGTCATCTTTCCGGCCATGAAAAATTAATTTTTTAAAACAGAAAACCATTTTAGTACAAGTGACCATTATTAAAAGAGTCACTGTTATGGATTGTACTAAAGAGGAAGTATGACACGGGAGTAGCTAAGCTGGAATCAAGATTGCCGAGAGAAATATCAATAACCTCAGATACGCAGATGACACCACCCTTATGGCAGAAAGTGAAGAAGACCTAAAGAGCCTCTTGATGAAAGTGAAATGGGAGAGTGAAAAAGTTGGCTTAAAGCTGAACATTCAGAAAACTAAGATCATGGCATCTGGTCTCACCTCATGGGAAATAGATGGGGAGACAGTGGAAACAGTGTCAGACTTTATTTTTGGGGGCTCCAAAATCACTGCAGATGGTGACTGCAGCCATGAAATTAAAAGACACTTACTCCTTGGAAGGAAAGTTATGACCAACCTGGACAGCATATTAAAGCAGAGACATTACTTTGCCAACAAAGGTCTGTCTGGTCAAGGCTATGGTTTTTCCAGTGGTCATATATGGATGTGAGAGTTGGACTGTGAAGAAAGCTGAGTGCCGAAAAATTGATGCTTTTGAACTATGGTGTTGGAGAAGCCTCTTGAGAGTCCCTTGGACTGCAAGGAGATCCAACCAGTCCTTCCTAAAGGAGATCAGTCCTAGGTGTTCACTGGAAGGACTGATGCTGAAGCCGAAACTCCAGTACTTTGGCCACCTCATGCAAAGAGTTGATTCATTGGAAAAGACCCTAAAGCTGGGAAAGATTGAGGGCAGGAGGAGAAGGGGACAACAGAGGATGAGATGGCTGGATGGCATCACCAACTCAATGGACATGAGTTTGAGTAAACTCTGGGAGTTGGTGATGGACAGGGAGGCCTGGCGTGCTGCAGTTCATGGGGTCGCAAAGAGTTGGACACGACTGACCGACTGAACTGGACTAAACTGAACGTCACAACCGAGAGAGAGAAAGAGAGAGAGAAACACTCAATCTACTAAAACCATGGATACAAAAAGACATTATTACCAACCTTACAAAAAAAGAAAGAATTAAAACAGGGTATTATGAACAACTATATGCCAACAAATTAGATAATCTAAACAAAACAAATTTCTAAATATATACAAAGTACAAAAAACTAATTCAAGAAGAAATAGAAAATTTCAATAGACCTATAAAAAGAGAAAATGTTCAATCAGTAATCAAAAACTTCCAATGAAGAAAGGCCAAGGACCAGACGGCCCTAATAGTGATACACTTAAAGAAAAAATACAAATCCTTCTTAAATGATTCCCAAAACTGGAGTATAAGGGAACTCTTGCTAACTCCATGAGGTTAGCATTACTCTGATACTAAAGTCAAAGACATCACAAGAAAACTATAGACCAATGTCTCTTATGAATTTAAATGCAAAAAATCCCTAAACAGTCTATTTGGCCCTTGAACAGCATAGGGATTGGGATGCTGACCCTTCATGCAGTTGAAATCCAGGTGTAACTTCATAGTAGGCCCTCCCAATGTGCAATTCATCACCCACAGATTGAACCAACCAAGGATTACATAGTATCACAGTGTTTACTGTTGAAAAGAAACCTGCATGTAAGAAGACCTGCACAGTTCAAACCCATGTTGTTCAAGAGTCAACTATATCACCAAAGTAAATCAAGCAGCATATTAAAAGGATCATACACCATGGTCAAGTGGTATTTATCCCAAGAATGCAAAGATGGTTCAACAGGCAAAAATAAATCCATTTAACACACCACATTAATAGAATAAAGGTTTAAAAACTCAACCATTTCAATTAATGTAGAAAAAGCATTTGACAAAATCTAATCCCATTTCTTGACAAATATACTCAGGAAACTAGGAATGAAAGGAAACTTCCTTAATGTGATAGACGGCACGTGTAGAAATCCTGCCATTATTATTATACTTAATGGTCAAAGACTGAGTATTTTCCCTTGAGATGAGGAACAAGACAAAGATTTCTGCTGTCTCCACTTCTACACAACACTGTACTAGAGACTCTGGCCAGGGCAGTTACATAAGGAAAAGAATGAAAGGGCATTCAGATTAGAAAATTAAAATGTTCTATAGTCACAATTATGAAAAATTATACACAAAAAAACTTAACAGCTAATAAGCAACTATTTCTATACACTATCAATGAACAGTTAAGAAATAAAATAAGGAAGGACTTCCCCAGTGGTGCAGTGGATAAGAATCCACCTTCCAATGCAGGAGACACGGGTTTGAACCCTGATCCAGGTAGACTCCACATGCTGAAAAGCAACTAAGCCCGTGCACCACAGCTACTCAACTCTCAATCTAGAGCCTGTGCTCTGCAAGAGAAGCCTCCACTCACTGCAACTAGAGACAGCCTGTGCAATCATAAATACAACTGTAAAAAAGGAAAGCACTTCTATTTGCAATAGCATCGGAAAATGCTTTTTTAGTTTCCATTTCTTTACGTTGAAACTTTCCATTCTTTGGGTCAATGTTATATTCTCTTATAATCTGAATGATGTTTCTTTCCATTCTGTTAACATGTTTGTAATAGTTTGAAGTTTTCATCTCCTAGGTCTAATACCTGTGCTTACTCAATTATTATTAACTGTTTTGTTTCCTCTCAGTATAGGTCACTTTTTTTCTGTCTCTTTAACATGTCTCATAATTTTTCATTCAAAACCAGTCATTTTAGGTAACATATTGTAGCAACTCTGGAATTTGATTTACTTCTCTGAAATCTGTTTCAACTTTAATCTCCCTGGCCTTAAATGGTAGGATCTGAAGTTTGAATGTTTGTTTGCATGTCTCTGCTCAAGTTTTAATTCTTATTTGTATTTCTTTAGCATGGCTTCCCTGTCTAAATTTGGGCAAAAAAATGCTCAAATACCTCAAGCCTGCCCTTCAATCTGTGCATGGGTTGGGAAGAGCATATTCAAGGCTTATTCTCAAGGTTGCTTTGGCCCTTGCTTTCTGCTAGATACTCTCAAGTCTCCCCAAGACACGTGCATAGTTTGAGTAAACCAAGGATATGTGAAGAGCTTATTATCCCTTTATGGGTCTCTCATTTCCAAGGTCCACTGGTTAAATTCCTAGCTGATCCCCACCTCATCCCAACTGGCACCACAATATGAAACTTGCAAATATGTGGGTTTTAACTATTTTCTTCCTACAAAGTTCATCACGTTTAGTTGACAGATACAGGTTGTTACTCATTGCCCCTAACTGAGTTAACTTCCTAAGACACCAAGCTGAATAACACCAAGTGTTATTCAGCCACTAACTTGTGTCTGACTCTTTGTGACCCAATAGACTGCAGCACACCAGGCTTCCCTGTCCTTCACAGGGGTTTGCTCCAATTCACGTCCACTGACTCAGTGATGCCATCCAACCATCTCATCCTCTGTCGTCCCTTTCTCCCCCGCCTTCAATCTTTCCCAGCATCAGGGTCTTTTCCAAAGAGTCAGTTCTTCCCATCAGGTGGTCAAAGTATTGGAGCTGGAGCCTCAGCATCAGTCCCTCCACTGAATAATCAGGACTGATTTCCTTTAGGATTGATTGGTTTGATCTACTGCTATTAGGGGTCTCAATTCAAGAGTGGTATAGACTTCCACTCTTCTTACCTGAGCTCTAGTAGCTTTCCTAAGAATAAATACATTTCAGTTTGTTGTCTGCCTTTGGTCAATTCCCAAAGCCCAAACAGTTTAGGGCAATTTTGCCCAGTTATTTACATATATACGTATATGGGTATTGATATGTGTGTATATACATATACGACGTGTGTTTGTGTGTGTGTGTACTGTTTGCAGAGACCATCCACCAAACTTTTCATGCAGCCAAAGTTAGAAGTTCCTCTCTGGTAGATTTTTTTTTATGCTTGTCCCCTCCACATTTCATAGACAAGAAAATAAAGGTTTAGAGAAACTAGATCATTTGTTGAAGGTTAAAGGACTACCATGATTTTAAAGGGCTAATTTGTCCCTTAGCAAACAGAGGATGTGTGGAATATGGTCACTGGAACCAAGAAACACCTCATTTAAAATATGTGTGACTTTGGGTAGTACCTTCCTTGGATCTTAATTTGTTCTTTTGTAAAAGTAAGGTGATTGTCACAACAAATAATTGACTAAATCTAGGTAGATTTTACTTAGGTGAAAGGAAATTCAATGAGTGAGTGAAGGGAAGGTAACAGCAGTACCAGCAAAGATGGATAAAAGTAAAAAAGCAAAATCGAAGCTGAAACACCAATGCATATTTAACAGATCTCTGCATATGGTTTATTGTAGGCAACCTATAAAATGGACCTCAATGACCCCACCTCCTGGAAGTTACACCTGTGTAAGTCTCCCCTTGGGTGTATAAGCAGGATTTATTGACTCACTTTTAATGAAAAGAGTACGGCAGAAGAGACTGAGTTAAGAAAACTGTGGCTTATTTTGGGTGTTCTGACTCTGCTGTTGCATGTGATCAGCCCTCTGGAGAAGCTCAAGTGGCATGGCAAGGGACTTAAACATCTGGCCAACAGCCAAGCAGGACCTGAGGCCTGCCAACACCCAGGTGAGTAAGCCTGGCTGGAAGCACTCACGCCCCAGGCGGGCAGCCCCAGCGATACCTTGATCATAGCCCCGTAAGAGACCCTGGATCAGAGGGACCCAGCAAAGCCATGAAAAGATTCCCACAGAAAACATGAAGTAATAAATGTTTGTGGTCTTAAATTGCCGAACTTGTTAAACAGAAATAATTAACATATGTTTTAATATACTGGCTTTTCTTACAGCCATTAAAATGCCATCTCGCCCACACCCTAACTCCTCAGAAAATAACCACCCCAGAAATTACCCCAGAAAATAATCTGCCCCATGGTGTTTTTCTTAATTCATTTAACAAACATCTGTGCACATGTACCTGGGCTTCTATGGGAGACACTAAGGTATGAGATTTGTTCACTGACTTCAAAATTATATATTCAAAGACATGTCTGAATTATCTTTGGATAAGCTGAGACTGAAGAGAAAGAGCATCTCAAAGGTTGCTTTGAAGAAAAAGAACATAAAGGACTGACCTGGACCAACATTTTTGTTAAATAAGAAAGAGGGGAAAATGACAATGAAAAAACTGAAATGGCACTTGAATCAAGCTAAGAAGTTGCTTACGTTAACACAGTCCTGTTAGTAATGGCTTGAACATGACAGAAGTCCACACCAAGTAGGTATTCTAAGGTTGCAAAAGATAAATGCATAGATGATCTTGTATTTGTTGCTCACTGTCCTAATATACAGGGGAAAATGAGTTACTCTTTTAATCCAGGTCATCTAGCCCTGCCTCCTGAAAAACCTGTATACAGATCAAGAAGAACAGTTAGAACCAGACATGGAACAGACTGGTTCCAAATTGGGAAAGGTGTACTTCAAGGCTGTATATTGTCATCCTGCTTATTTAACTTATATGCAGAGTACATCATGTGAAATGTCAACTGGATGAAGCACAAGCTGGAATCAAGAGGGAGAAATACAACCTCAGATATGCAGATGACACCATCCTTATGGCAGAAAGCAAAGAGGAACTAAAGAACCTCTTGATGAAAGTGAAAGAGGAGAGTGAAAAAGTTGGCTTAAAGCTCAACATTCAGAAAACTAAGATCATGGCAACCGGTCCCATCACTTCATGATAAATAGATGGGGAAACAGTGGAAACAGTGACAAGACTTTATTTTGGGGGGTTCCAAAATCACTGCAGATGGTGACTGCAGTCATGAAATTCAAAGATGCTTGTTCCTTGGAAGAAAAGATATGACAAACCTTGACGGCACATTAAAAAGCAGTCATTACACTTTGCCGACAAAAGTCCGTCTAGTCAAGGCTATGGTTTTTCCAGTAGTCATGTATGGATGTGAGAGTTGGACCATACAGCAAGTTGAGTGCCAAATAATTGATGCTTTTGAACTGTGGTTGGAGAAGACTCTTGAGAGTCCCTTGGACTGCAAGGAGATCCAACCATTCCATCCTAAAGAGATCAGTCCTGGGTGTTCATTGGAAGGACTGATGCTGAAGCTCCAGGACTCTGGCCACCTACGGTGAAGAGCTGACTCATTGGAAAAGACCCTGATGCTGGGAAAGATTGAGGGCAGAAGGGGACGACAGAGGATGAGATGGCTGGATGGCATCACTGACTCGATGGACAGGAGTCTGAGTAAACTCCGGGAGTTGGTGATGGACAGGGAGGCCTGGCGTGCTGCAGTCCATGTGGTTGCAGAGAGTCGGACACGACTGAGTGACTGAACAATAACAAGCCCTGGAAAACAGAAGAGTAAGCAAAGGACAAGTGGCTACCTTTTATAGTATGACTTGGAAGTGGTATACATTGCTTCTACTCCCACCCTATTACCTAATACTTAGTCACAGCCTCCCTTATCCATGAAAGGCTAAGAAACAGTCTCTGGTTAGGTGGCCAGGAGCCTAGCTAGAACACGGTAAGTTCTGTTACTAACAACAATATAAAGGGAACGATATCAGGAAACAGCCATGACTTCTAGTCAAGACCTGGGTTGAAAACATGCTTAATATTCCTAGATCTTTAGGGGTGGATCTGGACAATGCAACTAAACTATTAATTACCAGAAAATGTACAAGTCATATTACTGATATAATCTGAACTAACCACTACCAGGCCAATATCCAAGTATTGTCAAGCCTTGAAGATTCTACTTTTGACTAAGGCATTGCTATAAGTTATCAAAAGATACTTCAGACTAAAGAAACTTCCAGAGAACGTATTGTTGCTTAACATTTGGGCATACATATCCCACAGACCTTTAAAAATCAACCATGCCAACACCTATATTTGGCCATTTCTTTTCTCAATGAAGAGATATTACCTGCTATCAGACATTACTACAAGAGGGAGATAAGGTTTATAAGCAAGCAGGTTGCGTGCAAGTTATAGAAAGAAAAGAAGTAAATCTGTGTAGCAATTTCATATTGACTATCTCCTCTGTGTCAGTTGAACTTTTCTGGTCTTTTCTATTTTTTTCCTATGAATATCATATATTGCCTCTTTCTTAAATAGTCTACTTACAACAGCTTGCCAAAAGCTTGAAAGAAAAATTTACTAACTAGTCTGTTGAATAAAGCACCACTTAGAAAAACAGAGACACAAAATATATTTCTTGTATTTTTTCTTTTTTTTTTTTGACCTGCACTGTGCAGCTTGCAGGGATCTGAGTTCCCCGACCAGGGAGTGAACCCGGGCCCCGGCAGTGAAAGCATGGAGTCCTAATGACTGACCTCCAGGGAATTCCTGTTCTGGTATTTTTCTAACCACACAGCCAAAGGGACGTCATAGATTCTAAAACTATTTCCTAATCGATAATCAAAATAATTTCTCATAGTTTAACCTTTAAAATTTAAAGCACAGCAAACCAATAAAACCCCAACTATGACTACACAGAGTGTCAGTCTATAGTCAGGTATTCACACAAGAATGTTTTATTCTAAAGCAAGTCACCAAACTCAACAAAACCTGACTCCTTTTTAAGTATTTGGGGAGGAGACACTATGAAACGATGTGTCCTCTGACACATCTCCAGGATTCTCTGAGCACTTCCTTGTGTTCCGGCACAAAATAGTCTAAGCTCATCTTGTGTCTTCCCTGTCCCAACTCTGGAATCAGTCATTTCTCCAAGGAACACTGATTCCTTTTCGCAGAGAATGGTATTTAGAAGCTAAGACAGGGACACTAAGCAGACGCACTGTTTTGGGTACAGCTGCTCAGAGATTCTCTCAGGGCAGAGTAAGGCAATGCACCCAAGAGCGTACATATGCAACCCGTCTCCCAACACTGCTCCTGGCTTCTCCCACCACATGGGTGCCCTGACCACGTCACCTGGGCTCCAAACTGGCCAAGACTTGGGCAAGATTCGCTATTTCTAATTGAAGTATAGTTGATTCACAATATTAAGTTAGTTTCAGGTGTACAACATAGTGATTCCATATTTTTACAGATTACACTACACTTGAAGTCATACAAAATAACGGCTGTGTTTCCCTGTGCTAGACACTATGTGCTTATTGCTTCAAGACTCTTGATAAGCATAAAACAGGATATTTAACCAAAAGAAAATAACTTTTTAAGAAAGTATTATTTTAATAGTAAAAGCTTCCATATTTGCCTTCACGTATCTTCCCTCCATTCCCTATCATTTATAGAACCTGATATCTTAAGCTGATAAAGAACAGCTCAAGGTTAACCCCCTTGACAGCTACTCATTACAAGGCACCAAAATTTACAGACTTCCCAAAATGAGAAGAAAACAAATCTCACCTTTTGGTAGCCTCATTTAATTAAGTTATCCAAGATTTCTAGGCATTCTCCAGCCAAAAGATATCTTGAACCTGACTCCCTAAGGACACTTCATTTCGGCACTGGCTAAGATCGTCTCTGGAGTACCTTCTAGAATTTATGTGGTATCAGAACCTTAGGTCAAAGCATTCACGAAAAGCTACATTAACTTAGTTCCTCTTACCCACTACTAATCTACATGCAAAGCTTTAAAAAGTTGTATTACTCATTTTGACTCCCATTTTCATTGCTTTTTTCATATCTGAAAAAAACAGATCAGATACATAAGCTTTCCTCCAAAACACATTTCTCTTATAAAACTCTTCCTTGATCACTAAAGCAACCTGTTGGTAATAAAGCTATAAAAATACAGATTTAATAACTACTGACACACTATCAGAGACGCATTCATGGTAAAGTGGTTTTCTAATGGTGGTGATGGATTTTGGACCTCTCACCCAGTTGGCTTGGAAAAGAAACGGTCTGCTGACAGAGACCAAGGTATCTAAATATATAGCACACAAAGCCTCTGAAATTTAAATATAGATTCAAAATACCCAGTTACTCAAATAGCAACTACTTAAAAATATTCCACTGCTGTCATTTGATAAAATTGTTATAGTGATTCTACTATATAAAAACCTAATTTTGATATCAGTAGGCAAGACTGCTTAAAGTTTTAAAGGCAACAGGTACCAAAGACTGAGGCTACCTTATCTGATCTAAAATAACGCATTAACCAATTCAAGATCAAACGTGATGGGCTTAATTAAGTGTTCAATACCTAAGAAAAGGATATCCCCACAGTTGAACTTTGAAGGGGCATCCCCTGCTTATCAAATTTCTTGCATTTAAAAACAATTCAACCCCAAAGACCCAATTATAAAATTAGCCTCTGACTCATAATGGTGAGAAGTTGACTGGTGTTAAGTTTCCACCTGCCCTCCAATTAAGGAATTTCTTTCATAAAATCTGAGAGAAAGTTAATCAGGCCTTTTTACACCGATGTTGAAAAGACCTCAAGACCTGGAAACACTGAGCGGAGTTCTAGCCCAGGGTCTGCCATTCACTCTCTAAAATGCCTTGGGGTAAGCCATTTCACTTCTCCGGGCCTGCTTTTTTTCATGCATAAGGAGTAGGGAGTGACCAAATGACCTCAAAGGTCTCTTCCTGAAGTTACATAATTACAATTCCCAGTGAAGCTCACCATTTCAAGAAAGAATTCATTTTTACACAGCTCCCAGGAGGAGAAGTGGGAGACAGAGGATGAGATGGCTGGATGGCATCACCGGCTCCACGGACATGAGTGTGAGTCAAGGGAGGCCTGGCGTGCGGCAGTCGATGGGGTCGCAGAGTCGGACACGACTGAGCAACTGAACTGAACTGAATCATACCATATTGAAATAAATACAGTATGGCATAATACTATGGGATACTACACAACAACTAAAAAGAATGAAGGAAACCATATACTAACTAACAACAAAAGACCTCCAATTCATACAGTTAACGAAAAAAATTGAAGAACATGTACATTTTGATGCCATTTGTGGAAAAGGCTATGAAGTTTTACATAGGGCTTTCTACAATGAAGAAACTATTCTGGATATGCAGAGTCTAATACGGTAGCTGCCAGCCACACCTGACTACTGATCTCTGAAATACAGTTATTGTGACTGAGAAGCTGAATTTTAAATTTTACTTAATTTTAACTACTTTAAATTTAAATAGTAATCAGTTCAGTCAGTTCAGCCGCTCAGTTGTGTCCGACTCTTTGGGACCCCATGGACTGCATCACGCCAGGCCTCCCTGTCCATCACCAACACCCAGAGTTTACTCAAACTCATGTCCATTGAGTCGATGATGCCATCCAACCATCTCATCCTCTGTCGTCCCCTTTTCCTCCTGCCTTCAATCTTTCCCAGAATCAGGGTCTTTTCCAATGAGTCAGTTCTTCGCATCAGGTGGCCACAGTTTTGGAGTTTCAGCTTCAGCATCAGTCCTTCCAATAAATATTCAGGGCTGATTTCCTTTAGAATGGATGGCTGGATCTCCTTGCTGTCCAAGGGACTCTCATATAAATAGTAGTATGTGACTGGAAACTACTGTACCCCATAATACAGGTCTAGAAAAAAAAATCTAAACTGGTAACGGTAGTCAGTGACCTCTGGAGAGAAAACTAGATGGAGGGTAGAGGTGAACCAAAGCAAACTTTTGCTTTCTTTGCATTATGTGAACTTAAAGCAGGTAATACTCACTACTTACATAAAAACAAAACTGAAAAAAACCTATTGATATTGAGTTAAAAATTTGACTGAAGCAGAGTACAAAGAATTAAGTTTTTTCTCTTTTGCTTTTACCATACCTGGGAAAAACTGAACAAGTATGGTAGTTTGAGTCAACTACCCTAAAAACATCTTTAAATCATATTTCGTCACACCTTTCTCCCAAACTCTCTCCCCTCCACCTTCCCATCCTCTGTAACTGTAGTAACTTCTGGTACAAAGGACTCAGCAGTACAATTTTAGAAGCTATGGCCCATTATCAGGGGAGTTGGGCATACTTTCTAGTGGGGGTAATGGATTTCTGCCTCTACAAGCACAACCCTCTGGTACTGTTAAAAAAAAAAAAAAAAAAATTGTCATAGCTCCCTAAGTCTTCTCTTCTTCAAGCCAAAATAGAGGCAGAAACTTTTCACCATCCAATGGCTCTATTGTGGCTCAAAACAACTCAGGATAGAAACACTCCTTAGAGACTTCTCTTATTGGCATGGTATATACTCACTCAGAGTCTCACCCCAGACTTCCTAAACACCTGGTCATGCACTCCTTCATCAATATTTACTGAGTGCTATTAAATGTCAGTCACTGCACTTAGGGGAGGAGACAGAGCAATAAACAATATTTAAGTAGAAAGAGCCTCTGCCCTCCAAAGCTTGATCCCCAAAAGTTAATTGGGTTGGTAAACACTAAAAAACTTAAATTTCAATTCATTCTAGACAGTCCAACTCATGCTAAGCTGAATACCACGGGGACCATGAAAACCACACAGAGTAGCTCTATCCATGTTTCTAATACAAGTAAAGGAAATCTACATAACATGTGTAAATACTGCAACACAACAGGGGAACTCCAATGAATAATTTCCCCAAATGTTCCCTAGAACAAGTTTTCAACAGTCCCTAGCAAAAATGTGGAAAAGAACAATGTTGTAAATAAACTTATTATATTGGAACTCTCTTTATTATGAAATCATGTCATTTCTCCTTTCTTATCTTTTTCTTTTATTTTTGTTTTAAAATGTGCTCTACCTCATGAAATAATGATAGTTTATGTAGAAAGTGGGAGGTACCTGCTTTTTACTTTGTTTTTAAAGTCTTACTTACCAAATAGCAAGAGAGCAATCAAACCTCTATGCCAAATATTTGTTGATATTTCATTTGTCCATGTTGTCCACTACGTTAAAAGACTCAAGAACATTCCCTCTGCCCTAAAATGCACACCCTGAACATACAGAGGCAGTAATTACTCCTTCAAAAATACACCTCTGAAAGGTAAACAACATCAGTTCAGTCGCTCAGTCGTGTCCGACTCTTTGCAACCCCATGAACCGCAGCACACCAGGCCTCCCTGTCAGTCACCAACTCCCAGAGTTTACCCAAACTCATGTCCATTGAGTCAGTGATGCCATCCAACCATCTCATCCTCTTGGACATGCAGCAAAGTTAACCTTTCCCAGTTCTTTGCTATATTATTTACAAAAATATTAGTATCACAATAAAATAAATCCAAACACAGGATTACAAATATGCAAAAAGTCCAATCAAAGTATATTGTTGAGAATAAAAATTATAATTGATGACAGCTACTTCAGTAATAATAAAAGTAGCCAAATTCTTGTCTAGGTTTTTCTAGTTAGTCTTAAATATCATCCACAGTGATAAAGGGAGTTTGTATTTATTAAGCTCCAGAAAGCTGCAGTGTAGGGGTGAGAGAAGAGAGAAAATGAACGGAAAAAAAAACTTTTTAATACTAACTTACTACAAACTATCACATAATTATCACTAGCATTGACAAAACTGCAAATTTTACTTGGTAGCTGAAAGTGAGACAAGGTTTCCACGGGACATCTACCTCTTCCCCACTCATGTATCCCCCAACAAAAAATATACTTGTCCTTACATCTGGTAATCTGTCTGCTTTACCTAAGACAAGAGAACAGCATAAATAAAAGGGTTTTCCACTCAGACAGGCCTAAACTCCGCAGAGCTGTCTGTGTGTGACCTTGGGCAAGTCATTCAACCTCTTCAAGCCCCGCGTGAAGCTCCATACGCACACACACCACGTCGGCCTGACTTACGACTGTAGGCACGAGGCGCTGATACATCGGTTTCTTCTTGTGTAAGGATGTTAACAATATTTCTTTCACGGCGTCAACTGAAGTATTCGGTGAGATATTATGTATATAAAGCTCTGGCACTGTGCCTGATCATCGTGGTCAAGTGTTCGATAGATAAAAGGTAACTGTTTTTTGACATCAGCTAGCAGTATCAAATCTGAAAGTACTGTCTGAATACTTTCCAACACTAATATACAAAAGTCTACCCAGTTAGAGCAAACCGCTCACGGGATTAAAACACACACACACACTTCACAGAAAACCTACAGTTTCTACAACAGTGGGCTTGGGACCCTCCTAGGTGAACCCGGGATTACGCGCAGCAGACCTAAGCGATTAGAAGGACCTTCAGCGGACTCCAAGCCCCTGCACTTGAAATAACGGGCTGTCAGGGAGCACCACCCCCCGCCCCCCGACCCCGGGGCGTGCAGGAGAGAGGACCCCCGAGAGGGCCCGGAGGGCGGGGGGGCGCGCAGACCCACCTTGAGCAGGATGGAGGGCGGCAGCTGGTTGATGTCCGGGGCGTCGGGGGGCGGCTCCCGGTGGCAGTCGCACGGCGGCTCGGGGCCCTCCGGACAGTCGGCGTCGCCGCACTCGTGCTGCGGCTGCCGGGCGGCCGAGGGGGCGGCGCCCCCCGCTCGGACCGCGTCCCCGCCGGCCTCCGCGGGGGCTCCTCCCGGGGCGGCGGGGGAGCGCGGGGCGCGGAGCGGCGGCGGGGGGTGCTGCTCGGGGCCGCCGCCCGCAGGCCCGCCGCCGCCGCCGCCGCCGCAGGCGCCCCCGCCGCAGCGGGGCTGCTTACAGGGGGTGCAGGCGGGGACCCCGGCCCCCTTCCGCTTGCACACCATCTCGGGGGGCGCGGGGGGCTCGGCCGGCGGCGCCCGGAAGGGCCGCGAGGCGGCGGGCGGCGCGGGCGGGCGCACGGGCCCCGCGCGGGCCCACAGGAGGCTCCGGGCCGGCCGCTCCCGGGCGGCGGCCGCAGCCGGCCCCAGCTCCCCGCGGCCGGGGGCGGGCGGCGCAGCGGCGGCGGCGGCGGCCGAGAGCAGGAGGCGGCGCGCGGCGTCCTCGGCGGCCAGGCCCGCGCGGCGCCGCGCCGGGGGCTGTGAGGAGGCGGCCGCGCCGTAGGCCCTGAGCGGCCGCGGCGACGACAGCGGCGGCTCCTCCTCCGGGCCGGCGGGGGCGGGCGCGCCGGGGCCGTGCACGACGAGGCAGAGCATGCAGGGCCCGCGGAAGAGGCAGTCCCGGCCCCGGGGCGCCGCCGCCGCCTTGGCCGGGGCCCCGCGGGGCCACCTGAGGAGAGGCCGGCGGCGGCGGCGCCACCAGCTGCCGCAGCGGGGCCGCTTCTGGCGCGGGCGGCGGCGCGGCTCCTTCGAGAGCAGGAGGCCCATAGGGGAGGCCCCGCACTGGGGCCGGGCCGGGGCAGGCCGCGCGGGGGTCGGCCTCGGGCCCGCGGGCACACACACACGGTCACACACGCGGCGCTGGGGGGCTACGTGCTCTGCCCCGGGACGCCGGGAGACCACGGCGGGGCGCGAGCTCTGGGGACGCGACGGAGGCGGGCGAGCCTGCTGACCGGGCGGCCGCTCGCAGCCTGGCCCGCCGCCTCAGTTGGTCAGGGCGGCGGCGGGGGAATCGCGGGGCGCGCCTCAGACCACTTTAACGGCGGCTCTGCCGGCAGCGGCGCGCGCGCCCGCGGCACACCTCGGCGCGCCGGGAGCGCGCGGCCCGCTTGGGAAGGAGGCGGGGCCGCAGCGGAGGCGCGCTGGGGGAGGCGGGTGGCGGGGTGGGAGCGCGCGGGCCGTTCGGGAAGAGGGCGGGGCCGCAGCGGCGCGCAGTGAGGGCGGCTCGGGGGCACGCGGCCCGCTCGGGAAAGGGGCGGGGCCGCTCGGGAAGGGGGCGGGGCTCGGCGGCGCGCGCGGCTGCTCGCTCCCTGACGGCCGCTTGGCCGAGCCCGCCGCCGGGGGTGCGGGCTGTCAGCCCCCAGCACCAGTGACCCGCGGTTTCCTGGAGCCCACGCCCCCTTCGTGGGTCCGGGAGGAGCCGCCTCTGAGCCCGCCGGATGACGTCCGTGGGCACAGCCGCGCTGACGTCGCCAGGCGCACGTTCGGGAACTGTCATTGGCCGGGAACCGCTCGGCCCTCTCACCGCCCGACCCGGATTCCTTGGCCGCTGAGGAGACCCGGTCCCGCCAGAGGCGAGCCCGGGTGCCCGGCGGGCTCTCCGCTGCGCCGGTGGGAGCGCGGCCCGGGCCGGCGAGAATGGTTCTCCCGCGAGGGACTCACCGGTGGAGCGGCTCTGCAGTGTTTCGGCGCTTGTCTGCAGACACTTGTTGGTAGTGACGGACCGCCTTTCCCTAAGTGCATTTCAGGATGAACGTACGTATCAGGTGATTTCAGTTAAGTTGCTCAGTCGTATCCGACTCTTTGCGCCCCCGGGGACTGCAGCATGCCAGACCTCTCTGTCCATCACCAACTCCCGGCCTTTACTCAAACTCATGTCCATGGCGTCAGTGATACCATCCAACCATCTCATCCTCTGTCGCCCCCTTCTCCTTCAGTCTTTCCCAGCATCAGGGTCTTTTCCAGTGAGTCAGTTCTTCACTCAGGTGACCAAAGGATTGGAGTTTCAGCTTCAACATCAGTCCTTCCAATGAACACCCAGGACTTACCTCCTTTAGGATGGACTGGCTGGATCTCCTTGCAGTCCAAGGGACTCTCAAGAGTCTTCTCCAACACCACAGTTCAAAAGCATCAATTCTTTAGTGCTCAGCTTTCTTTATGGTCCAACTCACACATCTATACATGACTACTGGAAAAACCGTAGCTTTGACTAGACGGACTTGGTTGGCAAAATGATGTCTCTGCTTTTTAATATGCTGTCTAGGTTTGTCATAGCTTTTCTTCCAAGGAGTAAGCGTCTTTTAATTTCATAGCTGCAGTCACTATCTGTAGTGATTTTGGAGCCCCCAAAAATAAAGTCTGTCATTGTTCCCACTGTTTCCCCATCTACTTGCCATGAAGTAATGGGACCAGATGCCATGATCTTAGTTTTCTGAATGTTGAGTTTTAAGCCAAGTTTTTCACTTTTTCAGGTTATTTAGACACACAGATAAACGCTTTCTCAACCCAATTAGTCATCCAGTGTCCCAAGCCACACAGCTATGGAAGACTCTGACTCTGCACCCATCTCTCCATCCATCACATACAGGACTTTTTAAAACTGATTGCTCACTGCTTGCTCAGAGATAAAGGGCTCTAGGTGGACTTTGGAGACTCAGGTTTCCTCAGAAAATGAGGAAATAGTCTTTGCAGACAGCCCTTTTGAAGATTTGACTGTAATGAGACCAGAGACATAAAGCTGTAACTAGGAGTAGTACCTGGTGTTGAAAGAAAGTTTTCACAAGGGAGAAATTGGGAGCGGCTTTCACAAGGACTTGGACATGCTCGTGGGAATGAGCCAGTATAAAGGAAGAGGTAGGGAAACAGAAGATAATACAACAAGGCCCTTGAGAAGATGAAATGGTGATTACCTGTGGAGGGATACAGTCTTCACTGTGATTGGAAGGAAGGAGGCAAGGATAGATCAAGGATGAATGCAGATAGGTGGACATTTCTGGCAAGGCAGTGAAAGAGTTCATTTTGAAAGGGCTCTGTTTTCAGTGGAGCCTGCTTATATGCTGAACGGTGGGAGATGGCAGGTATATTTTAAAGCTACTAATGATAACAGAGAACTGACTGAGAAAACAGTATTGCAACATTCAAGGCTTATCTGCATAGAGACCTTTGAGCGTTCCTGACTTTACCACCACACTGGCCAGCCTTACCCAGCCTTCACCTAATCTGCCATCAGACTTTTGCTAATAGAGGCCTCCTTATCAGTAATCACTTTTATTTTAGATCTCCCTTTCTGAGCTTGATCACAGTGAGATGGAATTCCAAGAAACCTAGAGGCAGAGATTCATCAAAGGGTTTTACATAGGTTTCTTCCAAGGTACTGCCCAAACTGCATTCACCTACAGATATTATCTACACATCTTTCATCCCTCTGACTTAAAAGGAATTTCTCAGGGTCCCAGAAGAAAGGTGAGGAGTGACAGGGTTATCTGAGGCTTTTTAACAAATCCTTTGCATCTCTTCCAGAATACACTTTCAGCAAAAGGAGAGGGTATTCTAAGCTTTTTATTTCTCTGTTTCAAAATTGTGGACCCATTAGTTGCATATGAATTAAACATACATACAACCCAGCAATCCCACTTACAGATATTTATCCAAGAAAAAAGCATATACCTACAAAAAGACTTGTGCAAAAATACTCATAGCATATCTTTATTCATAATAATCAAAATCTACAATCTAGATGTCCATCAGTGAAGAATGGCTGAACTGGTATACTCATTTGATAGAATACTACCCACAATCGAAGGGAGGGAGGTAAACAACACGAAGGAATCTCATAAATCCAATACCACAGTTCAAAAGCATCAATTTTTCGGCCCTCAGCTTTCTACACACTACTGCTACCTTATGCTACACATCTTATAATGCTGTGTGTCAATTATCAATTAAACTGAAATAAATTGCACCTCCTTTATTTTTCCTCTTGCATGCCTGCTCAGTCATGTCCTCCTCTCTTCAACCCCATGGACTGTAGCCCAGCAGGCTCCTCTGTCCATGGGATTTCCCTGGAAGAATAGTGGAGTGGGTTGCCATTCCCTCCTCCAGGTGATATTCCTGAGCCAAGGACTGATCCCACATCTCCTACACTGGCAAGAGGATTCTTTACCACTGCGCCACCTGGGAAGCCCACTTTTCCTCTCACCATGGTTTTATTTTCTTCATATTGCATTAGCACATGTTTATTTTGTCTTCTTTTTTTTTTTTTTTTAATCTCTCCCACTAGAGTGTAAACCCATGAGGACTGGGACTTTGTTCAATTTTTTAGGAAGATAATCTGGCAATTGTATAGAAAATGAACTAGAGTAGGAAGAGGCTCTTAGCAGTAAGACCAGTTGGGAATTGTTCAGTGGATGGACTTTAAAAGCATGAATTAAGGCCATTGTGGTAGGGGTAATGAGGTATGGTTGGGATTGAGAAACGGAGTCTTCAGGATTTAGTAACTTAGTTATGAATTAGGTAGAGGATGATGGGTAGGGAAGAAATGAAAGGCCCAGAATAGCAACTTGTACATTCATATGCCTTATTTCAGTGTAATAGTGATTAATAGATTCTATAATATAAAATATTTACATATTTGAATAAAATTCAAACTTGGGGTATATATGTGTTATACCCAAATTCACACTAAAAACCAGTATCTAAATTTAAAATGTTGAAAACTGTTCAAAAGAAAAGCCTTTTCTTTCTTCTTTGGTGATATAGAATATATGTACTCATTTCGAAATTCACATTTGCCTGTAAAGACACACCCACAGACACAAATTTCTCATGCTTGCAGTTGGGTAACAATGGCTGTTATAAATGGCCAAAACACCCTGTGGCACCAGTGATGTAAGTAGATCTCAGATAATGTACCATTGGTCTCACTGGTTGTGGTAGGTGCAATGGATGACCTACAAGGACACTCGGGGGGGCAGAAGACATGGTTTTATGCATCTGGAAATCATGCAACACCCCAAGTGTTCAATAAACTTAATCTGTTACTCAATTGTGTTTTTGCTGCACTACTAAAAGCCAAAGATGGAGAAACAGCCAGCTTTCAGAGGATTTCTTTCAGGAAGTGATCTGTACTCTTGAAGAGTCTATTTCAATTCAGTTAAGTCGCTCAGTCGTGTCCAACTCTTCTCGACCCCATGGACTGCAGCACGCCAGGCCTCCCTGTCCATCACCAACTCCCAGAGTTTACTCAAACTCATGTTGATCACATCGGTGATGCCATCCAATCATCTCATCCTCTGTCGTCCCTTTCTCCTCCCGCCTTCCATCTTGCCCAGAATCAGGGTCTTTTCCAGTGGGTCTGTTTCAAGCACAGTATGAAAGTGCAGCGGCTGCCTCCCCTGCCCACCCTCAGCTCACCCTATGACTGAGTCCTGCTCACCCGCAGCTCTCAACCCAGGTGCCCCTTCCCTGGAGTCACACCTCCGTGTCTGTCTCCTTTACAGCAGTTACCACGGCAGGCAGCTCTGGGGCCTCTGTCAGAATTAAGCCCTACTTTGTTTATCCTGAGCTTCCCTGGTGGCTCAGAGGTTAAAGTGTCTGCCTACAATGTGAGAGACCGGGGTTCGATCCCTTGATCGGGAAGATTCCCTGGAGAAGGAAATGGCAACCCACTCCAGTACTCTCGGCTGAAAAATCCCATGGACAGAGGAGCCTGGTGGGCTATAGCCCACCGGGTCACATAGAGTCGAACACAACTGGGCGGCTTCACTTTCACTTTCTTTTGTTTATGCTTGAATCACCAGCACCGGAAGTCACTAATCAGTTGCACTTTAAAGAGAAGTTATTCCGGGTGGCCTGATGTAATGGTGGGAAATCTTTACAGACAGTCCGACGGTGAGGTTCAAAGCAGCAGCGGGTTGCTTCACTGTTGGCCTTGAAGACGCAGTCTCGCGTGCTGAGTGGGGCGCCGCGGCCCAGTCCCGCGGAATTCGGGATTCAGCGCACAGGCCTGGGAGAAGAGCGTGGGCTACAGGAAGCCCGGCCCTGAGAAGGCCCCGACTCCAGCGCCCTGAGGATCTGAGCCCAGGCCAGGAACCCTGACTACAGAGCTGTGAAACGGTAAAAAGCCGCTGTTTTAAATCACCGTGTCATCATTTGTTATCGTGGAAATAGAAATGTTTTCACCGAAGAGCCTTGTGAAACTAAGCCTTCATGCAACTTAACCGGGGGAAAAGAAAGCAAAACAACCAATTATCACCCAAAACGCTCCAAAGATAATTCAGGCTCGTGAAAGGAAGCAATTAACTGAGTTTAAAACAGAAAATTCATTGTTCTCCCACTAAGTTAATGTGGTAATTAAGGCAAATGCAGGGGTTTCTTTTCCTTTTTTTAAACTTAAGATTCACATGTTCATCTTTTCTTCTACCTGGGGATCAAGCCCGGTCTCCGGTGTCTCCTGCATTGCAGCGGGTTCTTCACCGCTGGAGCCACTGGGGAAGCCCTAAATGAAATCACTAAAGCAGAAGATGTTCTACCACGTGTTGTTCAGTCACTGACTCATGTCCAGCTCCTTCCGACCCCACGGACTGTAGCCCGCCAGGCTCCTCTGTCCATGGGATTGCCCAGGCGAGCATTCTGGAGTGGGTGGCCGTTCCCTTCTCCAGGAGACCTTCCCACCCACAGATTGAACCCGGTCTGCTGCACTGTCAGGTAGCTCTACTGCCGAGCCTCATCTCCTCAGTTCTGTGCCCAGCTCCTATATCACAACCGATACTTTTTTACTGTCAACTGGTAACGTAGGACCTTTAGAAAGAATTAAGTTATGTGTGACTCCCTAACCAATTTAATGTTTTTCCCTCTTAAATTTAATAACATTTTTGTTTCTTGTTATATAAATTTAGAATAGTTATACATTTGCTCACAATAAAGAAATGACAGATAATTATAATTACTATGGCAACCACAATTCTAAATGTTGAGAACTGGTGGTATCAGTATAATAATCAAGTGTCCACATTCCAAATTTGTTTGCTGTGTTCCCAAATCGTATCACGAGTGTCAAGTTGCCCCTTCATAACCAGTTCCGTTCTTACTAAGGGTTTTATCTCTCCTTCCAGAGGTAAGGCAGTCATAACCAGGATTCACAAACTAGAAGGACTGAATGGACTGTTCAAGGTTTAACCCCTTCTGGAGCAGGTGGGAGATGGGAGGGTGGCTGAAGAGGTGATGTGGGGTGATTCTCACCTCTCCTCTGACTTCTGTCTGACACTGCTGGCTCATTAGCCCCTGGATTATGAGATTTTCTTGTTTTATGTTGCCTCCTTAGCCAAGTGATAAGATGTTCTTTTTCGCCATTCAGGGAGTAGATACTTCTCTTTGGATGTAGAAAGGGATGATAAAGTACTTTTTTAAGTTATTTTTCTTTTCTAAAATATTTTTTATTTTTTCCAAAGATAGAAAGTTAGAGTCATACCTAAGTATGAAACAATGGAAGAAATGATTTTAGCAACTGTTCTCTTTAACTTCAGAAACTACATAAATTCCCTCAACTTTCTGGAAGGACAGACTTTATCGGTATGTGACCTGTGTTACCCTGAGTAGCTTTGGGTTTCAGTTCTGTTTCACTTGCTTTTAAATTACACATTGCTGTTTGTTGATGTTTATAGTTTCTTTGTGTGTTTGTTCAGTTATGCCTACAGTATGTTGTGAAGCAAACAAATCAACCCTATTTGGAGTCCATCATTTCCCACTAATGTTAAGACTAGGGTACAAGGATTAAAAATTATATCATCTATAACCCAATTGTGAAGGCAGAGATAAACACAGTCTCTTCTAAGTTTGGTTATGCAGCAACGCTTGCCATTCAGAGTCAGCTCTCGCACCTCCCACCTCCACCTAATGATGGGAATAAGGAAATAGGGTCCCAGGACCTTTTGTCCCCTCCAGGGGAATAGATCCAGAGAGCTGAGAACCACTGTTTTTCCAGTAGGCATGTATGGATGTGCAAGTTAGACCATAAAGAAAGCTGAGTGCCGAAGAATTGATGCTTTTGAACTGTGGTGTTGGAGAGGACTCTTGAGAGTCCCTTGGACTGCAAGGAGATCCAACCAGTCCTTCCTAAAGGAGATCAGTCCTGGGTGTTCATTGGAAGGACTGATGCTGAAGCTGAAACTCCAGTACTTTGGCCACCTCATGCAAAGAGCTGACTCATTGTAAAAGACCCTGATGGTGGGAAAGATTGAGGGCAGGAGGAGAAGGGGACGACAGAGGATGAGATGGTTGGATGGCATCACCAACTTGACGGACGTGGGTTTGGGTGGACTCCGGGAGTTGGTGATGGACAGGGAGGCCTGGTGTGCTGAGATTCATGGGGTCGCAAAGAGTCGGACACAACTGAGTGACTGAACTGAACTGTTATAGGAAACATGCCATTCTCTGTGACTTCTTTTCCTTTCACTTTATATATTCATTTCAACCTTACGTTGGAAGTAAGTGTGTGTATGTGTGTGAGTGTGTGTATCTTGGGGAAGAATATGGGGAAAGAGGACTTCTTCCCAATTCCTACTGCTCTGCCAAATCAATGTATTTTCTTCCATATTTGTAAAAATTGACATTCTTAAACATTCATGAATTGGAATAATTTGAATCTTTATTGGGCTACAAATCAAAGGTATTTACTTACTGACAGGTAACAAAACTGAGATAGTGACAGGTAACATTTTCACATGTTGTGGACCAGAGGCACTCTATTTTTAAACTTAATATAACTGTTTTCCATGTCAACCACAACATGATAAATAATAATTTCTCTATGACCAACATACTACATACATTCTTAAAAATTAAAAAATGAAAGAAGAAAATTTATTTTGAGGTCTTAAGGGCACATCAAGTGTGTCAGAATCTTCCCTGAAAACATGCGTGGTTCACATAGTCAAGTGACAAGAATAGGAACTGCAAGATTTGTTATTTCAAAAGACACTTAATTCTAAGGGACATTAACCCTAAAACCTACTTTAGATTGTATTGCCTATGTCATGCTGTTTCACCTACTTTCATTACCAACCAGCCTCCCCTCCCCACCGAAATGTTTCATTTCTGACTACCTTTTATCCAGTCAGTATTAAGATATGCTCCCAGCGTCTCTTCTTACAGATCAAGTTTTGGAGAATAGTCTACGGAGAAAATGAATCATTCTTTTCAGACACAGTATAAGGACTATTTGCTAAGATCAAATTGGAGAATGATTCACTGAATAGAAATTCTAAAGGGTGGGTTAATGGGGGAATAGTATTTTCTAAAGGAAAGGATGAGCACAGAACACATTTTCTGTGAAGCCATCAGTTCTTTGACTGTGTGAGATGCATGTCAGTATGTGTTCTGTGCAAGAGAGAGACAGAGAGAGAGAAAGCTGCTTGATAACGATTTTCAAGAAGTACCTAACAATCCATAACTTTATTTTCTTTGGTAGAGAAACTCTGATTCACACAAGCAAGTAAAAAATATCAGAAACATTCTGGCAGCCTTCTGACTAGACTGAGACAGGTATCATGATTGGTTTATCATCTAAGCCCAAAGAGAGAAAACGTAAAAGGAGGAAACAAACAAAAAGGCAATAGAGAAATGACTTTAAAGTTTTGGTGGGCTAGTGTGTTTCTAATGGTACTTAGTCCAGAAACTTTCCTGACCCCTGAGAGATAGGGCTCCACACCATCATCCCTTAAGGCAATTCAAATTAATCTCATTGAGACACCATCACACCTCCACTGGAATGGCTAAAATTTAAAACATTGGCACAGCAAGTGTTGGCAAGGAAGTAGAACAACTTAAACCCTGATGTACTGATGGGGGAAATGCAAAATGATGACAGTCATTTTGGAAAACATTCTGCTAGGTTTTTATGAAATTAAAGACACAATTACCATATGATCCAGAGATCTTAATCCTAAGTGTTTATGAAAGAGAAATGAAAACGTATCTTTATATAAAAGCCCGTATCCAAATACTTATAACAAGTTTATTCACAACTGTCAAAACCTGCACGCAAACATTCTCCACTGGTAAAGAGATGATCTGTGGTAAATCTACACAATGGATGAATCTTTAGCACATTACCCTAAGTGAAAAAAGGCAGACTTAAAGGCTTCATCCTGTATGATTCTATTTACATGACTTTCCCCAAATAGGCAAAACTGCAGGGACAGAAAGTAGAGCAGAGGCTGCCAGAACCTGGCGCTGGGGGAGGGCTCACGTCAAAGAGGCAGGATGGAGCTCTGGGGGTGGGAAGTGCCATATATCCTGATCCTGGCAGAGGACGCATGACCGCATGAACTCGTCAAAGTTCATACAGCCATCCACTAAAAAGGATGAGTTGCATACTATATAAATTATATCTTAATAAACCTGAGTTTAAAAGAAAGGAATATAGAACAGTAATTTATAAGACACATAGACCAGACTTTTCAAAAATTCAGTCATTAATTTTAAAAAAAGAAAGTAGGTATCTGAACTAAACATAAAGAGACTGAAAAAGCAAAAATATCAAATGAAATATATGAACTTAGAGTGGATTCTAGTTTAAAATAATGTAACAAAACAACCAAGATAATTGTCTTTGTACAGCTGGGGATATTTGAATATCGACTGGATATTAGGTAATACTACATAATTATTTTCAATTCTCTTAGGCATTAAAAGAATATTAAGATTACTTATTTTTGTTAAGGAGATGTATGCTAAATGATTTAAGGTGAAATGTCACGGTATTTATAACTTACTTTCAAATGGTACTGAAGAAAAGGCAGGATGGAGACATGAAAAATGCTGACCATTATTGAAACCAGCCAGAAGAATCTGTGGGCATAGTGTACTTACCACATAATGTCTTTTCAGTGTAGTGCTAAAACTCTGATATAGAACATCACCTCTATTATATATCAAATACCCATGAGTGTTATGAGTAAAAGGAAAATTGTAGGCAAATATGTATCACACAATTCAAGGTTTTTAGAATACATGTGGGATTAGTGTAATTACATCTATTTTTATCAACTCCTAAATAATTCGGTGATGACACACATCATATTGTTAATAGTGGTACCCACTGGTAAATGAAGTACAGAATCAGAATTCAAGTAGAAATTTCATTTAGTACTCTATAGTTAATGCCTTATATACTAGAAAAGGTTTTTGGATGATTTTTACTTTTCTTGTAGTAAGAGTCAAGGTGGAAAGGAAGTCATCTAAAACTTTATCATTTTTAATCCTTAGTCTCATATCTGTACAATGAGACCAAAATTCTTTCCCAAAGACTTTTGATTCTTTCTAAAATAAAATCCTCTTTAAATGAATTTCTACAATAGTGCACTTCTACATTTGAAGGCAATTCCAAAGAAGAATTCTGAAAAACATTTGCAACAAAAACAGCATGATTCAGAAAAGTATCTGCAGTTCATGGATAATACAGAAAATTCCAAATATAACAGTAATTAAAAATTCATAAATTGTTACTAATCTTTAGTGATGAAAAATTATGAAAGTAGGACCTTTACCACCTCTATTTTTAAAAGCTGTAAAAATGTTACTAAGGTTTGCTTTTTTTTTTTTTATATAAGAGCATAGTGACTCCGCCTGCAATGCAAGAGACCCAAGGTTCAATTCCTGGGGAGGGAAGATCCCCTGGGGAGGGAAATGGCAACCCACTCCAGTATTCCTACCTGGGAAATCCTCCATCGAGAGGAGCCTGGCGGGCTACAGTCCATGGGATGACAAAGAACTGCACATGACTGAGCGTCTTAGCATGTTTTTTATATACAGAGTTGGTTAACAATGTTGTGTTAGTTTATTAAGGTTTTTATTTAATCAAAGAATGTTGGGGAAAAAAAGAATGTTGCTTGAAGTGCATAACATATTTTTCCCACAGCAACAATGTTAAATGTGTTAAAAGACATGAAGATCAGATTGGAAAAGTTTATTCAACTCAAATGTGACTGAGCTATAGTACTAACAGCAGGCCTCAATAAATACTTGTAGTATAAGAGAATAAGTGAGTGGATGAATCAGTATTAAGGACCAGGATGTTCTCTAGATCATGAACTTCAGAGGAAGGAACTGGTCTTCCATATTCATGTTTGTATCCCCAACACTCTGCCACATAGTGGGTGATTAGCAGATGTTGACTGGATAATCCAAGAGCTATTCTCTTTTCCTCTGGATGGAAACTGGATGTTCATAATTTTATGTTTGTCCTAACCTATTATTAAGGGATATATTTTTATAAGATAAAATCATGAACCTTGTGCAAATATAAAATAGACATGTGTTAAAGAATGCTTTAATTCAATTATTGAGGAAACTCAGTTCAGTTCAGTTCAGTCGCTCAGTCGTGTCCGACTCTTTGTGACCCCATGAATCACAGCACACCAGGCCTCCCTGTCCATCACCAACTCCCGGAGTTTACTCAAACTCATGTCCATCGAGTCGGTGATGCCATCCAACCATCTCATCCTCTGTCGTCCCCTTCTCCTCCTGCCCCCAATCCCTCCCAGCATCAGGGTCAACTCTTCGCATCAGGTGGCCAAAGTACTGGAGTTTCAGCTTCAGCATCAGTCCTTCCAATGAACACCCAGGACTGATCTCCTTTAGGATGGAATGGTTGGATCTCCTTGCAGTCCAAGGGACTCTCAAGAGTCTTCTCCAACATCATAGTTCAAAAGCATCAATTCTTCGGCGCTCAGCTTTCCTCACTGTCCAACTTTCACATCCATACATGACTACTGGAAAAACCATAGCCTTGACTAGACGGACTTTTGTCAGCAAAGCGTAAAAATGACTCTGCTTTTTAGTGTGCCATCAAGGTTCGTCATATCTTTTCTTCCAAGGAACAAGCATCTTTGAATTTCATGGCTGCAGTCACCATCTGCAGTGATTTTGGAACCCCCAAAAATAAAGCCTGTCACTGTTTCCCCATCTATTTCCCATGAGGTGATGGGACCAGATGCCATGATCTTAGTTTTCTGAATGTTGAGTTTTAAGCCAACTTTTTCACTCTCCTCTTTCACTTTCATCAAGAGGCTTTTTAGTTCCTCTTCACTTTCTGCCAAAAGAGTGGTATCATCTGCATATCTGAGGTTATTAATATGTCTCCCGGCAATCTTGATTCCAGCTTGTGCTTCTTCCAGCCCAGCGTTTCTCATGATGTACTCTGCATATAAGTTAAATAAGCAGGGTGACAATATACAGCCTTGACGTACTCCTTTTCCTGTTTGGAACCAGTCTGTTGTTCCATGTCCAGTTCTAACTGTTGCTTCCTGACCTGCATACAGGTTTCTCAAGAGGCAGGTCAGCTGGTCTGGTATTCCCATCTCTTTCAGAATTTTCCACAGTTTATTGTGATCCACACAGTCGAAGGCTTTGGCGTAGTCAATAAAGCAGAAATAGATGTTTTTCTGGAACTCTCTTGCTTTTTCTATGATCCAGCGGATATTGGCAATTTGATCTCTGGCTCCTCTGCCTTTCCTAAAACCAGCTTGAACATCTGGAAGTTCACAGTTCACGTATTGCTGAAGTCTGGCTTAGAGAATTTTGAGCATCACTTTACTAGTGTGTGAGATGAGTGCAATTGTGCGGTAGTTTGAGCATTCTTTGGGATTGGAATGAAAATGGACATTTTCCAGTCCTGTGGCCACTGCTGGGTTTTCCAAATTTGCTGGCATATTGAGTGCAGCACTTTCACAGCATCATCTTTCAGGATTTAGAGTAGCTCAACTGGAATTCCATCACATCCACCAGCTTTGTTCATAGTGATACTTTCTAAGGCCCACTTGACTTCACATTCCAGGATGTCTGACTCTAGGTGAGTGAGCACACCATTGTGATTATCTGGGTCGTGAAGATCTTTTTTGTACAGTTCTTCTGTGTATTCTTGCCACCTCTTCTTAATATCTTCTGCTTCTGTTAGGTCCATACCATTTCTGTCCTTTATCAAACTCATCTTTGCGTGAAATGTTCCCTTGGTAACTCTAATTTTCTTGAAGAGATATCTAGTCTTTCCCATTCTGTTGTTTTCCTCTATTTCTTTGCATTGATCGCTGAGGAAGGCTTTCTTATCTCTCCTGGCTGTTCTTTGGAACACTGCTCGAGAACTATAAAAAACCAGTTTAAGGAGATTCTGAAGATAAGACACAAATAACGGCAATCAGGAGTACTGAAATAAATTTAACAGATGAAAAAATGGGCAAAATTCACAGGGAAGTTATTAATTGAATCTTCACCAGCAAAAATCATTAGCATTACTAGCAGTTGACTGCAAGTAAGGAAGTGGTAAAATTACTCAGAGGGAGTGCAAGTTACAAATAATGACCAACAGGGGACCAGGTCACACCGAGCATTTCATAGGTCACCTCTAGTATTTTTCCTTTTGTCATTTCAAAGTCTCTCACAACTTTTCCTTGCAGTCTCCTCTCCATGTAATAAGGATAATTCCAATGGTTATTCTTAACCACACACACACACACAGATTGGTTTTCTTAGGTTTGGCCTGATTGTCTGCATAGGTGAAGCAAGGGCAGGAATCAGCAAACAACACCCTGTGGGCCAGTTGCAGTCCAAGGCCTGACTCTCAAAACCTCCTGCAAGTTAGCAGTGGTTTTCACATTTTTAAATAGTTGAAATAAAAACGCCAAAGATAGTTTGCTGTGCAAATCAAATCTCAGTCTCCATAGCTAAAGCCCACTGGAATACAGCTGCCTTCGCTCACTGACACATCTGTTGCTGCTTTCTGGATGCACTGGCAGAACCGAGGAACGTCACAGAGAACACTGGTTCACAAAACAAGACCGGGACGGGGTGAAGCGACTGAGGAACATCCCTTGGGCACAAGATTTAAGAGGGCACCAAAAACTAAGTGATGAAGAAATGAACAAATGCTACTTTGATGCATATTTTTTTTTAAATTGAAAGAATGCCCCCCACAAATTGACCAAAATGTCAAAATTTTAAATGAAGACAGGATCGGTAATATTGATGTCTTCCCTTTTCTCCCTTTAGCCTCAGGCTCCAATATAGCTTGGCAAGGAATTGCTGCATTTCACCGCACCCTGATCCTGGCCCTGTTGCAAAGCTTAAAATATTTACTACCCGCCTTTCATAGAAAAGTTTGTGATCAAGAGTGTTAACCAACCATATAAGCTTCCTTGAGTTTGCTTTCCACACTTAAGCACTAAGCATTAAGCGCACAAAATAAACTTCTGATTGGGAAATACTGTAAGGAATTTGGGACCGGAAATTTAAATGCTGCTATGATTTGCTACCCTGAGGCCAAGAAATCAAGTTCCCAAACCTTTCTCCACCAGATTTCTCCTGCAGTACCTACAAATTTGATGACGTCCACTCTTTCTGAGGTCCTCAAAATTGGCTAAGTTTCCTAGCTTGCAGTAAATAGTATTTTCTTATCATTTGTAGGCCTGGGACCCTGAAAGGCAATTTTCCTGGGTGGGCTTAACAGGTATTGGTCCCAATGTAAAATCACCCTTCTTTTTCCATAAAAATGACCTGTCCTAGCTGATTAAAAGGGCTATTCTCAAATCATAAATTCCAAGAAATTTGTCCAATTGTATCCTGATATAAAGGCAGGTGGATTCTTATTGAGTGTATGCAAATAACTTAACATTATCATAAAAAGCAATGAGACCATGAAAATGTCTGAATTTGGGAGAGCAAGTGAGAATCAAATACCATATAAAAGTGTTTTGTTTTAGCTTGCAAAAGCAGTCTACTAAGCTGTATGGGTTATAGATTGCTTAAGAAGAAAGAGAAAGGGCTTCTTCATCTAACCAAAAAATGAAACAACGCCACAGCATCAACAATATTCCAAACAAGGGGGCTCCTGAACAATATTCCAAAAAAGTAGTCATCCTCACATCTCCCCCTCACTCCATTTAGGCCTCTGTCATTAATGTCTGCTTCGCTGGCTCTTCATCAGTCTGCTCTAGGGACTAAAAAGAGTTCTGGGAGTTCTGACTCAATTTACTGGTAAGGTCTGAAAGTTAACTAAGTGGGCAAGAGTTTGGTTTAGAAATGCCAGTAGTTTGAAGTGCTTGTTACGGTCTTTTCCCACTAGCTTCTGAGACTGTCCTTACTTGGTGAGGACACAGACTCTGGGCTGTAACTTGTAACAGAGTCCTCAGGCACGCATCAGATCACAAGCTCTAGACGACGGATAGAAAGGTAGGTACGGGTGCATGCGCAGGCAGTCAGTCATGTCCGACTCTGCGCCTCTGTGGACTGCAGCCTGCCAGGCCCCTCTGTCCATGGAATTTCCCAGGCAAGAATACTGGGGTGGGTTGCCGTTTCCGACTCCTGGGGATTTTCCCGACCTGAGTCTTTGGGTCTCCCGCACTGGCAGGGGGGGCTTCTTTACCACTGTGTCACCTGGGAAGCCATGTAGACACAAAGAAATGGGTAGGTAGATAGAAACAGATTACAAAGACTCAGTGCTGTGATTCTTTTATTACTGTGGCTAATAACATCAGAATGAAAGAAAGGAAAACTCTACTGGGGTACGGTGCACACACTATTTCATAAGTTTTGGTCTGCTTTCCCCTGACAGTAAAAACCTTATTAGTGCAGCAAGGGCACTGGCAAACCTCTAGGGACCTTCAGTAAAGAATTAAAGCTCTGGGGCTTCCCTGGAGGCTCAGTGGTAAAGAATCCAATTGCCAATGCGGGAGATGCGGGTTCCATCCCTGATCTGGGGACATGCCACAGGCCGCGCAGCAGCTAAGCCGTGCATCACCACGACTGACGCCCACGGGCCCTAGAGACCGCGCCACCGCGAGAGAGGCCCGGCACCTGGGCGAGAGAGGAGCCTCTGCTCGCCGCAGCCGGGGAAAAGCGCACACAGCCAGGAAGACGCAGCGCAGCCCAACACAGAGAAGTGACGCTTTTAGCAGTCAGTTTCTTAAAAAAGACACAAGCTCTGAAAGTCATCTCGGTGTTTGTCTTTACCAGCCTATTCTAGACAAGAGCGAACATCTCTGATAGGACAGCTCTTCCCATCCACGTCTCAAAATAGGAACATCTCAAACAAACCTCATTATTTTTAGCGTCTCTCTAAGATGAGAAAACAAATCATTGCGGTTTTCCCAGTAACCTTTTCCAAATCCAAAGACACATTTAGCTGTAAAGAACAACCTGATATTTTATTTTTTCTAAATTTAGTGTTTTGATTTTGGGAGAGCAACTCCGAAAGAATTGGCAGAGTATATGTGAATGCTTAATTAAGGTAGGATCATGGGTTACTGAGCAACAATACTCAGTTACTTATTTAATCAAAATGACAATAAAAGATTTTAAAAGTAAATATATAAGGTAATATGAATGTAAAGAACCTTAGTCCTTTCAAAAGTGAGAAGACTTTGTTCTTTTTTTTTTTTCTTAAATAAAATTATTCTGATAAGCCACAGAATCTCGACTATGTAGGCAGGTAACGCAAAAGTTACAGAATGAGCTTTCGTATTATAATTGAATGTTATTAATCAGTGAACCAAGGAAGTAATCCATTAAAATGGAGTCATCTTTGCTAAAATTTAACATATTTTATAGCCTCTTTTCAAACTCAGGTGTTATAAAACCAAAGAAAATAAAATTTACTTTCCAAGTTTTCTCCATTATACTGTTTCATATTCTAGAATAAACTGACCCCTTTCTTAAAGACCATATTGATCCATTTGGACTTGATGGGATAAATTTTCACATACAGATGTATAGGGAAGTCATTCTGGCTTATATGTGATTTGGCTTGAACTTCATGCTAACTCAAACAGCCTGTTTTATGGCCTATATCTGCTTTAACCATTAAAGAAAAGAATGCAGTTAAAAATCATCATGAAATTATTGTGGTTCAGATATTCATAATGGAGCCAGGTGGCCATTGTGGGTGTGGTTTCAGCCGTATTCCTGCATCAGTGAGAACTTGAATTTTCTGAACTGTATCAGTCTCGAGGACACCGTTAGCCATTCTCACAACAGTACCTGCTAGCACCTGGCAGCTGCAGTCTTACGGTCTCGATGTCTCCCTTGTAACTAGGCAACCATTTTGGACCCTTGCTTAGCACGTACCCTTGTGCTTGCGTGCTGAGTCGCTCAGTCGTGTCTGACTCTGTGCGACCCCATGGACTGTAGCCCACCAGGCTCCTCTGTCCCTGGGATTCCCAGCAAGAACACTGGAGTGGGCTGCTGTGCCCTCCCCCAGGGGACCTTCCCCACCCAGGCATGGAACTCTCATCACCAGTGGATTCTTCACCGATGAGCCAGCGGGGAAGCCAACAAGCACACTTACTTCCTGCCAGTGCCAATCCTAATTCTTAACAAACAGTTTATGTAATTCTGGGGGTTTTGCCTTTAAAAGCCTCCCCCATTTGGTAGCCCAGAGGAACACAATTCAAATCTTCTTGAGTCTATGTCTCCCAGGCTATGGCCCTCAGTTTAGCTCAAATGAAACTCCGCTCTATTCCTGTTGTAGACTGGTTTCCTGATTCTTTCTGTCAACCAGAAAACCGCATTGTGGGCGGCTTAAACAGTAAACATTTATTTCTCACAATTCTGCAAGCCAGGAGGTCCAAGATCAAGGTCCTGCAGACTCAGTGTCCGGTGAGAGCCCCGCTTCTTGGTTCATAGATGGCTGAGTCTTACTGGGTCCTCTTAGGATTGGAAGCTGGTAAGACGGTTCTCTGGGGTCTATTTTGTAAGAACACTAGTCTCATTCATGAGGGCTCTGCTCTCCTGACCTAAGCACCTCCCAAAAGCTCCACCTCCTAATACCAACATATTGGGGATTAGGTTCAACATATGAATTTTTAAGAGGACACAAACATTCAGTCTATAGCAAGGACAGAGCCCTAAAGCTCATTTCAGGGGTGCACGAAGTAAACACTCTTTTCATAACAATATTAAAATGTTTTTTGCCTTTCTCACGCTCATTTCACTTTCTCACAAGTGTACAGTGCAGAGGCTGTGGAATGTGTGATATTACAACCGATTACATGCAAAAGTAGACATGAGACTCCAGCTTTTATCTGGTAAGCCGGGCATTTAAGAGATTTCAGAAACACAATACTATTTTCATATTTTTTTGCTTTAGAAAATATATTTTTCATAAAAATATATTATTATTTTAACATGCATTGGGTTCCTATGGCTTCCCTCATAGCTCAGTCGGTAAAGAATCTGCCTGCAATGCAGCAGACCCAGCTTCAGTCTCGGGGTTGGGAAGATACCCTGGAGAAGGAAATGGCAACCCACTCCAGGATTCTTGCCTGGAAAATCTCATGAACAGGGGAGCCTGGTGGGCTATAGTCCATGGGGTCACAAGAGTCAGACACGACTTAGTGACTAAACCACCATCACCTATGACACCACCTGCTTTCCAATGATCAAAAAATAAATATTTTTCATATTTCTCATACAAACAAAAGCTCTCTGGAGTCCTCAATCATTTTTAAATGTAAAGGAGTCCAGAGAATTTTAAAAAATGCTTTTTATTTTAAAGGAAAAAACCCTACTCTTGTTTTGATGAACAAAAGCACACTCATGATTTTATTTCTCTGTCACTCTTGCTCCTATTATGGTTTCAACTACTCCTAACAATTTTAACTTTTAACTAAGTAACTTTTATTTCACAGAAAAGATGATGGCCTGGGGGTGAAGGAATTACAAGTTCTTTAAATTTAGAACTTCTGAACAATCAGCTGCTCCAGAAAGAAACATTATCTATACTTAAGCAGATACTCCTGAAAACACAACTGCCATTGACCCTTCTCAGAGATTTTCCTGTTTGAAGAAGACGCCCTTCACCCCAGGCAGTGCAAATTCAGCTACTCATTAGCATCTTGATGCCCAGTAGAACTTTCCGTACTTTCCACTGAAACCCTAAACCTGCTTCTTTTTTGTTAAGTTGGTATATAAACCTTTGCCCCCAGATGTTCAGTGAGTTACTCATTACTCTGTGACCCTGGTGTATTCAAATAAACCTTGTTTTTTTCTCCTGTTTATTTGTCAGTTAATTCACAAGCCCCCAATGAATTGAACCTAAGTGGATAAAGGAAAAGTTTTCTTCCCCAAAAGGATCAATTATTGAACTGGATATCATACACAAGCACTTGAGCAAACTAGCCTGTGACGCACATAAGTTTCTACAGCAATGCACATCTCTTTTACCCCTCTTAAGATGGCAAAAATGATCATATTCATTAACATGACTGAAAGATACAGTCTTTCTGCAGCATATAAAATAAGAAGAAAAGTTAATAAACCTCAAGCTTTGCTTCTAATTTACTTAGAATTATCCCAGTATTCAGGGATTATCTATTAGGTAGCTCAAATTACTAACAGTACAAGGTTTTAAAGTACTTAAAGGTATTGATTTTATCTTAAATCTGACATAATAAAACATAATTGCTGTTGAAATTAAAAGTTTGTCAGAATAGCAGAACATGGAAAAACCTAAGTGCCTTAACAACAGATGATTATATTAAGAAGATGTGGTATATAGGGGCTTCCCTGGTGGCTCAGACAATAATCTGTCTGCAATGTAGGAGACCTGGGTTCGATCCCTGGGCTGGAAAGATGCCCTGGAGAAGGGAATGGCTACCCATTCTAGTATTCATGCCTAGAGAATTCCATAGACAGAGGAACCTGGCAGGATACAGTCCATGGAGTTACAAAGTTACTGCAACTGAGCAGTTAACACTTTCTTTTTTTCTTTCCATATGTATATATAATAGAATATTGAAGTCGCTCAGTCGTGTCTGACTCCTAGTGACTGTAGCCCACCAGGCTTCTCCATCCATGGGATTTTCCAGGCACGACTACTGGAGTGGGCTGCCATTTCTTTCTCCAGGGGATCTTCCCAACCCAGAGATCGAACCCGGGTCTCCTGCATTGCAGACACGCGCTTTACCATCTGAGCCACCAGGGGAGCCCATTACTCACACGAAAAAAGGAATAAAAAACTGCCATTTGCAGCAATGTGGATGAACCTAGGTAATATTATGCTTAGTGAAATAAGTCAGAAAGAGGAAGACAAATACTATAGTGTCACTTATTCGTGGAATCTAAAACACAATACAAATGAATACATATACAAAACAGAAGCAGACTCAGAGATATAGAAGACAAATTTGTGGTTACCGAGGGGAGAAGGGACGGAGGAGGAGGCACAAATGAAGGGTGTGGGGCTGACAAACACACAGTGCTAGGTATGAAGTAGACGAGCAGCAAGGGTCTGCGGCACCACACAGGGAGCCATGCCCGTTATCTTTAACAACCTGCACAGTGCAGTACAATCTGCTGTTATCTTTAACAACCTGCACAGTGCAGTACAATCTGCTGTTATCTTTAACAACCTGCACAGTGCAGTACAATCTGCAAAACGCTGAATCACTGTGCTGTACACCTAAAACTAGCACAGTAGGGTAAATGAACTATGCTTCAACAGAATAAATAAAATAAAAGCAACTATCTTCTTAAAAAGTTTATCAGGATAGTGACTTGATTTAACAAAACTTACGTTTTCCACAGTCCTAAATCTTCTGTGAGAGCAACGTCAGTTTATTTGATCAATAAACCTGTAACATAAGAGAAATAAATCCAAGTGAAGTAAAATGTCCAGGAAGGGGTCCAGAATTTGCTACTGCAGCACAGAAGTTATTTTGAACAGAAGGCATTTGAGTGCCTGAAATCCCTTATCTGCCTTAAAGCAGAGCCTCCGCAAGAACTCAGAAGAACTTAATGGTCATAACTCCCCTCCCTGGGAGCAACCAGGGAAGATTGAGCCATCACCTGAAATGAGAAGACTCCACACCACACCTAAACACACATCGCAACAAAACTCAGGCTCCCCCATGACCCATTTATCTTTCCAGAAAGTCATCTTTTTCCACAAATGCTCTTCTGTTTTGCTCCTGTCCTTTTGAAGTGGTATATAAGCCTCAAATTCTAATCACCCCTCTGAGTCACATTCTTCTGTGAAATTCTGTTACATATATGTAGGCACATACCTAAAACTCCATCTTTTCTCTTGCTAATCTGTCTTTTGTCAATTTAATTTGAAGGACCCAAATCTTGAACCTAAGAATGGAGAGGAGAAGTTTTTATTCCATGACATACATTTATATTATTCTCAACACTGAGAAATCAAAGAGAAGATAGAGTGCTCTTTTTTTAACCAAAATTATTTAGCTATTCTCTTTTATCCAAGATTCACTTAAATTACGTACTTTTAAATTCTTAAAATGTTTGACCTTCGCTTTCTGTAGCATAGATTTATTTTTAAGCACAAGATTTTCAAAATATTATTTAATTTCTTTATTTTCTGCACACAATTTATGTAAACTCTTAGTTCTCTATAAACTAATCAGAATAAAGTTGTTTAAGTAACTTTGTTAACTAGTATATTAATATTATCCAAGATACGAAAAACTTCTATAGTTACAAACCAAGAGGTTGAGGCCTTTCTTCCCTGGTGGCTCAGACGGTAAAAGATCTGCCTGCAATTCAGGAGACCCAGGTTCAATTCCTGGGGTGGGAACCCCTTGAGAAGGGAATGGCAACCTACTCCAGTATTCTTGCCTGGAGAATCCCATGGACAGAGGAGCCTGGAGAGCTACTGTCCATGGGGCTGCAAAGAGTCAGACACAACTGAGTGACTATCACTTTCAAAGGCCTTTCTGAATTATAAGCACACACACATATATATATATAGAAAGAGATACATTGAGTACTCATAACTCCAGTTCTACAGCTTCAGCCACAAGTTAAAATTAAACAAAGAAACACAAAAACTCAGAGGTCTATGTAAGTTTGCATCAACAGCGGGGAAAGTCAACCAAGACTAAAGTTCTGGTATTGCTTGGTATTCGTCTCCTGGAGCCACAGCCAAGGTGCTGGGGCTGCCTCTCAGGTCTGTGTTCCCTGGCTCTGCCAGGTAAAGAAAGCCACTGGGCATATTAAAGGATGATCTCTTTAATTGTTAAAACTTAAACCTTTTTTAAAAAGCAAAATCATAGCTGTCGATCAAATGTAAAATGAATATATGTCAAAGATATTTTTTAAATGTGTTAAATAATGGTGTAACCAGGAAGGTGTTGAAAAAAACAAGTCAGAAGAGACTTCAAAGAGCAAACCAAGATACATGCAATCAGATAGGCTAAAATGAATTTGGCAACAGATGCCAAACTGGTCAATAGTCCCAACACAATAATTAATTACATCCCCACTAGCAAAAACTAGTTTGTGTTTCTATGCACAAGAATTATTTGTATTTGTGGGAGAGGAAAAACACTTTGCTTGATACTCTTAAGTGTCCTTGGCTGGGTCTGAAAATTAAACTGACAAAGACATGAACAAGGGAAAAGCATGCGAGTTTAAGTTTTACCTGACAGGAGAGTCTTCATAAGGAAATAAAGAACCAAAGAACTGGTTAAACCCAAACGTTTTCACGTGAGGTCTGGCAAGGCATGGACAGTCACGGAGAAAGACTGTAGCACAAAGGGTATGAGGCCGTGGTTCACGGTTCAGTCGCTAAGTCGTCTCTGACTCTTGCGACCCCATGGACTGCAGCACATCAGGCTGCCATGTCCTTCACCATCTCCCAGGGTTTGCTCAAACTCACGTCCATCAAGTCGGTGATGCCATCCAAGACGTTCTTCCATCTTGGAGATAAGGTTGACCCTTTCTTCTGGGTATGGGAAGAGGACTTCTCATAGGATGGTCCTATGACTTCACGGGAGAAGGGAAGGGGCTGGGGTGGGGAAGGAAGTGTCAGAGGTGTCCTCTTGCTTCTGTAGTTTTCTCAGACTCCTGCAGGTTCAAGTGTTCAATGCTCCAAGGTGCCGTACTTTGGAAGAGTGTGTCCTAAGCACCCCCATATTACCTTTTCCTTCAGTGGACAAGGTATCTCTGAGACCATGAAAGATGTGGACAACCAGGAAGCTTGGACTGAATGACACCTAACCTTCCACAGAACGCTCAGTAATCTTTTTTCCCATTTTTCAAAGTCTTGCACAGCTTCTCCTGACATGATCTTTTTCCAGCTCTCAGCATGCCCCTCCCCTCCATCCTCACAAAAGCAGCCTAATGAGACCTGCACGTTCCCTTTAAATTTCCCCTCCCTCATCACGAGTCCGTTCAGCTTTGGCTCTGTCTACTTCATCTCCATTAACGCTGAGAAAAGGCACTAATTTATTAAATATGACAATTTATAGTAAGAAGCTACCAGCCCTTCACACCTATCTTCTCAAAGGTATGGGTACACTAACAGCAATAGTAACGATGCTTGTTGTCCTAAATGAGATCTCTAACTGAAGGTATTTTCAATGGGTAGCAAAATACAGTAAAAATTCTTTAGACCATTTATAGGGAACAAGTTTTTGATGTGAGGCAAACAGGCAGTCCAGCTCTAGCCATTCTTGATCTTCAGATCTTCTATTTTCATAGACAAGCTCACAGCAAAGGTCATATGAAATCCAGCGGCCAGGGAAATGAACAGGGGTCGGCAGCAGTCTGGATGTACACGTGGGTCTTGTATAAGTGGCAGGTTTCCCTGGTGGCTCAAGGTAAAGAACCCGCCTGCAACGCAGGAGGTACAGGAGACATGGGTTCGACCCCTGGGTCGGGAAGATCCCCTGCAGGAGGAAATGGCAACCCGCTCCAGCACTGGAGAACCCCAGGGGCAGAGGAGCCTGGCGGGCTACAGTCCTTGAGGTCCCCAAGAGCCGGATGCCACTGAGCACGCACGCACTTGCATAAGTGGCATGTTTCACAATCTGTACCCATCTGTTTTTTGAACGGAACAATAATCATTGGGTAAATGACAAAGCTCTAGTCATTTAAAACCATTTTGCTCGTGTAAGTCAACTTCTAGTGACAAAATGTTGTGAGTAATGTGTTTTCCATTTTGCAAAAAGTGGAAGAACTGTTATGAAGTACTTTATTTACTTGGACTTCCCTGGTAGTTCAGCTGGTAAAGAACCCCCTGCAATGCAGGAGACCCTGATTCGATTCCTGGGTCAGGAAGATTCCCCGGAGAAGGGATAGGCTACCCACTCCAGTATTCTTGGGCTCCGCTGGTGGCTCAGGGAAGCCCAAGAATCTGCCTGCAATGAGGGAGACCTGGGTTCAATCCCTGGGTTGGGACGATTCCTTGGAGGAGTAAAAGGCTACCTACTCCAGTATTCTTGCCTGGAGAATCCCCATGAACAGAGGAACCTGGTGGGCTAAAAACCACGGGGTCACAAAGAGTCAGACAGAACTGAGTGACTAAGCACAGCACAGAACTTTATTTACTTAAAACAAAAGTAGATACTTCAATGTGGTGATTTAGATCATTTAAATTTGGCGATGTTTCCTATTTTTATTAAGGAGAGTTGAAACAGTTAAAGCTCTACTATTACAGTCTTTAATGTTATTTTTTATTTTCACAAATTTTTCACATCTCATGCAGTTTTTAACACTGTGGAATTTATTGAAACTTACTACACATGTCTATTTTAAGTTATTGAAATATTTTCTCCTGCAAATAATGGTGACAAAGAGTCTTTGCTTGACCAAACTTTAGTCAGGCTCCTGAACCTTCTCCTAGGTCCATCCATGAATTTCCCTGTAAAATCTAATTTTATCAAGAACCCTGCTAATCACTTTAACCAGAGACGTTCACCTAGATATCTGGTCACCCAGGATAACTAATCAGGTTGCTTGTCCCCTCCAACAACCTCTGTGCTTAGTCAGTCGTGTCTGACTCTGAGGCCTCATGGGCTATAGCTCACCAGTCTCCTCTGTCCATGGGGATTCTCCAGGCAGGAATACTGGAGTGGGCTGCATGCCCTCCTCCAGGGGAATCTTCCCAACCCAAATCTCCCGCATTGCAGGTGGATTCTTCACCATCTGAGCCACCAGGAAGGCCCAACACCCCCTACCATCCCCCAGAAGATGTCTGTATACCCTGGCGTGTCTTCAGCAAAAATCTGGTTAGGTTCGGTTTTTGCCAGAAACCTCCTGATCCCTGATTTTTTTTTTCTTTAAGTAATTTCCCATCCACTGATATCCCACCCTGCTCCTTGGCTATAAATTTCCATTTTCCTACCATCCCTGCTGTCTCAGCTGGTAAAGAATCCGCCTGCAATGCGGGAGACCTGGGTCCGATCCCTCGGTTGGGAAGATCCCCTGGAGGAGGGCCTGGCAACCCACTCCAGTATTCTCACCTGGAGAATCCCCCTGGACAGAGGAGCCTGGTGGACTACAGTCCATGGGGTCGGGAAGAGTCAGACACGACCGAGAGGCTAAGCCCAAATCCAAACTAAGCCCAGATTTGAGCCCCGTCTCTTTTCCCCACTGTAAAATCCCACTGCAGTGGTCCCTCTACCTAACTGGATGGGCCTGAATAAAGTCTGTCTAACCATCTCTAACAAATATCAGTGCAAAATTTTATACAATGGCTTAGAGAAAAACTCTGTGAGGAAAATTATGTCATGGGGGACCAGAGTGGGCTCTTGTCTAACACCCAGAAATGAATTGTCGGAGGAGACACACGTGCTGATAAAGCAAGAGACCTTAGGAGGAGGGGCGCCCGGGCAGAGAGCAGCGGGGTGAGCGAACCCAGGAGGACTGCTGCACGCGGCTCCCGGTGTCGGGTTTTGTGGTGATGGGATTCCTTTCCGGCTTGTCTTTGGCCAATCATCCTGACTCAGAGTCCTTCCTGGTGGCACACGCCTTCCTCAGCCAAGATGGATGCCAGAGAGAAGGATTCTGGGAGGTGGTCAGACATGTGGAGTCTCCTTTTGACCTTTCCCGAACTCTTCTGATTGGTGGTGGCCTGTTAGTTCCATGTTCCTTACTAGGACCTCCCAACGTAAAATAACTCATGCAAATGGTTACTATGGTGCCTGGCCAGGGTTGGCGGTTTCAGTCAGTGTGTTTCCGATAACAGTATCTTGGAAAAGATTCTTATTATTTTCATTTTTGGGAGAAAACAATCAATAAAAATTTGTGTTCATCTTAGCACCTCTTCAGTCCCTACCTTTATGATTTACTATCACCAAACAGTTAGAAGTCAAGCTCTCATTTTCCTTTATCTGAGCTAAGTTTCTAAGAACATTGTGAGGAAGTACCAAAGGTATAAGTCAAAGCGTAAGGCAGCAAATTTTTATCATTTTACAGCCACTTTCCTCTGACAGGAACTAATGATTCACCCTAGCTGGGCCAAAATGTCACACACAATATATCCCATCGCACAGATCCTTTAAACGAACCTCAAACGTTGCAACGGATCAGCTCTATCTTAGAAAAACATTAAAAAAATATGTTTCCCTTCTTTGTACATTGGGTAGAGATCTTAAGAAGACACAGAGCAAATTTTGAAGTTGGATGTAACAAGATTTCCTCACTTATTAGAGAAGGCACTGATTGGGGGGTAGGGAGGAGTAAACAATTAGCTATGAAACGTCCTTTGAGAGGCCAGAAAAAATGGATGAGCTAATCCCAATGCAGGAGGTGGAGAGGTCTTTTGGGAAGGCTTCACAGAATAGGGCAGCTGAATGGGTTTTCAAGAATAAAAATGAGAATGCCAACAATTAACATTTGTTAGTTAGGTGCACTTCAATGCTGCTTGCTGGTGGTCTGAGGCTGGAAGGAAAGACGATTTTGGAAAGGCAATTTCAATCCAGGTTATGTAAAGTCTTCAGTTACACCCAGGGAAACCAACAATAGATATGCAAACCTTGGCAGGTCTGGACTGGCAAAAAAAACAAAACAGACAAAAATCACCTTCTCACTCTCTATCTTATATTCCTCTTTCTTCTCAACTTATTAATAGCACTTTCATGATCTCTTAGCCATCTCCTACCCATGCCTACCCAAGTCTTTCCAGTGAGTTTAATTGCCCTTCAAATATGCTGTTTTCCCAAGTAACAAAAGAAAAAATACACGATATTGCTACTGTATCAACCCCACTCCTTTACATAAGAGTAGGAAAAGGTTTTTTTTGGTTGTTTTGTGGTGGTGGTCGGAGGTGGTGTCAGAATTTCCAAGGGAGGTCTCAGTTACCTCTTAGAAGAATATTACCTTTTAAACCCAAAACTCACTCAGGCTCCCTGTCTTCCAAAATTCTTGTTTATATTCCACGTTCAGTCAGTATCTCAGTTAGTGAGTACTTCCCCCACAACTCCAACAGCAGGGCATGCATTTGCAAGCGCGCACACCAAATTTTTTTTTCTTTAACCCACACTTCTTTGGGGGTGGTAAGAGTGCATTTTATCAGCCCAAAGTCAGCTTTTCAAATCCCTCAGGTGGAGATAGGACTCATTAACATGTGAATGACTGCTATCTCTTCTCTAAACCTTTCCTGCCAGACAATGAAAAAGTCGATTTAAATCCGATAATTCTTTAATAGAGCTTCCTCCAGGTCATTTAAAAAGATGCTAAGTAAGGTGGATTCTACCTCTAATTCTTAAGAGATCAACTCTTCATAATTCTCACTTATCTCCTCGATTTGCATTCTATCTCCAGGCCAACTTTCGGTTTTGGAGAAATCCCACCCATTTCCCTGGCTTATTTCCATAGCAGATTGTTAGAAAAACTATGTCAGCATTTTCTGCTTCGAAGAGTTTCAATAAGGCATACTTATAAGTACAATAAGGCATATTGCAAAACACCACCCGCATATTGGTTTTCCATTCGCTAATCCTTAAACTCACAGAATCCACCAGCTGAGTTGCATAGAAAAGTGAGGGTTAAGGCAAATGACTTCTCTGGGAGTCAGTATTCTTAAATGTTAAAGAAGTCCACACCGCAGACCCCTTCCATGGCTGACAGACGACGATGAGCAGCCCCCTAACACACAGCCTGCAAGGGCGTGATCTCTGCTCTTCTGCCCCAGCCCAGCTCCCTGGTGACGCGTCTGTCATTTACCACTAACTCTGGAGTCTGCCTGCAATGCAGGAGACCCGAGTTCAATGCCTGCATCAGGAAGACCCCCTGGAGAAGGAAGTGGCAGCCCACTCCAGTTTTCTTCTCTCGGAAACCCCATGGACAGAGGAGCCTGGCGGGCTACGGTCCATGGGGTCGCAGAGAGTCAGACCCGACTGAGCGACCAGCACACTGTAACTAGCTTCTGAGTGTCCACGGTTATAGCAGGTTTATGAAGTCTGGCCAACAGTGGTCAGTTTTATCTGCAAATATCTTCTGAGTTCCATGCTGTTTTACTCACTTTTTTCTTTTCCACCCTAAACCCTTTCATTAATGAAGAGGATAGTCCATGCATGCACGCATGTGTTCTGCCAATGGAACTTGCAGGGTTTTAAATATGACTCTCTCTTTGATGTAGTAACTCACACATCCATTTCAGGAGATCATGTATTCATTCAATCAATAAACACTTTTGAACATCTACTCTGAGCTGCACTTCTAAAATACAGTATTGAATTAAACTGTCTTAAAGTTTCTCCTCTCAAGGGGCTTATATTTTAGCAAATAAGAGTATGTTAAAGAAAGCCTCTTGATGAGATAACATTCGAACAGAATGAAAAATGCAATGAGCAAGTAAGTTAGGCTGATATCTGTGTGTGGAGGGGGGAGGTCCAGTGCAAAGGCCCTGAGTTAGGAGTCCCACAACAGTAGTTCTGTTAGGGGAAGCACACTGATTGAAACCGCCCACCCTGGTCAGGTACCATAGTAACCATTTGCATGAGTTGTTTTATGGCAGGAGATCCTGATAAGGAATACGGAACTAATAGGCCATCACCAGCCGGAAGAGTTCGGGAAAGATCGAGAGGAGACACTACCTGTCCGTCCACTTCCCAGAATCCCTCCTGCTAGCATCCATCTTGGCTGAGCGATGCGTGCGCCACCAGGAAAGACTCTGAATTAGAATGATTGGCCAAAGACCACCCGGAAACTAATCCCATCACCATAAAACCCAAGACTGCGAGCCACGCGGCAGAGCAGTTCTCCTGGGTTCCCTTACCTACTGCTCTCCACCCGGGTGCCCTTTCCCAATAAAATCTCTTGCTTTGTCAGCACGTGTCTCCTCGGACAACTCTTTTCCGAGTGTTAGACAAGAGCCCAACTTTGGGCCCTGGAAGGGGGTCCCCCTTCCTACAACAGTTCAGTTCAGTCACTCAGTCATGTCTGACTCTTTGCGACCCCATGGACTGCAGCATGCCAGGCCTCCCTGTCCATCAACAACTCGGAGCTTGCTCAAACTCATGTCCATCGAGTTGGCGATGTCATCCAACCATCACATCCTCTGTCGTCCCCTTCTCCTCCTGTCTTCAATCTTTCTCAACATCAGGGTCTTTTGGCAGAGAGCCAGTGTAACTGAATCAGAATGACTGAAGGCAGAGTGCAGCAGAAATTGCAGAGGTGGGGAAGGACAATATCAAGAATGACCTTCTTGACCATGATTATGACTTTGGACTTCATTCTGAATGATATAGAAAACCACTAGATGGAATTCTATTTCAAACCATGCTTTTCGAGTCTTTCAAAAACAATGTGAAAAGTCACCTCGGTCTGTACACTACTTTATTTTGACCCTGGAGCATACTCTTAGTACAACTAGTATGAAAATTATCTGATGCAGAGAAAAAAAACATCTGTACAGGACCAGACGGTAAATATTTTTGACATTTCCGTCTATGCAGTTTTTGTTGCAACTACTCAACCTTGTCACTGCAGTGTATAAGCAAGCTGTGGCCAAAAGAATGTACCTGTGTTCCAATAAAATTTTATTTATGGGCATTGAAATTTGAATTTCATGTAGTTTTTCTTGAAATAAAACATTATTTTTCTCTGATTTTTTTCAACAGTTTAAAAATATAGAAACCATTCTTAGCTTAGGGGCCATACAAAACATGCATTGGACCCAGTTTGGCGCATAGTTTACAGTTTGCCAAACTTTATCTAAACTGTAACTACTGTTGGCTAAAAAAGATGCACAACTTGAGAGTTGCAAATTAAGTTTTTTGGGGGGCAAAATGAGGACTAAATTTTGAGATTACTTGGATGAAATCTCAAAAACGACAGAATGACCTCTGTTTGTTTCCAAGGCAAACCATCCAATAGCACAGTAATTCAAGTCTAGGCCCCGACCAGTAATGTTGAAGAAGCTGAAGTTGAACGGTTCTATGAAGACCTAAAAAACCTTCTAGAACTAACATCCCAAAAAGATGTCCTTTTCATTATAGGGGACTGGAATGCAAAAGTAGGAAGTCAAGAAACACCTGGAGTAACAGGCAAATTTGTCCTTGGAGTACAAAACAAAGCAGGTGAAGGCTAACAGAGTTTTGCCAAGAGAACACACTGGTCATAGCAAACACCCTCTTCCAACAACACAGAGAAGACTCTACACATGGACATCACCAGATGGTCAACACCAAAATCAGATTGATTATATTCTTTGCAGCCAAAGATGGAGAAGCTCTATACAGTCAACAAAAACAAGACAGGGAGCTGACTGTGGCTCAGATCATGAACTCCTTATTGCCAAATTGAGACTTAAATGGAAGAAAGTAGGGAAAACCACGAGACCATTCAGGTATGACCTAAATCAAATCCCCTGCAATTATACAGTGGAAATGAGAAATATATTCAAGGGATTAGATCTGATAGCCAGAGAGCCTAAAGACCTATGGATGGAGGTTCGTGACATTGTATAGGAGACAGGGATCAAGACTACCCCCAAGAAAAAGAAATGCAAAAAGGCAAAACAGTTGTCTGAGAAGGCCTTACAAAAAGCTGAGCAAAGAAGAGAAGCGAAAGGCAAAGGAGAAAAGGAAAGATATACCCATCTGAATGCAGTGTTCCAAAGAATAGCAAGGAGAGATAAGAAAGACTTCCTCAGTGATCAGTGCAAAGAAATAGAGGAAAACAATAGAATGGGAAAAACTTTAGATCTCTTCAAGAAAATTGGTAGACTTACCAAGGGAACATTTCATGCAAAGACAGGAACAATAAAGGACAGAAATTGTATGGTCCTAACAGAAGCAGAAGATATTAAGAAGAGGTGGCAGAAATAAACAGAAGAATTATACAAAAAAGATGTTCATCACCCAGATAATCACAATGGTGTGATCACTCCCCTACAGCCAGACATCCTGGAATGCGAAGCATTAGGAAGGGCCTTAGGAAGCATCACTATGAACAAGCTAGTGGAGGTGATGGAATTCCAGTTGAGCTATTTGAAATCTTAAAAGATGATGTTGTGAAAGTGCTGCACTCAATATGCCAGCAAACCTGGAAAACTCAATAGTGGTCAGAGGACTGGAAAAGGTCAGTTTTCATTCCAATCCCTAAGAAAGGCAATACCAAAGAATGTTCAAACTACCACACAAGTGCACACATCTCACACGCTATGAAAGTAATGCTCAAAATTCTCCAAGCCAGGCTTCAGCAATATGTGAACCATGAACTTCTAGATGCTCCAGCTGGATTTAGGATTTAGGAAAGAGGAGCCAGAGATCAAATTGCCAACATCCGTTGGATCATCCAAAAAGCAAAAGAGTTCCAGAGAAACATCTACTTCTGCTTTATTGACTATGCCAAAGCCTTTGACTGTGTGGACCACAACAAACTGTGGAAAATTCTACAAGAGATGGGAATACCAGACCACCTGACCTGCCTCCTGAAAAATCTGTATGCAGGTCAGGAAGCAACAGTTAGAACTGGACATGGAACAATGGACTGGTTCCAAATTGGGAAAGAAGTATGTCAAGGCTGTATATTGTCACCCTGCTTATTTAACTTATATGCAGAGTACATCATGAGAAATGCTCGGCTGGATGAAACACAAGCTGGAATCAAGACTGCCGGGAGAAATATCAATAACCTCAGATATGCAGATGACACCACCCTTATGGCAGAAAGGGAAGAAGAACTAAAGAGCCTCTTGACGAAAGTGAAAGAGGAGAGTGAAAAGTTGGCTTAAAGCTCAATATTCAGAAAACTAAGATCATGGTATCTGGTCCCATCACTTCATGGCAGATAGATGGGGAAACAATGGAAACAGTAAGAGACTTTATTTTGGGAGGCTCCAAAATCACTGCAGATGAAATTAAAAGATGCTTGCTCCTTGGAAGAAAAGCTATGACCGACCTAGACAGCATATTAAAAAGCAGAGACATTACTTTGCCAGCAAAGGTCCATCTAGTCAAAGCTATGGTTTTTCCAGTAGCCATGTATGGATGTGACTTCAGTTCAGTTCAGTTGTTGTTCAGTCGTGTCCAACCCTTTGCAACCCCACGGACTACAGCATGCCAGGTTTCCCTATCTATCACCACTCCCGGAGTTTACTCAAACTCATGTCCACTGAGTTGGTGATGCCATCCAACCATCTCATCCTCTGTCATCCCCTTCTCCTCCTGCCTTCAATCTTTCCCAGCATCAGGGTCTTTTCAAATGAGTCAGTTCTTCACATCAGGGGGCCAAAGTATTGGAGTTTCAGCTTCAGCATTAGTCCTCCCAATGAATATTCAGGACTAATTTCATTTAGGATGGACTGGTTGGATCTCCTTGCAGTTCAAGGGACTCTCAAGAGTCTTTTCCAGCACCACAGTTCAAAAGCATCAATTCTTCAGCACTCAGCTTTCTTTATAGTCCAACTCTGCCCGGGAAGCAGCACCAGATAGCTCTGAGACTGCTCCAAAGATGTAGTGGAGGAAGGTCAATATATAAGATTTCAGTGAAGGGGGACTTCAATGCAATCAAGTGTTTACTTTATAAGAGGTTTTCTGCTAGTCATGAGGATCTGACGTCATCATGAAGGGATTTAGTGCCTTTCTAGATCAGAGGAGATGCAAGGATTAGCACCATAAAATCTGTTCCTGAAAATTTCCAACTATCTAAAGACCTGTCCCACCAGATTCCATGGAGCACAGAATGCCCCACTCCACCCTGAACTCCCTCAGAGGCTGTTCAAGGTCATCAGCTGCAGCAGCACAGGCTTCAGTCTCCACGGAGGCAGATGGCAAACGCACTTGTTGTTCAGTTGCTGGTGATGCTTTTGGCATGTGCCAATTCATAGTTGACATTACTGCAAAGCTGCTCAGTTGTGTCCGACTCTTTGCAATCCCTGAAGCCCACCAGGCTCTTCTGTCCATGGAATTCTCCAAGCAAGAATATTAGAGTGGGTGGCTATTCCCTTCTCCAGGGGATGTTCCTGACCCAGGGATTGAACCTGGGTCTCCTGTATCACAGGCATACTCTTCACCATCTGAGCAATCAGGAAAGCCCAATTACTAAAAAGTTAGGTTTTTATTTCTCGGCTACTTAAAGAAGAAATGAGAACTTGTGGCAGAAGGAAAAAAAATTAATCCCATTTGAAATGTCTCAAGTAATGCATTATTTTATATATTGAAGACAAACACACAACATTGTAAATCAGCCATGTGTGTCTGTTAGTCACTCAGTCATGTTCAGCTTTTTGCGACCCCATGGACTGTAGCCCACCAGGCTTCTCTGTCCATGGAATTCTCCAGGTAAGAATACTGGAGTGGGTTGCCATTTCCTTCTCCATGGGATCTTCCTGACCCAGGAGGATTGAACCTGGGTCTCCTGCATTGCAGGCAGATTCTCTATCCCTGAGCCACCAGGGATGCCCAAATCAACCACACTCCAATAAAATTAAAATTTAAAAAAAAAAAACACATGAAAATTTACTGAAATTTTAAGTGCATACAATCTGTAGTCTTTGTGGTTGGAAGAAATAAGAGTCTATGTAAAATGGAAAAGGAAAAAATAGCTTTTGTCAGTAATCTGAAAAAGACACCTATATTTTAACAGCTTAGAAATAAAATAGAAAGTATATCCAGAAATAAAGCTTTAAATGTGGGTTTTTCTCAAGAATCTGAAACCAGAGTGGATCTCAAGCGCAGGAAAAGGATGCTAATCATTATTGAGTAATTTCTGGGACAATGTACAAGTACTAGCACCTTCCAAAATATTTTTACAATCAGCTCCATGATATCCAAAGTTTCTTTAAATAGGATGAATGATTTTAGTTCATTAATATAAAATCTGAAGTAGAATTAAGGTTTAAAGGATAACAATAGGCATTCACAGTCATGATGATACCTGAAAATTTTCCAAAGTGTGCATTTACACGAATAGCTGTAAGTGATGTCGCCATTTTTGTGTACTTTTTCCTAAAATTGATCTGCCTGAAAGGCCTCACTCCCCAGTGGTGTGAGATAATGGCATACTGTCTCCCACCCCTATTCCAGATCTCACCACACTGCTTGGCTCATACCTCTGAGAGCAAAAAAGAACAAGTACCAAAGCTTTTGTTCAAGTAACCCTCTTACAAAGATTAAACAAAGCACTGGTATCTTACATACATTTCTATTAAAAGTGAAGTTTACCCTGAGAAATAGGGTGTTAGGCCCATGTTGGAACATTAAATTTACAACAGGGTAGAAAGCATAGATAATGATGCTATTCCTTTAAATATATATCAAATGGCTTGTGAGGCTACCAAAATGATTATATATACACTGGATAACACCCACAGATAAAAATGCAATATCATTTCTTTAGGTGAGCTATGCTTACTCAGTAAGGTACAGGTGTGCTAAGTCAGTTCAGCCATGTCCGACTCTTTGCGACCCTATGGTTTGCCAGGCTTGACAGGCTTCTCTGTCCATGGAATTCTCCAGGCAAGAATACTGGAGAGGGTTGCCAGGCCCTCCTCCAAGGGAGCTTCCCGACCGCAACCCAGGGATTGAACTTGCGTCTCTTGCATATCTTGCATTGGCAGGTGGGTTCTCTACCACTAGCGCTACCTGGGAAGCCCATTCAGTAGGGTAGTCAAGACTGATTTCATCAAAATGTATTTTAAAATATTGATTCCAATTATAATAAATCATTCTAGTTCAAATTACAAGATATTTAATATTCTGGACCATCTATTAATAAGAAGGCTTTCCAGGTGGCACAAAAGTAAAGAATCTACTTGCGAATGCAGGAGTCACAGGAGACATGGGTTCAATCCCTGAGTTGGGAAGATCCCCTGGAGCAGGAAACAGCAACCTGCTCTAGTATTCTTGCCTGGAGAATTCCATGGACAATAAAGCCTGGCAGGCTACAGTCCATGGGGCTACAAAGAGTCAGACACGATTGAGCATGCACACAGGAGCACAATTAACAAGAAACAAACTTATTCAAATGTATGATAAAATATTAGTGATTTTAAAAATGAGCAGTAGACAGCCATCAAAAAGAATGAACTAATGCCAGTTGTAGCAACATGGATAGGCCTAGAGATTGTCATACTGAGTGAAGTAAGTCTGAGAAGGAGAAATATCATATGACATCCCTTATATGTGGAATCTAAAAAGAAATGATACCAATGAACTTACTTATTTACTCTATTTACATAGAGAACAAACTTTTGGTTGTCAGGGGAAGGATGAAGGTAAGGGGTTAGAGGGTTTGGGGTGGACAGGTACACACTGCTATATTTAAAATGGAAAACCAACAAGGGCCTACTGCACAGCAGAGGGAACTCTACTCAGAGTTACGTGGCAGCCTGGACGGGAGAGGAGTTTGAGGGAGAATGGATACGTGTGTGTATATATACATATATGTATGGCTGAGTCCCTTTTCTGTTCACCTAAAACTATCACAACATTTTTAATCTGCTACACTTAATTAAATACAAAGTTTTGTGTTTTTTTAATGAGCAGTATGGTACACAGATTTTCTTACTTATTTTAAAGGATAAGTGAACAAAAATGAAGACCACTGCCCTAGAGAATGGAGAGGGGCACTTGGGTCCTGCAGGGAAACCAAGAGGACGGGGGAAGGTGAGATGCCTTGGGAAATTTGGGGGCGGCACAGAAAGGGTGCTGAGGAATCCATACACACACACACATTTCAAGTTTTCCCGAAGAACAGCGCTGGGGCTGCCTACGAAATCTACCCCTTTTCCCTCCCCTCCATTTGTGAGTAGGGAAGAGGAAGCAGCTTTACTGGCGCTCCTGGGGGCAAAGAAAAGTTGAGGAGTAGATAGTCTTGAGTGATTCCAGGGGGATATGGGTCTTCAGCGGATGGTACCTGGCCCTGGGATGATTCAAGGTGGGTGAATACTGGTCTGATATGTGAGAATAAGACAGAGGTGGCTGGGTATATAGATTTGGGACTGGTTGGCTTGCCTGTGAAGGGTGTGCTTCCAGTCCAGTCTTTGTTGTCTCTAAGAACTGGTTATCCCTGGGAGGGGCAGTCTCTCCTCAGAAAGCAGGCTTCGTAACATGTCAAAACAACATAAAGGAAAATTTTAAAAATTTTAATGATTAATACAAATTACCTGTTCATATCTTTTGTCCACTTTTAAAATGAGTTGTTTGCCTTCTCACTGAACTGTAAGAGTTTGTAACCTCAGGACCAGCCCAAACTGGATCTGCTCTATCAATGACAAGATACTTAATTGTTTTTCAGAGATGACAGAACAGAAACCACAGGTCATGCAGCTGAAGCATGCACAGAGGAGAAAATTTTGGCCTCAATAACACTGGAACCAAAATTTCTTCCCCTCAACCTCTGAAATAAAACCAAATGACCAGGCCATGACCAGAATCTGGACACTGGAGACCTGTCACAAGGGAAGGGCCCTCTGTCCAGGGAGACTCCGTATTGAAGCCCCTTTACAGGATCTTGCTATAAATGGCCAGGTTCCAAAGTCCTTCAACTGAAACCCACCCTGCCAGCTTTTCCACATACCAATCTATTCCCCATCACTCGTTAAATTTCACCCTGAATCCTGGATCAGACACAGATTTGAGAGCTCCCTGTCTCCTTGCAATGCCAATCAACCAATAAAGCTTTTTTTTTTCTGAAAAGGTAGTGCCATAGAATTGGCTTCTGTACATAACAGGGAACAAGTTCTTGCTTGGTAACAAGTTCTCTGCAAATTTTGGGCAGTAGTCCTTTATCAGACTTGTGTTTTACAAATATTTTCTTCCAAGCTATGGCATGTCTTTTTGTTAATGGTTGGACAGTTCTTAAGAAGAGACAGTCAAAGTGTGTTTGTCTTGTCTTGTGTTCAGTTGTGTCCAACTCTTTGCAACTCCGTGGACTGTAGCCCGCCAGGCTCTTCTGTCCATGGGATTCTCCAACCAAGAATACTGGAGTGAGTTGCCATGCCCTCCTCTAGAGGATCTTCCTGACCCAGGGATTGAACCCACATGTCTTAGGTCTCCTGAATTGACAGGTAGGTTCTTTACCACTAGCGCCACCTGGGAAGCCCACTAAGGCATAGTCAAGGGTAATCAATGTGGAGAAGGATATGGCAACCCACTCCAGTGTTCTTGCTTGGAGAATCCTGTGGACAGAGGAGCCTGGTGGGCTGCCATCTATGGGGTCGCACAGAGTGGGACATGACCGAAGCGACTTAGCATGCATGCGTGCATTGGAGAAGGAAATGGCAACCCACTCCAGTATTCCTGCCTGGAGAATCCCAGGGACAGAGGAGCCTGGTGGGCTGCCATCTATGGGGTCGCACAGAGTGGGACATGACCAAAGCGACTTAGCATGCATGCAAGGGTAATCAGTGAGTGGGGCTTGTTTGATATTTTTCATTCCTACCAATTAACAGCCACCCCCCTGGTCAGTTTTTAGATATCTAGACTTGGTAGTTTCTCCTCTGAATGCCCCCCCATGTGCTCAGTCATGTTTGACACTGTTACGTAAGCTATAAAATTTAATTTTCTCAAATTCTTAGTAGTAGACTGGTAGTAGACATGGTTCCTTCTTTAGCAGATAAAGGAAATGTGGTTGAAGAAGACCAGGCAAATCGATAACAAATACACAGTTATTAGGTGACACAAAACTTGAGCTCTGTATTCCGACTCTAAAAACCACATTCTTTCATCTACCCCTCAGTTTCACAATAGGGAGGCAGCACTGACTTGAGTCAACATTTACGGCATGATGTCATTCTTCATGAGAGAAGACCATCGCATGTCCTGAGGAGTTCAGGAAGAACTGGGTATTTGAAGCAGAAAGCAAGGCTACAACTTCATGCAAAATTTTCTCAATAATTAATTCCCCAGTCCCTTTAAGCTTTGCTGAAGCATATTTCTTACAAGAAGTCAGAGACTGTTAAAGCCAAGAAGAAATAAGCTCCAGAAAATTTTCATGTTTAAGAAATTCACCTTCATTTTTAAATTAGGGTACCAGGAGGCAGGAAAAAAAAATCTTCATTAAAAACCCTTTTGTGGCTCAGAAGGTAGGGAGCTTGCCTGCAAAGCAGGACATGGGTTCGATCACTGGGTTGGGAAGATTTCCTGGAGAAGGGAATGGCTACCCACTCCAGTATTCTTGCCCGGAGAATCCCACAGACTGAGGAGCCTGGCAGGCTGTAGTCCATGGGGTCGCAAAGAGTCAGACATGACTGAGCAACTAACATTAGCCCAGAGTGGGGGATAAAACTATATTAAGTAGAAGAGAAAGAAGCAGATTCAAGGGTAGCTTCCTAAAGTACTTCCAAGAGACTCATCTGAAATTTTCAGCTTCTCTCTGGTCAGGCTGTCAAGAAAGCTCATAGAGAGAAAGAAAACAATCAAATTACTTTGAAGCTTCTCATTTAGAAAAATCCACTAAGGTCTTTAAGAATCTAAAACTGCTAAAGAAAAAAAATAAAAAATAAAAAAAATAAAACTGCTAAAGAATAACTTGTTTTGTTTTTTTTTTTTAATTCTCCTTAAAATTATTCCAGAACCCCTAAAATCTTCACAAGGGCTCTTTAGAGCCTTTAAAGTGAAAATGAAGAAACTGGTAGAACTATTTCTTTTTAATTATGCTTTTTGGTGGTTTTTCTTTTTTTTCTTTTTTGGCTGCACAGAATCCACCATAGGGGAGCTTAGTTCCCCAACCAGGGATCTAACCCATGTCCCCTTCAGTGGAAATGCAAAGTATTAAACACTGGACACCAGGGAAATCCTTGTAGACTTATGTAAAAGCATACAGTCCTAGGTCTTTGAGACTATGAGGAATAAGAATATTGGTGGAGGAAAATAAGCTCCATGAAAACTCTTAAGAAAAGTAAAAGTGCCAACTGCAAAATAAAAAAATAAATACAGATGACAGAATAATTTTATGAGTAAATTTACATAAAAATTTTCTGAGATATTTGAGAACAATGGATTACAGCAATCTGAATTTTTTTAGGCTAGCCTCCTGGAAGGGTAAGAGAAATCAGAGTTGACATGACATGAGAAAAAAGCTCACGGAAGTAATTACTTTAGGTAAGAGAAAGAAGGAAGGGGGGTTGTAGGGAGAGTGGAAAGAGTATTGAAGAAATTACTTCTGCAAAATGTTAGACTTTCTAAATGTACTCTAATATTTAAGGCTTCTATCAAACGCACCCTCCTCACCCTTCTCTGGTTTTATTATCTGTTCCCTCTCCTTACTCCTCAGGCTTTGGGATTGCAACAGCTCTCCACTTGCCCTAAACCTTGCTGTTGTTGTTATTTAGTCAATAGGTTCCCAGGCAAGAATACTGGAGTGGGTTGCTATTTCTCCCTCCAGGGGATCTTCCTCACCCAGGATCGAACCTGTTTCTCCTCCATTGGCAGCTGGATTCTTTACCATTGAGCCACCAGAGAAGCCTGCCCTAAACCTTACCCACATCATAAATTCTCATCAAACTACCCAGATTAATGATACCATCTGTTTCAATCATGTCACTGACAAATATCACCTCCACCTTTTAATACTTAAAAACAAAAGAAACACCATACACTTTCCACTTACCTTATTTGCAAGAACGCAAATGTGAATTAGATTCCACCAATGAGCTGAAGGCTCCTGAGATTTGTGTTTGGTGCTGATTTATCCAGGGAAGCAGGCAGGGCACAGGGTACTCACTTGGCTATTATAGATTATTGCAGAGAGGCTTCCCAGATGGCTCAGTCGTAAAGAATCTGTCTGCCTATGGGGACACAGGAGATGCAGGTTTGACCCCTTGATCAGGAAGATCTCCTGGAGAGGGAGATGGCAACCCACTCCAGTATTCTTGCCTGGGAAATCCCATGGACAGAGGAGCCTGGCGGGCTAGAGTCCATGTGTTAGCAAAAGAGTTGGATATGCCTAAGTGACTGAGCAGGCACTCATTATCACAGAGGGAGTGTTTCAGTGGAGTTCATTCAGGGAAGCAGAACCACTCTGAGTATATGGAACTGAGAATTTCCAGATGTTCAAGTTGGATTTAGAAAAGGCAGAGGAAGAAGGGATCAAATTGCCAATATCTGTTGGAGCATCCAAAACTCAAGAGAGTTCCAAAAAAACATCTATTTCTGCTTTATTGACTATGCCAAAGCCTTTGATTGTGTGGATCACAACAAACTGTTGACAAGCCTTCAAGAGATGAGAAGACCAGACCACCTTACCTGCCTCCTGAGAAATCTGTATGCAGTTCAAGAAGCAACAGTTAGAACCGGACATGGAACAATGGACTGGTTCCAAATTGGGAAAGGAGTACGTCAAGTCTGTATATTGTCACCCTGCTTATTTAACTTATACACAGAGTACATCATGAGAAACACTGGGCTGGATAAAGCACAAGCTGAAATCAAGACTGCCGGGAGAAATATCAATAACCTCAGATATGCAGATGACACCACCCTTATGGCAGAAAGCGAAGAAGAACTGAAGAGTCTCTTAATGAAAGTGAAGGAAGAGAGTGAAAAAGCTGGTTTAAAACTCAACATTCAAAAAACTAAGATCATGGTATCCAGTCCCATCACTTCATGGCAAATAAATGGAGAAACAACGGAAACAGATTTTATTTTCTTGGGCTCCAAAATCACTGCAGATGGTGACTGAAGCCATGAAATTAAAAGATACTTGCTCCTTGGAAGAAAAGCTATGACCAACCTAGACAGCTTATTAAAAAGCAGAGACATTACTTTGCCAACAAAGGTCTGCCTAGTCAAAGCTATGGTTTTTCCAGTAGTCATGTATGGATGTGAGAGTTGTATCATAAAGAAAGCTGAGCACTGAAAAATTGATTCTTTTGAACTGTGGTGTTGGAGAAGACTCTTCAGAGTCCCTTGGACTGCAAGGAGATCCAACCAGCCCATCCTAAAGGAAGTCAGTCCTGTCTATTCATTGGAAGAACTGATGCTGAAGCTGAAACTCCAATACTTTGGCCACCTGATGTGAAGAACTGACTCATTTGAAAAGACACTGATGCCGGGGAAAATTGAAAGCGGGAGGAGAAGAGGACCACAGAGCATGAGATGGTTGGATGGCAAAACCGACTCCATGGACATGAGTTTGAGTAAACTCCGGGAGTTGGTGATGGACAGAGGCCTGGCGTGCTGCAGTCCCTGGGGTCGCAAAGAGTCGGACACGACTGAGCGACTGAACTGACAAGAACTGGACAAGGGCTAGGGCAGTAAAGCTGGAGAGGAGTTGGGGCGGGGGTGGTGGCTCAGGGGAAAGAGCACAGGCGGGCCAGGGTGAGTGCGGGGTCAGCCAGCCCACCCACGGCTGTCGTGGTCCCTTGAGGGCTGGCGTCAAAGTCTTGGGAAGGCCGCTCCCGCCCCCTGGCTGTCACCTCCGAGGTGCATCGGGGCACGTGTTGCCGGGCCTGGAGTCGCCGTGCTGTTGGTCAGAACCGCCAGCTGTCGGGAATAGAGGGGAGCGGGGTCGGAAAGGATGTGCACAAGCGGAACCCGTCGGCCTTCTGCGTCTGTATCACTGCGCCTCTCGCCACAGCGACCTTCAGGGAGGGGGCGACTGCAGCTCCACTTCCGGGTCACCTCTTACCCGGAACTTGATTGTCTTCCTGCGGTCCTTTAGGGAGCTTTGGGGTGTGCGTTTCCGCTAAGGATCACTAGAGGGCAGCAGAGGGCGCTGGTCAGACAAGCGTGAGGCCAAACCCGCGCCACACGGAAGCCCTGCGGGTTCTGTGGGCTCTCCTCACCGGTGTGGTGTTGGCTGCAGCCAGGCCGGCCGCGCATCCGAGGGCGTTTGGGGAGTCTCTATGAGGGGTTCACCTGTGGCCTCAGTGAGAGTCGCTCAGTCGTGTCCAACTCTTTGTGACCCCCAGGGAATATACAGTCCATGGAATTCTCCCAGCCAGAATACTGGAGTGGGTAGCCATTCCCTTCTCCAGGGGATCTTCCTGACCCAAGGGTCGAACTGAGGTCTCCCGCATTGCAGGCAGATTCTTTACCAACTGAGCTATGAGGGAAGCCCCCCAGGGTTGTGCCAAATTGTGGCAGCCGGTAACGAACATCACCTGGACTGTCATGTCAACTCCACCATCCTTGCTGGTTGGGCCAGGGCAGCCAGAGAGTTTTCTTTGCAGGAGCCAGGTCTTACTTGACATGGTGAGGAAAACATGCTAGAATAGAGTGACCAGGTGTGATCAGAAAATCTTCCTAAACCGATGTTTTATCAGTTCTACCTGGGACGAAATTCTTGCCCCGACTGGAAGCTCCCTGAGAACAGGCACTTCGAATCCTTTATCAACTAAGCATGATTACTCTTTTCAGAAGAAAAAGAAATCCTCTATCTGAGAAACAAAGCGTGAATTGCATAAGTTGTAAATGTAAGGTTGGGCTTTATTATCTACCTTGTAAAGAGATTTATAACAGAATTTGTGTGTTTTCACCTCTGCGTTGTTTTTTTATGTAAAATATTTGATAATTAACATAAAACATACAAGATGTTATGGACATGAGATTGAGTAGGCTCCAGGAGTTGGTTATGGACAGGGAAGCCTGGCGTGCTGCAGTCCATGGGATCCTAAAGAGTCAGACACGATTGAGTGACTGAACTGATACGAGTATATAACATATATTATACAAATTATAAAGAATAAAATAAGATCTCACTCTTTTAAAGGAGTAGTTCATTCAGCAAATGTAGAACATCTGGATAAAGAAGGAAATGCATAAAAATATACTTATTCATTCATCTGTCCATTTTCTCCCCATTTGGTAGCCTTTTTTTTTTAAACACCTCTCTTTTTTTCCATCTTAAATTAAAAGTTTATCATTTCAACTATGCCTTTGCTTATTCCCTAAATTGCTATGCCTTTTCTCTTTTGTTCCATGTCTAGCAAAACCTTACCCTGGATGAACCCAGCTCTCTGCTGTTCACGTCTGCACTAGCACAGCTAGTTGGACCCTGATGAAAGTCACACATCTGAGAAGACTGGTGATCACTGGACTCAATCCTAAACCCTGGATTTAACTGAGCAGTTTGCTCTCGTCTCACAAAGCTATTCCACCTCCTTCCGCCACTGGAGCTTTACTTGCTGCCCAGGACTAAGATTCCCTCAGTGCCTCTTCGTCTCTCTCAGGCAAAGAAGTGAAGAGTCCCTGTAGGTGATAACCCCAGCGGGCTGGAGACTGCCTAGAGCAGGTGCACATAGGCAGGGGCAGGGGATGCGGCATGGGAACCAGCTATGTCTGTCTGCTCCACCTGGGATGAGTGAGGTGGTGAGAAAATATCTTAGGGAAAAGGCAATAATCTGACCTTTCGTGTCTCAAGAATTAAAAATAAAAACTCTGCTTGCTCTGTGGATTGTTTCCTGTGGTGAAAGGCAGACATAGCTTTGACATTATGCTGCTCTAACTCTGCGACCCTATGGACTGTAGCCCACCAGGCTCCTCTGTCCGTGGGAGTCTCCAGGCAAGAACACTGGAGTGGATTGCCATGCCTTCCTCCAGGGGATCTTCCCAACTCGGAGATGGAACCCGCCTCTCTTAAGTCTCCTGCGTTGGCAGGCAGGTTATTTATCATTAGTGCCACCTGGGGAGTGCGCTTTGACATCACAAAGGAGTCACAACCAGAAACCAGTCCCACCCCAGAGCTTCTGACCCAACAGGGACCCTGAGATGTACTGTTTCAAAAAAAAAAAAATAAATGGAAAGAATCGAGCATTAAAAGCTACTCTCTGAGTTAGCCCAAGAGTGGGACTAACTTGGCTGGGACAGCACTGAGGATCACTCCCTTTCAAAGGACAATGTGCCCCTAACAGCAGTCTATGTCAGGATTAGAGGAATTATATGGACTTAGAAAAATCTATTTTGAAATAATTCTAGACTTACAGAAAAGTTGCAAAAATTGTACAGACAACTCCCATTTGCCCTTCACTCAGCCTTCCCTAAAGTTAACAACAGATTCCATAGTCTTAATTACCAAAACCAGGAAATTAACATGGAAACAGTAAATGGACTGGTCTACAGAGCTTGTTCAAGTCTGCTCAGCGCTCTTATCAGTGCCCTTTCGCTAGCCCAGTCTCCCATCTGGGAGGCCACACTGCATTCAGTTCACGCTCCGTCACCCCCTCTGCCTGTCCCGTGTCCTCAGTCCACCGTGGTCTTTCAGGATCTTGACGCTGTGGAAGTACACTTACTGGTCAGTTATTTTTTTTAGAATCTCCCTCAATTTAGGCTTGTCTGGTACTTTATCGTGCACAAATAGATGGATATTAAAAATCCCACAGAAGTGAAGATGTTCTTATCAGTGCCTCCTAACATGAACCATAACAATGTCCCATTGCTGGAGAGGACATTAACCTTGATCCCTTGGTTAAAGTGGTGGTGGCAGCATTTTTCTAATGTGGCGTTTTGATTTTTTTCTTTTCAATCAATAAAGATCTTGGAGGGAAATTCTTTGAGACTCATTTTGGCATCCATGGATGGCTCTCTCCTGACATGTTTTTACTCTCTTATTTGCCTAATGGTGACCTGCTTTTGGCCTCATCTATATGAACTAATTTCCAGTAACCTCTTGGGTTGCAGTGGAGGCTACTGATGTGAGCAGACAGATCTTGGTGCAGCTCTATTCCTGCATAGACGTGGAGGCCGGAGTGGCCTCCTTTCGACCTTTTGGAGACTGAGAATGCTTGGATAGTTCTGTAGGAGGATGGAGATCCAAGAGGGAGATAATTGGACTTCCTGCTAATAAAGCAGCTGGGAACCTGAATAATTAAATCAAATGAATAAGATGTTAATCATATTTATACATGATTTTGTAGAGCAGTTTATTCCAGTTAATTAATTTCTATCTGTGGTATAATGACCCCTTTATTTTTTAATACAAAATCTGATTTTATTTATTTTTAATGATCCCTTTAAATCTGTAGATTTAGGTAAGCCTCTACTTACTGAAAGTTTTAAAAAATTGTTAATGTTCCATAGAGCCTGTCCTTTTATTTGTACCAATTCTTTATGTCTGAGTTTTTATTGTCTTTCTTCTATATCTAATTATCTTTTTTTCTAAATTATCTTGATCCATTTTTTCTTCTGCATTTTTTTTGACATCTTAAACATATCTCAATGCTATTTGTTAATTTTTCTGTAGGGTAAATTTTGCTCCAAATGAATTTGAGATCCAGCAATATTATCTCCCTCCTAAAACACTGAACTCTATAGTGGGAATTTCTAATAATGTACTTTCACAGCCTTGAGAAATTTCATAGAAATAGCACCTGGAAAAACAGTATATATCAAGAAACTGTGTTAATGATTATTTTTCATGTTTTTCTTAGAATAACAGCTTTGTTACAGACCCCAAGGCCAGACCCAGAAGGGAGTATGACTGGCATCACGAAAGCATGGACCTTGGAACACCGGGTCAGCGTTAGGTATGAACGTTGCTGATTGTTCCTGAGACTATCCCAGAAGGGAATGGCCTGGGGTAAAAACAAGCAGATCTGGACTATGTCAGTGTAGTGTCTTGGGAAAGATAGATCAAAGAAAGTCCTGTAGTCTGCAGTCAGGAATAAAAGCTGAACTCAGAGTGGACTCTGCACCTCAGTCCAGTAGAGGCTGCACGTCCCCTGACCCATGGCACCAGATTTCGTGTTCTGTTTCCATTCTTGTCGCTCGCTCCTAGACCTTTAGGGCAACAGAACTCTGTGCTAGTTTTCTTTTATTCTTGTATTTCAATTTTCTCTGACACTATTAAACATTATTTTCTAAATTTTTTTTCTAATTTTTATTTGCAAGAGTAAACTTTCTCTACTTTGTTTGATGCTGGTGTTTGACTTCTTTTTCTCTTTTATAGATATTATTAAAGATTGTCTCTTTGTCTCTTTTATTCTGAACTTCGAATCAGAATAATTCATTTGAGGTTATTATTTGCCTAGAAATACCACCTATGGCTTCTTACTGAGTTATTTTCCTATTTCTCTGGGCACTGTTTGAGTCTTTAGAGCATGAAGACGAAACCTTATTGGTTTGTATTCTTTATTCATTTCTGTAGCTGCATGAGATGAATAGGGAGGAAGCTATGTCTATAGGTACCTGTCTTCAGGGAAATTTATCTCTGCTTTCTCTTTCTTCACAATTCTATTCACACTCCTGAGGCTAGATGAATTGAGATGGTGATACTTCCTAACCAATTGTGAAGACATTTTACTTTAGTGTGTTTTTCTCTTCTCTTTAGGGTGAGTGAACCACTCTGGGGACCAGTCATCATATATTTTGTCTCGTGTGTGTGTGTGGGTGTGTGTGGCTACACCTACATATCCACACTTATCTGCCTTTACTTGCCACTATCACTCGAGATCAAGATAGTTGTCCCAGCAAAAGACCTTTACAGACATTTCTCCAAAGAAGACATATCAATGGCCAATAAACACATGAAAAGATGCTCAACATCTCTCATTATTAGAGAAATACAAATCAAAACTACAATGAGATATCACCTCACACCAGTCAGAATGGCCATCATCAAAAAATCTACAAACAAAAAATCCTGGAGAGGGTGTGGAGAAAAGGGAACCCTCTTGCACTGTTGGTGAGAATGTAAATTGATACAGTCACTGTGGAAGACAGTGTGGAGATTCCTTAAAAAACTAGGAATAAAATCACCATATGATCGAGCAATCCCACTACTAGGCATATACCCTAAGGAAACCTAAATTGAGAAAAAACAGTTACCCCATTGTTCATTGCAGCTCTATTTACAATAGCGAGGGCATGGAAGCAACCAAATGTCCTCTGACAGATGAATGGATAAAGAAGCTGTGGTATATATACACAATGGAATACTACTCAGTCATAAAAAGGAATACACTTGAGTCAGTCTAATAAGGTGGATGAACCCAGAGCCTATTATACAGAGTGAAGTAAGTCAGAAAGAGAAAAACAAATATCATCTACTAACGCTTCTATATGGAATCTAGAGAGATGGTACTGATGAACCTGTTTGCAGAGCAGCAATGGAGACACAGACATTGAGAACAGACTCATGGCCGAGGGCGGGGAGGAAAGAGGGTGGGATGTGTGGAGAGACTAACGTGGAAACATACACTGCCATGTGTAAAACAGACAGCCAACCGGAATCTGCTGTATGACTCGCAAAACTCAACCCGGGGCTCAGGAACAACCTAGGGGGTCGGAGGGGCAGGGAGGGGGGAGTGATGTTCACGTGGGAGCGGAAAAGGGAGAACCTATGACTGAGTCATGTTGATGCTCGGTAGAAACCAACACAATACTGTAAAGCAACTATCATTCGGTTAAAAATAATTAAGTTAGAAAAGAAAAACATAGCAGTCCCAGAAATTATTCCCATTCCTTCTCCATTTAGTGAGGGGTCAAGGACAACAGCTCTCCTGCTTGCTGTCTCTTGTAACTTCTGTCTTGGAATGTGGGCTAAAGGGCTTCAAAGACCAAACTCCACGTCGTTTTCCCATGACGCTCCTGTCATCAGTTCTAGCTCTGATACTTCCACGTTGGACGGCGTGCGAGAAGCTTTTCACAGTGTCTTGCCCTGCACGCTTGTCCTTTAGTCTTTTCTCCTGCCATTTATGCTTACTCGATTCTAAATTGAATTATTCTTCATCGGTGCCTCATGAAATTTATAGACAAGATTACACATGTCCCCTTAGTTCTGTGTTGATAATATTGTCTTTAGCTTTGCTTATTTATTTTTTGCTGTGGTTGTGATTTAGTCACTAAATTGTGTCTGACTCTTGTGACCCCATGGACTGTAGCCTGCCAGGCTCCTCTATCCATGGGATTTTCCAAGTAAGAATACTGGAGTGGGTTGCCATGCCCTCCTCCAGGGGATCTTCCCAACCCAGGGATCAAACCCAGGTCTCCTGCATTGCAGGCAGTTTCTTTACTGACTGAGCCATGAGGGAAATCGTTTTTTTGGTTTGTGTGTGTGTGCTGTTATATATGCACGTATATATTTATGTATTTGGTTTTCATGTCTTTTAAATTGACTTGTGGGAGGAATCTTCTGCAAAATCCTTATATATTTCCAGAATTCTGAATCAATATATATTTTGTAACCTAAAAACAATGAAACAAGATAAATCTAGTTGTCAATTTTTGTGTGTGCATTTTTGGAATTCAAAATATCCCCTAATTGATTTTAATTGTACACAAATCCCTTATTACTTTTGTAATCTTCTACAAGTTTTCTGTAAATTTTGGGCTCCCCAGGCGGCACTAGTGGTAAAGAACCTGCCTGCAAATGCAGGAGACATAAGAGCCGCGGGTTCGATCCCTGGGTCGAGAACATATCCTTGAGAAGGAGATGTCAACCCACTCCAGTACTCTTGCCTGGAGAATCCCATGGACAGAGGAGCCTGGTGGACTACAGCCCATGGGGTCTCAAAGAGTTGGACACGACTGAACGACTGAGCACAAGTTTTAACTCAAAACAACTTTTGAAGTTCATAAAAAATGAAAGCACTCACTGAAACGTTTTCTATTTTTGTTTCTTTGTTTAATAAAAAGGAGCCTTAAAACCCCAATGAAATAATTCCATGAGCATCAGTTCAGTTCAGTCACTCAGTTGTGTCCGACTCTTTGCGATCCCATGAACCGCAGCATGCCAGGCCTCCCTGCCCATCACTAACTCCCAGAGTTTACGCAAACTCACATCCATTGAGTCTGTGTTGCCATCTAACCATCTCATCCTCTGTCGTCCCCTTCTCCTCCTGCCTTCAATCTTTCCCAGCATCAGGGTCTTTTCAAATGAGTCAGCTCTTCCCATCAGGTGGCCAAAATATTGGAGTTTCAGCCTCAGCATCAGTCCCTCCAATGAACACCCAGGACTGATCTTCATTAGGATGGACTGGTTGGATCTCCTTGCTGTCCAAGGGACTCTCAAGAGTCTTCTCCAACACCATAGTTCAAAAGCATCAATTCTTCGGTGCTCAGCTTTCCTCGCAGTCCAACTCTCACATCCATACATGACCAGTGGAAAAACCATAGCCTTGACTAGACGGATCTTTGTTGACAAAGTAATGTCTCTACTTTTTAATATGCTGTCTAGGTTGGTCATAACTTTCCTTCCAAGGAGTAAGTGTCTTTTAATTTCATGGCTGCAATCACCATCTGCAGTGATTTTGGAGCCCAAAAAAATGGTCAAGGGCATAGTTGTATGTAATGAATGTATGTGATCACCAGATGTCACTCTTGCTTCATGCTTTATTGCAACCAAGCGTTAGAAGGGATAATGCAATGCTGGTTTTCAAGTGGTAAAGTATTTTTATCAGCAGGGAAGCCTTATACCCTCTAATTAAGCAATAAGACTTAAAAGGAAGTTCATTTTTGATAGCAGGAAGACAAAAAATGTACTTGGCTTTAATTACCAAAAGAAAGAGCTAATTCTTTAAAACACATGTCACCTAAAGAATGAAGGACTTATCTTAGGTTGCTCTTAATTATACACTCACTGGCTTTATTAAGTTGATATACACTATGACTACTTCATACTTTTAATTTATGTCAATAAAGTTACAATAAAAATTTAAAGGGTTATTTTCTCCTAAGTTTTAGCAGAATGGATGAAGTTTAAGGTAGGTACAAACTAAAAATTATTGTGTTTTGAATTGTCCTGTTAAAGAAGGAAAAGTGTTAAATTTTTCAAAGGTCACTCTTTAAAATAGCCAAGGTCATTTAATGTCATAAATACTATATGAAACCTATCTTAAGTTTTGCACACTTAAAAATTTAAGGTCAATGCTTTAAATTGCATTTCACTTCTAACATTTATCGTATACTTACTAGATACCAGGCAGTATTGAAAGCACTTTATATGTTTTAACTCACTTCCTCCTCTCAATAAACCTATGAGGTCAATACACATCATTTCATTTTTAGAACTGACCAAAATAAGCCTCAAATGAATTCAATAAACTATCCAAGTTCTTGTTTTTCCAAACCCATGAAGTCTGGTTCCAGGCTCCATTGCTATGCCATCCAATAAACCTTTATACACCAGTAAACTTAGAATTTTTTAGATGTTAAACTACCAAAGAAAATATAGTAGTTCAATGGCACCCCACTCTAGTACTCTTGCCTGGGAAATCCCGTGGACGGAGGAGCCTGGTAGGCTACAGTCCATGGGGTTGAGAAGAGTCGGACATGACTGAGCGACTTCACTTTCACTTTTCACTTTCACGCATTGGAGAAGGAAATGACAACCCAATCCAGTGTTCTTGCCTGGAGATTCCCAGGGACAGCGGAGCCTGGTGGGCTGCTGTCTATGGGGTCACACAGAGTCGGACACGACTGATGTGATTTAGCAGCAGCAGCAGCAGCCATTTCAGAGTACTTTTACAAGCTTGGTTATATATCAGAAAGTTATAGTCCCTCAGTTTATGTCTTCCCTACTCACTTTCAGAGCTAACATTTCCAGTAGGGGACAAACTTAAGCATTATCCAGCAGCTAGAAGAATATGTACAAATGTGTGAGTATATACGTGCATATATATATATATATATATATATATATGTATATATATATTTAAAACAAAGCTATTAAGACTCTACATTAAGATGCTGAGTGGAATAAAATGATGCATTTAACTTCCCCAAGTCATGCTAAAACTTCAGGCAAGGTTTTTCCCCCTCCCAGTTTTACTGAGGTATAATTGACATACAGTTAGTTAAGCTGTACCACATAATGATTTGGTATATGTATATATTGCAAAATGATCACCACAGTAACTTTAGTTAAAATCAATCACCTCATATAGTTACAAATTTTGTTTCTTATGATGAAAGCTAAGATCCACTTTCTTCGCAACTTTAAAACAGATAATACAGTATTGTTAACTATAGTCACCATGCTGAACATGACATCCTCAGTACTTATTCATCTTTTAAGTGGGAATTTTTTTTCTTTACCTTTGGACCACAGACAAAGTATACTTTAAAAAGTTGGGACTTCCCTTGTGGTCCAGTGACTAAGACTCGATTCTCCCAATGCAAGGGACCCAGGAGAGCTGGACTATAAAAAAAGCTGAGTGCCGAAGAATTGATGCTTTTGAACTGTGGTGTTGGAGAAGACTCTTGAGAGTCCCTTGGACTGCAAGGAGATCCAACCAGTCCATCCTAAAGGAAATCAGTCCTGAGTGTTCATTGGAAGGACTGATGCTGAAGCTGAAACTCCAATAGTTTGACCACCTGATGTGAAGAACTAACTCATTGGAAAAGACCCTGATGTTGGGAAAGATTGAGGGCAGTAGGAGAAGGGGACGACAGAGGATGAGATGGTTGGATGGCATCAGCGACTCAGTGGACATGGGTTTGGGTGGACTCCGGGAGTTGGTGATGGACAGGGAGGCCTGGTGTGCTGCAGTCCCTGGGGTCACAGAGTCGGACACGGCTAAGTGACTGAACTGAACTGAACTGAGGCGCCATCCCTGGTCAGGGAACTAGTTCCCACGTGCCACCACTAAGAGCTGCAACTGAAGAGCCTGAGTGCCACAACTAAGACCTGGTGCAGCCAAATAAATAAATAAATACTGTTCTTAAAAAGTCAAAAATTGCCAACATGGTCCCGAGTTGAGAGGCGAAAACAGCAACACAATGTTGTAAGGTGGAAAGTGGATTGTTGAGGGTAAACCGACTAGAACCCCAGCTCTTGTGCTAACAGCTGAGAGGCTGAGAAGGAACACAATTCACAATTTATTCCAGAGTCTTGAGAAAGTTCAGGAACTGTTAGCTCCAGGCACCCTTGGGACTGGATGTGAAGTGTGTTTGATATGAGTGTGTGTGCTGGGGTCAAGCTATAATGAAGAGTACAGGGTAAATACGGTCCATGGGGCTCCAAGGCAAAAGGAGAAGGGGGCGGCAGAGAGGGAGATGGTTAGATGGCATCACCGCCTCAATGGACCTGAATTTGAGCAAACTCTGGAAGATGGTGGAGGACAGAGGAGCCTGGTGTTCTACGGTTCACGGATGTCACAAAGAGTCAGACACAAATTAGTGGCTGAACAACAGTAACAATAATAATGTAAATATCTTTTGAGATATGACTAGATTTTAAAATTCCCTCCTCTTCTCCATGCTTCTGGCCAACTGCCCACTGTCCATCCAGGCAGGAAGATGGAGGTTTATCTCCAGAGAAAGTAAAAGAGGATCTCTGTACAGCGGGTGATAGCAGAGAGAATTCATCCACACTGAGGGAACATGGGTACAATGCCAAAATCAGGGGGAATAAGTGACCATATACTTAACTGAATGCTGAATGCAGAGACCCCCATCCTTCACTGAGCTTCCGAAACAGTCAACTAGACTCTTGCCCTCCAGTCAGCGTCAGAGGATTCTTATAGCTACAGTCAGGCCAAGATGAAATCCCTAAATATATCAATGTCAAATGGCCCACCCAGATAAACCAAAAGAGAACCTCAGACTAGACAGGCCACATTCATAGGCGAGGTGTTCCTAGGTAGCTTTTCAGATCTCCACACTGAAGGGCAGAAAGCCAAGGACTTCCAGGCACATGAGGAAAGCCAACACAGAAAGCAGGACTTCCAGGGAGGATACAGCAATGGCCAAGAACCATGGGAAAAGAGCTCAACGTCACTAGTCATTAGGGAAATGCTAACCAAAATCATGAGATATGACTTCACCCTTACTAGAATGGCTGTAACATTTTAAGATGGTAAATAACAAGTGTTTGTCAGGGGAGTGTGTGATTTCCTCGGTTCTGTCTCATCACAACAAAAACTTGAAGCGACAGACCAGTGTTACAGCCCTGTGTTACAGCTCAGGTTTATTTAGAAAGTAAAGGAAAATACATCCTCGAGGCATGAGGGCATGCCGACCCAAAAGACACGAAGAGAAGAGAGACACCTCCGGCCCTTTGGCGCCTCTTTTTATAGGTTTTTTCTCCCCGCTGGGCCTGCCCTATGTAAATTGGGCTAGCCAGGAGTGCTGTTTGTCCCACCTGAGGCCCTCATTCCGATCCTCGGACCTTCCTTTGCTCTATTTTCGCGGGCTTTTCCCTTCCTTGTCTTTTAGCTCCCACCATTCTGGACTCCTGTCTCTTAACCACCGAACATGTTGATGAGCACATCTGCCCCCTAAGAGGAGAGGAGCTGCTCCTCTCCACAGACCCCATCATCTCTGAGCGCACACAGCTGGCATTCTCATACCACTCCTACAAAAGCCAGCACCTCCAAACCAGGCGAGGTGGACCCCTCCCCTTGGACCTAGGCTGGCTTAGGAGACTTGCTTAACTAACAGAAGGCAGGCGTCATGGTATTATGCAATTCCCAAGTCTAACTCCTAAGCAGTCTTACAGCTTCCACCCAAGTCTTTGGGAATGCCAGCTCTTGGAGCCCAGCTGCATACAGCCCCAGCAGCTTTGTGGAGAGGAACTGAGTCTCTCCAACATCCCAACGGGACTTCCGGACAACAGCTGGTATCACCTTGCTTGTAAGAGAGCTCTCTTGGAAGCTGAATTACAAGCCCCAAGCAAGCCACTCCAACTAAAGCTGTGTGAAGCAGATGGACTGTCTCTACCAAATCCTGCCCAAATGACAAGTTCTTGAGCAAAAGAAGTAGTGGGTATTGCTATGTTTTCCCCTTTTAATCTGTTAATTTTCTGTTGTTAAATTCCTTGTGTTCTTGTAATATACCTTTTTAAAAAATCTCAATGCATTCCCATAACTTGGACACCACACTGAGCATAACCGTCACCATTTATGGAAAAATAAATTTATCAAGCAAATGAACAATGCTAGAAACAATGTTTCACTTATTTCAGAAAATCTGAGATACATAGGTAGAACACATTAGGTAGTCCAGAAAGACTCCTGGCTGGCACCACTGTAAAACCAATTTTCTTTATTTCATACTATTAGACTGTTAAATTTGGAACCCTTAATCCAAATGTGCTGTATTTTTTAAACTGTTTTGAAGGCTGCACTTGAAGTTTAGTTTTTCTTTTCTTTTTTTGTTTGGCTTTTTGCTGTGTGTGTGTGTGTTTTGATTCAACTTAAGGACTTGATTAATGGCATTCCATTTAGAAAGTAACCAAGGCTTTACTAATCTGAAATAATCAGAGGTGGAGTTTTCTCTTTTTCTCTCTCTCACTCTTTCTCTCTCTCACTCTTTCTCTCTTTGCCTTATCTCACTGACTCTTTCACTTAATGCATATAATCAATTGTTTATGTAAAAATGGAGAAACACGAACTAGCCTTGAAAGACTTTTGAAAATGAAAAATTGAAAAAAGAGAAGTAACAAGGCTGCCCAGAGGCTGGCGGTAGTTTGCAAATTTTGCCAAATGCAAAAGATGTTTTTCTGCTTTGCAGACACACCAATATTTACGAGACACCCTCTCAACCACCCCCAGTCTCCACCTCCTACCCCTACCCTGGCCACTCCCCACCCAAACTCTCTCTCTCTCCCCGCCCCCTGATGCTCTTTTAACCACTTCTCCAGAGCAGTCTTTCTCAGGTGGAACCCTTCCCTCCTTCAGCTGTCTTACCACCGCCAACTTAAGACATCTACTCTCCAGGAAAAAGAGAGACACACCGAGAAGCCCTAGCAAATTCCTTTTGGGTGCATTTTCATTTCCAAAGCTTTTCAATTAAAACGGCCTCTAAAGGATGCCTGCTCAGAGAAAGTTCCTGAAGCCCCCAACAGTGAGGGACCAGCATTTATCCAGAAGTGACAGGACCAGACAGCAGAGGTCCCAGGGGGAAGCCATCCTTATGTAAACGTGCCTGCGGGACAGCCCTCCTCACAGGACAGATGACTGTCAGCGACTTCTTAATCAGCCTGTCTCTAGCAATAATAATCTAATCACTGGTCACCTAATTAAAAATGAAAGAAATCAGTGTCTTTTCCAAATCTGAGCTCCTAGCGTCCCAGGTTGCAGGCTGTCCTGAAGCCGAGGGCTGTCAGCTGTTTGACTGTCACGTCACGGATGGGCAGACCCTTGTGAGAGGCCTCATTCTCTCCTCGGCGATTTGATTATCTTGCCATCATTTAGTTCATGCATTGATCTGGACGATCTGCTGCGATGGGCCCCTGCTCATGTATTCACTCATTCACCAGTTCCACCACAAGCGTTTATTGCAGGCTCTCTGTTCGCTAGGGGATATATTCTGGGGATAGAAAGATGAATAGGACACTTGTTCAGCATCTGGCAGAACTCTCTGTGGAGGAAGCTGATATAAAAATATTTAGTTATGATACAATTCAATCAAGCCGTAATCCGGAAAACAGATACTCGCAGTGCATATTACGGAAGAGGGGAAATAGATAGAATAGAGTTTAAGATTTTTTAAAGAATTTTAAAAAATAATTTAAAGAAATAAATTTAAGAACTTAAGATTGTTTATTCAGGGCATGTGCCTCTCAAGTTACCAAAGGCTCCACCATATCCTAATTTTTTTAGCTTTGTCCACTTCCTTCATGCACGTGACTTTCTCGGTCCTTGTTAAGCACTTGAGTTTCAGATGCTGATGTAGGGATAGGTCTGTCGAGCAGACATCTGCCATTAGATGTGGTTTTAAAATTTAAGTATTGTTCTTTCAAGTGCGCTTTGAAGAAAATTATGTGCGATGTGTTTTTTAAAAATGCTTAATCACACGTTTCTCGGGTATGGGGGAAATAAAAACACACCTCACCAGCTAGCTGTGCCCTGCAGCAGGGAAAACAACCAAATTTTAAAACAAGCCAATCAATAGTATCTTAATCTGTTTCCATTTTAGTTGTCTTCATTGCCATCATTGAAGGGGAGATTTCATTCTCTTCGGGCTCAAGGCTCATTCTTTTTTATTTTTAATTTTCTCTTTCTTAGGGTATATGAACACTTGCTTTACAGTGCTGCACTACGTTCTTTTAACAAATACCTTCTGTAGCTTGTGAATGATTGTATTAGTTTACTTTTGGCTGTGCGGGCTCGTCTCTGGCTGCTGCATGCCGGCTTCCCATCGCGGCGCCTTCTCTGGCTGCAGAGCCCGCGGTTCAGGAGCTGCGGCTCCCAGGCCCGAGGGCGCAGGCTCAAGCGTCTTGGCGCGCGGGCTTCGTTGCTCAGAGGCATGTGGGCTCGTCCCAGATCAGGGATGGAACCCGGGTCTCCTGCACTGGCCGGCGGATTCTTTGCCGCGGCGCCACCAGGGAAGCCGCTGCGCTCGTTTCCGCAGGGCCGGAAGTGAATCCGTGCTGTGTGTACATTCATCCCGCTTCCTCCTGGGTCTCCTTCCGCCTCCCAGCCCACCCATCCGGGTCATCACGCAGTATCGGCCTGCTCGCTCCGCCACTTCCTTTCTACGCCCTGCTTCTCTGCAGATAGTGCTGGGGTGACGGAGGACTTTCCTGACTCTGAAGGAGACGGCGGAGAAGTCTCCGAGTCACTGCTGGCCCTCCGGTTAGTGACTGCGCGGCTCGCCCTAGTGGCTGGCTGTTCGCGCCCTGGTCAGGCACAGGCAGCCCTGGCGAGTCCTCGGTCACAGTCCCGCGCTCCTGGCTCCAAAGTGTCCGCTCCTGGCGCCTCCTTCTCCTGACCTCAGTGCCCGCTCAGGTACAGCCAGCCCTCTCAGCACTTCAAGGCCACACTAAGGCACCAAAACTTGCAGTTCAGTCGCTCAGTCCTGTCCGACTCTTTGCGACCCCATGGACTGCAGCTCGCCAGGCTTCCCCATCCATCACCAACTCCCGGAGTTCACTCAGACTCGTGTCCATCGAGTCGGTGATGTCGTCCAACCAGCTCATCCTCTGTCGGCCCCTTCTCCTCTCACCCTCAGTGTTTCCCAGCATCAGGGTCTTTTCCAATGAGTCAGTTCTTCCCATCAGGTGGCCAAAGTATTGGAGTTTCAGCTTCAGCATCAGTCCTTCCAATGAATATTCAGGACTGATTTCCTTTAGGATGGACTGGTTGGATCTCTTTGCTGTCCAAGGGACTCTCAAGAGTCTTCTCCAACACCACAGTTCAAAAGCATCAATTCTTCGGCGCTCAGCTTTCTTTATAGTCCAACTCGCACATGCATACATGACAACTTGAAAAACCATAGCCTTGACTAGATGGACCTTTGTTGGCAAAGTAATGTCTTTCCTTTTTAGCATGCTGTCTAGGTTGGTCATAGCTTTACTTGCTTTTCTTTAAAGGAGCAAGCATCTTTTAATTTCATGGCTGCAGCCACCATCTGCAGTGATTTTGGAGCCCCCCAAAATAAAGTCTGTCACTGTTTCCATTGTTTCTCCATCTATTTGCCATGAAGTGATGGACCAGATGCCATGATCTTAGTTTTCTGAATGTTGAGTTTTAAGCCAACTTTTTCACTCTCCTCTTTCCTTTTTCATCAAAAACTTTAAATTCACCAAAACTCATGAATAGACTGTTGTGTTAATTGCACCGAGATCGAAGAACATAGCTTATGCGACATTAGTTACTTGAAATTTCCTGGAACTTGCCCTAAGACCTTGCTTGTGATCAATTTTCGTAAATATTCAATGTGTGGTTGAGAAGAATATGCTTCTCTGGTGGTTGAGTCTATATTGGTGTTACAATCTATGTAACAGATTAACACACATTTAGAGGTTTAAAGCATCCACTTTTAAATATCTCGCAGTTTCTGTAAGTCAGAAATCCAGGCATGAGTTCTCTGTTTAGGGTTTCACAAAATTAAAAATGATGTATACAGCAGCAGTGTTCTCATCAGCAGCTCACAGTCGTCTTCCAAGCTCATTGGGTTGTTGGTAGATGTCAGTTGCTTGCAGTTGTAGAACTGCATTTCTCAGCTCAGACCCTCAGCCCTCATTTTCTTACTGGGTCCTGGCCCAGGTTTGCTCTCAGCTCCTAAAGCCCACTCTGCTTCTAGCCCTGTGGTTTCACACATGGTGTGTGCTAGTCGGTCAGTCTCAGCTAACTCTTTGCTGTCCTACGCACTGTCATTCAACGGGTTCCTCTGTCCATGGAAATTATCTCAGCCAAAATACTGGAGTGGGTAGCCTTTTCCTTCTCCAGGGGATCTTCCCAACCCAAGGATCAAACCCAGATCATCCACATTGCAGGCGGATTCTTTACTAGCTGAGCCACAAGGGAAGCTCAAGAATACTGGAGTGGGTAGCCTATCTCTTCTCCAGTGGCTCTTCCCAACCGAGGGATAGAACCAGGGTCTCCTGTGTTGCAGGCAGATTCTTTACCAACTGAGCTATTTTAATCCTTAATATAGTTGTGCTGATTGTGAATTTGCCTATTTCTTCTTGTAGTTCCATCTTTTTCTTTTTTCTACTTTATTTTCAGAATATTTGATTAGATGTATGCAGCATAGAATTATGTTGATCCTTTTAACTCTAATAATAGTTTTTGTCTTAAAATCTATTCTGTTTGGCATTAATATAGAATGCTGAACTTTCATCTTGTTAGTATTTGCCATATGTTATTGCTATATACATATATATATATGTTTTTATATATATATATATATGTCTCTACTCTGTACATTTTGGGCATGTATCAGTTATCTTTAGAGGAGGGAACAGTTACCCGCTCAAGTATTCTTACCTGGAGAATCCTATGGGATATAGGAGCCTGGCGGGCTACATTCTCTGGGGTCGCAAAGAGTTGGACATGACTGAGCAACTAACACACACACACACACACCATTTATCTATTGCTGCCTATTATACTGTTCCAAAATTTAGAAGCTTGTTAGGGCAACCACTTGACTTGCTCATGATTCTGTGGTTCAGCAAAGTGAACTGAACTCAGGCAAGGGGTTCTTCTACAGGTCTTACCTAGGATTATTCATGTGGCTGCAAGTCATCTGGCAATTTGACTGGAGCTTGATGTTTTAAAATGTCCTCACAGATTTGGTAGTTGGTGTCAGCAATTGATTAAGCCACTCTCTTATTTACTAGTCTCTTATTTTTGAGGCAGATGCCTGGGCTTTGTGTGGTATGGGAAGGTGAAGACTGAAAGCAGAAGCTGAAAACGCCTTGAGAACCAGGCTTGGAAATCCACGGGTCCCTTCTCTAGTTCTCCCACTGTGCTCGGTCATCCTGGCTGGGAGCATCCAGAGGGTGTGCTGCCTCAGTGTGAAACTTTTGAAGGTTTAGACACATGTCATGTCAGTCAATAATCCTCCTCACAGTAGGTTCTTAGCAGGGTGAGTGTGAGCAGTGCTCCTTCATGGCCACTACATAGATATGGTTAAATGCAAAAAAAAAAAAAAAAAAAAAAAAAAAAAACTTCAGACATCTGCTATCAATGAGAAATCCTGTTGTTGAATTCTATTTTGTGTTTTCAATAGCTGTGTTTTTCTCTCATATGTATCATATGAAGCATTCAAAACATGAAAGAATGAAGATATACCTAATTGATATAGATTCACTATTAAAAACCAATTGTTTTAACCATTGGTCAATTGTCTCACACAAAACAATAAATTTGTTTCCTGATTTTTTGAAAAATTCAACTACTTTTAAACCACTAGCTCTAAATGGCTATCATCAAGACAATGTAATTATGTAGTAAAGATCTTAAAAAACATTAAAGCAGCAATTAACGCCTGCTTATTAACTCTATTTCTCAGCTTCAGGGTGCAGTCTGCAGAGTCACATTCATTCATATTCTCTCCTTTCTGCAGCAGAGTTCACTGTCTCTCCATGTTTGTCTTTCCTTTTTCTTCAGCTGCATGGTATGTGGAATCTTAGCTCCCCGACTAAGGATGGAACCCATGTCCCCTGCATTGGAAAGCTGGAGTCTTAACCACAGGACCTCCAGGGAAGTATTTCTTTCTTCAGTTTTTCTCTGGGCATATGGCTACCACTAATCGGCTTCCAAGGTGGCTCAGACAGTAAAGAATGTGGGAAGACCCCGGTTCGATCCCTGGGTCGGGATGATCCCCTGGAGTAGGGAATGGCAACCCACTCCAGTATTCTCGGACAGAGAATCCCACGGACAGAGGAGCCTGGCGGACTACCGTCCACGGGGTCGCAAAGAGTTGGACATGACTGAGCGACCATTACTTTCAATGAAGCTAGTTGTGTAACTAAGTAAGTTCTGGAAAATGGGGTATTTATGAAAAGTGGGGTCCGTGCCTTCCAGAAGCGTCTGTGAAGAGAAGATGAACAGCCATCTCCTCCTCCTTTCCTCTTTCCCATTGGCCTAACGGAGACAAGAGGGTGGGGCCAGAGCCGCCATTTTTAACCGTCAGGGCTGACAGGGCTGCAAGGCTGAAGAAACCTTAGGCTAGCATCCCAACTCTAGGCCATAGGTCCGGGCATTTAGAGGAGAGGAAAATAAAATTCTCTCCTGCTCAAGCCATTGCTATTTCGGCGTCTCCATTACCAGATGCTAAAGTTAATCCTAAACATCTTTCTCGTATTTGTTTGCTTTTGCTCCCAATTTTATCCCAGCAGTTGTTATTGTACCTGACAGTAACACAACTCAAAGAGGCAGCCGCCCAGCAGGAGAAATATGACGGACCTTCCGCAGCTGAAAAGATGTGAATGAAGTTAAGGACAAGACTCACATCTGTCATACAACAGGCAGTCTATAAATATGAATATTTGTTGAAGTTAATTCATTCATTAATTAATGAGTTAAGTAATGGCAGGGGGCTGCCATGGTTTTGAACCCAATGTCATAACTCTTTAGAAGATCCCCTCCTTCTTACACTAGTTAGCTAACTCCTACTGATCTCCCAAGATCCGGCTTAAATGAGACTTTCCTGTCGTGCTCGCTCAGGTTTTCCTGGTATTGGGTAATTCCTACCTTCCTGTATGTATATATCTCTGCCTTCCTCTATGTATATATCTCTGCCTTCCTCTCACCTCTCTCTCTTACTAGCTCATCATATTGAGACTGCAGACTACCTCATTCATGTTCTTAACACCCAACATGATGTCTGGAAGGATGGAGGAGAATCAAAGAAAGAATACTTCTATACATGGAAAAAGTCATATAGGACTTTCCTCTGAAGATTTAGGAACTGGATTAGTCAGTGTTCTGCAGAGAAGCAGAACGGATAGGATGTGTGTGTGTGTGTGTGTGTGTGTGTGTGTGTGTGTGTGTGCGCATACATACATATAAAGGGAGAGATTTATTTTAAGGAATTGGCTTATGCCATTGTGAGAGCTGGCAAGTCTGAAATCTGCAAGACAGGCTGGCAGGCTGGAAACTCATGGGAGAGTGGATGTTGCAGTCTCAAGTCTCAGGGTGATCTACTAGCAGAATTCCTTCTTCCTTAGGGAGATCTCAGTCTTTTCCTTTAATGCCTTCACCTCATTGGAGAGGCCCACCCACATTATGGAAGATAATCTGCTTTACTCATAGTCTATTGGTTTAACTGTTAGTTCTACCTAAAAAATATCTTCACTGCAACATCTACATTGGTGTTTGGCCAACAACTGGGGTACCAGGGCCTAGCCAACTTGACACCAAAAAATTAACCATCACAGGAACCATAAAGATAAGTGAGTTTATTTAATAATTTTATGTTCAAATATTACTATTTATATGACCTCTGCCAGGAAAGCTACATTAAGTATTGAGCATTGTAGCAGGTCATTAGGAAGCCAGGAAAAAAAAAAGAAACAACAATTGATTATGATAAATGAGAGAGAAGATTCTATAGAAAACAATTTGAAATATAATCAGGTCTATTTAGCAATTTCAAATTCAGTATTACTGTGTGCATGGTTAAAGAAAGTTCACTCCCACAGAGGATTTGCTATGTAAGAAAATTAAGCTGAGCTTATGTGAACCAAGATCTCTGGGAGGAAAACAAGAATGCACACATCAGCAATATTCACTTAAGGTTAAAAGATTTTTGACTATTATTAATCAAGAATTTAAATATCCCAAAGATACAATATTTCTTTCTTCAGGACAGGATGTCCAATTCATAGCCCAGATGAAGACTATATAAAAAGGAGGAATGGAGGATGTGGTCCCTAGTATGCATTGATCTAAATTAATGGTTGCAGTATGCAACCCTGTAAATTCAACTTCTCTTGCTGTTTGTGCACTAAAGGGTACTCAGTTGGCCCAAAAGAATTAATGCAACTTCTAAAAGTAGGCCAACTAATTTATAGGCAATAGCTTTCATACCAGGAAAAGTGGATCAATAAGTAATGTATATTTATTTCCAAGAAACCTAGCAGTGCTTTTCTCACTGAAAAGTGAGCAGGAATGGAGTCAATCAGAAAGGTCTTTTTTCTGAGAGTGGAACAAGCCCAGGAAACACCTCTTTCTGAGTAAGGAGGTGTATGACGCGGCATCCAAGGAGGCAAACAGGAGAGAAGAACATGTGGCAGGAGAAGTCTGACGGGCCGGCCTTAGCCCGGCAGACGGAGGCTAAGCTCTTGGGTCAAAAGCAAGGCCAACACCAAGAAAGAGAAACCAATCTTCTCTGGCATATCAGTTACTTCATCCCCTCTTTGATTCATTCATCCCCAGTCCTCCATTTGTGCAGCTGTATGATGCTGGGAAAGACTGAAGGCGGGAGGAGAAGGGGCCGACAGAGGATGAGATAGTTGGATGGCATCACCGACTTGATGGACATGGGTTTGGGTGGGCTCCAGGGGTTGGTGATGGACAGGGAGGCCTGGCGTGCTGCGGTTCATGGGGTCGCAAAGAGTCGGACATGACTGAGTGACTGAACTGAACTGAACTGAGTGTGGTTTATGAAGAACTGCATAAATTACATGCAGTTTAGAACTATATTAGAGATGGAAAGCAGGTCGGTGGTTGGTAGGGGGCAGGAATGAGGCTGGGTCCACCTCTAGATGAGTCATATGATGGGGATCTTTGTGGAGCTAGGAGAGCTCTGCATCTCCATTGTGGTGTTGGTTACACAAATCTATGCATGGGATAGAACTGCATAAGAGTTTCTACACACAGACATGTGGTAAGCTGTGAGAACAGGACCTTGTCTGCCCTATTCATAGTAACCTTGCATAGTTCATGAAGAACTACATAAACTATGTGTAGTATATGAAGAACTACGTAACTACTACCCGAGGCCCCCACTGACAGAGCCTTTGCCCCTGCCCAGCCTGTCTGAGGCTGCCTGCGCACAGTTCCCACTCGAGGTGCCCATGGCCTCTCAGCTGTCTCTCCTAAGGCCTGGGCGTGTGCTCACAGATGCATGAATGCCTCTGAAGGGCTTTCTAACCAAGGAGCCCAGGAGGTGTCTAATGAATGCCCCAGCCTCCCCACCCTTCCAGAGGACTGAGACCCAGTGTGGTCCCAGTGCTGACGTGCTCATTGCTGGTCATTGCTTCTATTGACTTTTCTTCCTCCTGTGTCTCTCTTCTCTGCCCGCTCCTTCCCAGGATTGCCTAGGCCTGTGATTACTTCCCTAGTAACCAAATATTCTCCCATTTAGAGAGTAAACCAAGCTAAGACGGCAGGAACAAGGCAGACAAGGTCCTGTTCTCATAGCTTACTGCGTGTCTGTGTGTAGAAACTTCTATGCAATTTTATCGCATGCATAGATTTGTGTAACCAACACCACAATGGAGATGCAGAGCTTTTTTTAGCTCCACAAAGATCCCTGTCATATGACTCATCTAAGGTGGTCCCACCCTTCTTCCTGCCCCCTATCAACCACTGATCTGCTTTCTGTCTCTAGAGTTTAGTCATTTTAAGAATGGTACAAAGGATGTCCCTCATGTTCCGGTGGTTAAGAACCCACCTTGCAATGCAGGGGACTCAGGTTCGATCCCTTGTCAGGGGACTAAGATCCCACATGCCGTGGGGCAACTAAGCCCATGGGCTGAAACTACTAGCCCACACTCCACAACCCGAGAGTCCGTGTGCCGTGAGATCCCACACAGCCAAGACCTGATGCAGCCAAGTAAATTAACTAATAAGAAAGAAAAGAATGGTATACAAGTACAACCATCTAGCATGCAACCATTCGAGGCTGGCATCATTCACTAAGCATAATGACCTTTTCATTCATTCAAGTTGTTTGCAAATCAATAATTTTTTCCTTTTTACTGCTGAGTAGTATTCCATTGTATCTGGAGAAAGAAATGGCAACCCACTCCAATATTTTTGCCCGGGAAACCCAATGGACAGAGGAGCCTGGCAGGCGATACAGTCCATGGGGTCACAAAGAGTCAGACACGACTGAGCACACATTACAGTACATTCCATTATATGAATAAACCAGAGTTTGTTAACCATTTGTTTATTCATTTGGATTGTTTACAATTTTAACATTAGAAATAAAGGTGTTTTGAGCATACATATACATAAATTTGTGTGAAAGTTAAGCTTTCATTTCTTGGGATAAGGGCCCAGGGATGTGACTACTGGGTTGTGCATGCTTAGTTTATAATAAACTGCAAAATTATTTTCCAGAGTGGCTGTACCATTTTACATTCTCACCAGTAATTTATGAATAATGCAGTTTCTCTGCATACTTTCCAGTATTTGGTATTATCACCATTTTAAAAATTTCACACATTCTGATAGGTGATAGGTGTGTAATATCTCATTGTGACTTTAATTTGCATTTCCTTCACAGTTAATGATGCTGAACAGCTTTTCATGTGTTTATCAACCATTCATATTTCATCTTTGATAAAAAGTCTCTTTGTGACTTTTACCTGTTTTCTAATTGGATCTCTTTTTCTGCAGTTAAGATATGAGAATTCTTTATATAGTCTAGATAAAATTCCTTCAGATATGTGGTTTGCAACCATTTTTCTCTGATCTGAAGATTGTCTTTTCATCTTCTTAAGAGAGACTTTCACAGAGCAAATGTTTTAATTTTTGATAAATTCCAGTTTATCGTTTTTCCTTTTATGCTCTTCTTATTGATTTTTAAGTGCTCATATATTAGAGAATGGAGTAGGCAATGGCAACCCACTCCAGTACTCTTGCCTGGAGAATCCCATGGGCAGAGGAGCCTGGTAGGCTACAGTCCATGGGGTCGCTAAGAGTCAGATATGACTGAACGACTTCACTTTCACTTTTAACTTGCGTGCACTGGAGATGGAAATGGCAACCCACTCCAGTATTCTTGCCTGGAGAATCCCAGGGAGAGAGGAGCCTGTTGGGCTGCTGTCTGTGGGGTCACACAGAGTCGGACACGACTGACGTGACTTAGCAGCAGCAGCAGCATATTAGAGAAATTCATCTTATGAGTGTCAGGTACATTGGAAGTACTTTTTAAATTTTTATATTAGTTTATCATGGTAACTTGTTCCATGTCCAAGTTTCTATTTGTGTAGTCTAATTCTCCATCACTTTAATTAGTGTTTTGTCCTACGGTTTTCCTAAACTCTCTGCTTCTTTTTAAATTTGTTATTCTTTTGGCTTCTCTCATATACTCTCTGATTTTGTTCAGCTGCCTGAAAATGTAAGTGTCTACAAAAAATTCTGCATTATTCACATTTTAATACACTATTTTTTATCCCTCTGTAGATTTTTTTCAACTGATCTCATGTTTTCTTACATCTTCAGTGATCATCTCCAGCTTTGACTTATATTTCTGAATCCAGACTACCCTTCCACCATCTCAAACTCAAGTGTCCCCAGAGGAAATCATTTTCCCCACTTTGGTTAAGGACACTTCCATCATTCTAGGCTAGAAACTGCAGCATTACATTAACCTTTTTCCTTTCTCTTATAACACAGGTCACTAGTCACCAATTCCTACTGATTTCATTTTGTAGGATCCTTTAGATCTTCTTTTCCCTCTTTCAGACTGTTGTGTGCATGCGTGCTCAGCTGCTCAGTCGTGTCCAACCCACCAGGCTCCTCTGTTCCTGGGATTATCCCACCAAGAATACTGAATCGGTTTTCCATTTCCTCCTCTAGGGGATCTTCCCGATCCAGGGATTGAACCTGTGTCTCTTACATCTCTTGCCTTGGCAGGTGGATTCTTTACCACTGCACCTATAGTTACCACAGATTCAAGACAGAATACTTGCCTCCTAGATGGCATTCTCCATATCTTCTTTCAGTCCATTCTGTACATTATCATCAGTGCTGTCTTCCTGTTACAGAGTCCGAATATATCATTCTCCTGCTCAAAATTCTGCAATAAAAGGGAGAGATAAAAAGATATAATATTAAGGATGAAAAATTATATATAATTACAGGTGAGAGTCTAAAACTTTTATAGAAGAATATTATATGTAATTCTACGACAATGAATTTGAAAATCTAGGAGTAATAGTTTTCCTAGAAGAATATAAATTATAAAAATTTAATATAAAACTTGAATAGGCCAATAATCATGAAAGGGAAGCCAAAGATTTACCACTTGAAAAGGTAACAGACCTAGCGATATTATAGAGAGAGGTGGGAAAAAGCCCTAAGGAACACATACGATAATTAATTTGTCGCCCACTATAAAAGAAAGTTTGCAAAATCAGCTGTAAACAGGTCGATTTAACAGAGCAGAGTGGGCCAAGCAAAGCACGGGAGTGAAATTGGTCAGGTTACTCTGTTTCTTTCAAATTATTTACATATATATATAATTATTTATATTCTCCCCCACAAATTGAAATAGATTTTTTGTGTTTTGTATTATTTTTGTGCTCTGGAAACCTCAAGATGGCAGCGTTTTACTTTGAAAGAAGGTGTTCAGTGCTTTTCTATTCATAACAGCACCCAGGAGTCACGCTGTCGCTAGCAGGAGGAGAAGGGGACAAGGTGGTAGATGTATTTCAAAATATTCTGACCTCTTACACTCTTCCCTAATCTACTATCCACAAAAAACTCCTGTAAACTGACAGTTCAGGTAAGTAGTTTCTCTACAGTCATTATAGAAACAGGTATTTTATTCTAGCTCCATTTGTTATATTCTAGCTAAATGGCTGACTTCTCTGTTCCCAACACACCACTTGTGCAGAAACGATTTTTATTTTTCATCTTGGAATCAGGCAGCAGAGAAGAATATTATAATAGCTCGAGCTGCTGAAAGGCCCTTCCTCTCGTCTCTCTGAGTCTCTTTTCCAAACTTCACATCTTGTATCTCTCCTGTTCCCGACTACCCGACGGCTTCCCATTGCAACAAAGGAAACTCAGTCTCCTTACTGTGACCCTCGTGCTCTACAGGGTCTGGCCCCTCCCGGTTCTCGGTCCGTGTCATATATTTTAGATTCCACATAAAAGTGATCTCACATGGTGTTTGTCTTTCTGACTTACTTCAGGTAGTATGAGAATCTCCAGCTGTATTCATGTTGTTGCAAGTGTTATTATTTCATTCTTTTTTATGCCATTGTGTATGCATCTTCTTTATCCATTCCTCCGTCAATGTTTCATGCCTCGGATATTGTGAATAGTGTTGCTATGAACATAGAGAGGCAGGTATCTTTTTGAATTATAGTTTTGTCCAGATATGTGACTAGGAGTGGGGTTACTGGACCATGTGCTAATTGTATTTTTAGTTTTCTGAGGAACCGCCATACTGTGTTCCACTGTGGCTGCATCAGCTCACATTCCCAACAGTGCAGGAGCGTTCCCTTTCCGGTGGAGTTAATTCTTAAATGAAGTTAATTTTTATGAGAAATTATGCAAGTTACCAAAGAGAACTTTTAACCTATGTCAAAAGAGTATCTGCATGACTAATTGTGGGTGATATTTTGTCTGCAACACAGTTCTAAGGCATACAGTATTTAGGCTGTTAAAAAAAAGAGTAAATAATTAAGAGGTAAATTCAATTATGGCCATCCCCATTACCGTTCTTTTTTAGGGAACAGAAATATCCTGTGTCCTTGGTTTATAAATGAAATTATATTTAGAAGCAAGCAGGTGGAAGAAGTTGTGGAAAGTTCTTAGTAGATAGAAAGCAATTCATTAAGCAATATTCCTAAATATTCTCATAATATTTGATTCAGTTTTACAACTACATAGAATACCAAAATTAAAAATATATAATGTTTAAAAATTTTTGTATATTGAAAAATAGTAATATAACTTCCTAAACTACCTTTAGGAAGTATGTGTGTGTGTGTGTGTGTGTATATATATATAATATAATATAACTTCCTAACTACCTTTTTTATTAACAAAAATTTTTAAGCTAAAATATATTATTAAATATCCTCTTCTTCAAAGTAGAATTAGGAATTAAAAGAAGTAGGGCTTGATTTTTCATAGTAACTGAGTGTCCCCCCTATCATTTTTCTAAATGTTCATTAGCTTAATTCTTATTATTTTAAATAATTTTAATTTGATCATTTTGTTCATGTTACTATAATTAATGATGATAGCTATACCTATTAAGTGTTTTACAAAGTGATAGGCAGTATACCTGGACTTCCCACGTGGTACTAGTGGTGAAGAACCTGCCTGCCAATGCAAGACATGTTAGAGACATGGGTTTGATCCCTGGGTTGGGAAGATCTCTGGAAAGAGGAATGCCTGCCCACTCCATTATTCTTGCCTGGAGAATCCCATGGACAGAGGAGACTGACAGGCTGCAGTGTACTGGGGGGCAAAGAGTCAGACATGACTGAAGTGACTTAGCATGCATGCAAGCAAGCAGTTATACCTAGCATATTCAAACTAATTAATACTCATGGGTTAGCCTTGGAACCCAGTCATCATTTATAATACATCTTCAATGGAAAAATAGATTCCAACTTTAAAGGCATTGACTTACAAATGAAATTTTTAAATACAATGTATTTATAAGAAGAGAACTCTCTGAATTGGGTGACTGCAACTTCTAATGAATGGAAATCTATGCAGCATGACAAACCGAGTTAAATCAGAATAACCTTTGTGTACGGGAAAATGTAGAAACTCTTTCATATTTTATTCCCAAATAGAATTCTTGGCATTCGAAGGTATTCCTGCTGACAACATTGCTTTCTGCATATTTTCAAAGCCACAAAGGCTGACGAACGCACGACTTGCAGTTACTTTCACAATAAGAATCACCCATGTGAATTCAGTCTGTTGACTGTGGTGTGGCAAAGTACTTCAGTAGAATGCCTCTCCACCCTCTGTGCTAAAGGCTGCCTTTGCCCAAACAGCCACCCATCTCAGGTCGCCACAGCTGGCTGGCTGAAATTCTGCTGCTGCCCTGTGTACACATCGGCACAGATTTGATTCAGGGAAATCTTGCTGACGTTCTTTGGCTCACTCTTGCCTTAACTCACCAGAGGATAGCTCAGTGTAGGAAAGACATTCTGATGGAGACTCCCACATCTCCTCAAAATGTTATGGTAGGATGGCAACTTATTCTTCTGGCGTGCCAGGCTGAGTATAATGGACATCTGTGGTTTATTCTGTTCAGCATCTGTTTCCCTATACTGGGGTAAAACCATTCTCTTTGGGGGGAAGCACACTCTTCCATTGATGTGGCCTGTGAGTCAGCGGGGCTGAACCTTCTTTTGAAGCCAGTGGTTGGTACATGACAGATGACGGCAGTATATGCCCTGGCCAGAGAGACTAGTTCAGAGACAGACATGTGACCCAAGCATGCCGGTCGGAGTCACAAGCTTCAGTTTAGAACTTTCTGTTAGAATCACTGGGAAAGAGAAACTCGCGTTGTTTTCTGGGAATGCTAAACCTAGACCTTCTAATACTCATTTTGCTACCCCTTCAAGTCAGCCTGAGGATGAAAGCAGCATGGGGTGCTGGGAGGTAGAGAATATACAAACTACATTGTTTGGGCACCTAGATCAAGCTTCAGCTGAAGCCAGTGGTGAACCCTTAAAACTACATTAACTTAAGTTAGTTGAGTTGGTTTCTGCCCTTTGCAATGAAAAGAATCCTGAATAACACAATGGAAGTGACCACAAACTGAATCTCACGAGCAGTTGTATGGCCGTATTTGCCTTTGTAAGGAAGTACTGTTACACTGAGGACTTCAGCTAATAAGGAGGAGCCCACAAAATTAGGGCTTCCCTGGTGGCTCAGCTGGTGAAGAATCCACCTGCAATGCGGGAGACCTGGGTTTGATCTCTGGGTTGGGAAGGTCCCCTGGAGAAGGGAACGGCTACCCACTCCAGTATTCTGGCCTGGAGAATTCCATGGACTGTACAGTCCATGCGGTCGCAAAGAGTCAGACACAATTGAGCGACTTTCACTTTCTTTCCACAAAATCAGCTGTTGCCATGTTCCTGAAGATCAGCAACTGTGTTGCAGGTCCCTGGTGCTGTGTTTTGGAATTATGCTTTACTGTCCTTTATTCTTTTTGTAAAACTGGCATGGCAGAGAGCTATAACCAGCTGGCACTGATAATCACTGCAGGTGCTATATCATCTCGTCAACTCCATAATTTTCAAACAAATCTTAGTATTTGGTTGAAAAGTACAGTAATTAATAAAAAGAAGAGTTCCTAGGTGATGAATAGTTTTTTGAATTTAGGTTTTGCTCCCCAGATCATGGTCAATTTACTAACCTCCCACCCACAGTTACTTCATATTTAAAATAGAAATAGTATTAACCTTGCCTGAATGTGCAGGCCACTCAGTCATGTCCGACTCTCTGCGACCCCATGGACTGTCCATGGAATTCTCCAGGCCAGAATACTGGCGTGGGTGGCCTTTCCCTTCACCTTGGGAACTTCCCAGTCCAGGGATCGAATCCGGGTCTCCTGCATTGCAGGCAGATTCTTTACCGGCTGAGCCACCAGGGAAGCCCCAAAATACTGGAGCGGATAGCCCATCCCTTCTACAGTGAATCTTCCCGACCCAGGAATAGAACTGGGGTCTCTTGCATTTCAGGAGGATTCTTTACCAGCTGAGCTACCAAGGAAACCCTAATCTTGCCTAATAGGAATTAAAAAAAAAATTAAATGGGTTAATGTAGGTCATAAGCTTGTAACAGTGCTTAGGTATAAGTACTCAAAATGCTTTAATACTAGGCATCACAACCTACGGCCCAAGAATAGGTCCTTGGATTCTCACTTCATGATACCATCCTCATTGTTTTCTTTCTTTTTTTTATTATTGTTTATTTATTTGGCTATACCATGTATCAGCTGAAGGACATGGGATCTTGGATCTGCCTTGCAGCATGTAGAATCTTTCTAGCTGTGGCTTGGGAACTCTTAGTCGCTGCATGTATGAGCTAACTCCCTGACCAGGGATTGAACCCACCCCCCCGCCCCACACACACCTCCCCACACACACACTGGAAGCAAGGAGTCTTAGCCGCTGGACCACCAGGAAAGCCCCTCCTTATTTTTTTCTTCAGCCCCATTTGGACACGGTCTGACAGCCCAAGGTACAAACACAAGACTCTAGGCTAGACCCTAGCGTTTTCAGTTTCTTGTAGGTTAATGGTTAATACAGAAAAGCAACAAAGTATGACTGCTGCATCAGGATTTTATTCAGCCTGGAAGAAATTTCCATTTTTATGTGTTCACTTAGAACACTTTGTATGATATGAAATCAATGAGAAGAGAACTCTGTTGGCAAGAACTCTCCCTAGTAAAAAAAAAAAAAAGACATTTTCCTAGACCACATATGCCTTTAAACATTGTTACTTAAAATTTTTTTATTTCCTGGCAAAGATAGGATTACAGCATTACATGGGAAGACACTGTAGTTCAATAGGTACAATAGCCTTCGTTTAACTCCTTTGAAGCAAATATTATAGATGTCTAGTGTAAGTATAACCACATGTTGTAATGGGAAATTAAGTAAAGGATGTAACATCTGAAATTGGTCAGAAAATCACAGAAAGTTAGGCTTTTTTGGCACATTTTTAAACCATTCCCTTTTGGCTTCTATTGTACAGTATGAGCTTCTATTACAGAAACAAAATTATTAGAAAGTGAAAATACAGCAGTAAGATGATTTAATGAGGACTTTTTTTTAACTGAGGTAATTGATCTCAGTTTCAAGTAAACAATTACCACATCTCTCAATTTCTGGCTGTTTTTAATAATTTTTCTGCCTCCTTCTTGATTGTCAGACTGTCAGCTCTCAAATATTACAGCGGTCAGAATGCCTGAGTCTAGAAGCTACCCCTTTTAATTCCTTGCTTCTAATCTGCAATGAAGAGAGGAGTTAGATTTTCTCTAAAGTAAGAGTGAACAACCTCTAAGTGAGAGTCAATTTTCTCATGGAGAATTGAATAATCTTAGCGTACGGGTTTGTGTTTTTTTTCCCCTCTGGATTTTCAAAGGTTCCTTGTTGCTTACTTTCATGTTTCCTCAACTACGTCCAGATGAGGACATGACCTTTGGTTAAGTGCTTTTATAACTGATTTAAAATTTCAGGGACTTTTAATATAGCTAAGCTCTGCACTTATGCATAATTTATTTTCCCTTGCTTACTACCTTGTTCATGACCTTTCAGTGAGGGTGTTTGATGTCAAGAGGAACAAATCCATATTCTATATTTTGTAGTAGTTGCTCTTTTAAATTGACCCCCTCTTCTTTCTGTAGCCAGCCCAAGACAATCACTGGCCTTAGCATTGTTTCCTGAATGTGCCTTGCTTGTTCTTGCACTTATGCAATATTTAAATAGTTGCTTCGAGTTAAGGCACGTTTTCCTACCTGTCTCAACCCTCTCATGTTTCCAAAGGCATCTCACAGTCTAATGTTTCCACGACTCTAACTGGCCCACCTGAATCACTCCCCATTCAAACTGTCTATAACTGTACGGTTGTTCCCGTGCGCTGGAGAGCTGATCAAATACTGGCACTTACTGTTCTGTGTTTGGGAGAATGCAAGCTTATTATCACTATGTTATTATCTGCTCTGAGCATGCATGCTCCTTATTCAGTATAGAGAAGAAAAGAATATTATTAATGTTCCTTTTTATATTCTTCCCATCATCTTGTCTTGTGTCTGGTAGAAAAGAAATGATATTATTCAGTCAGGGATGATGGAGTAACACAAGAAGGCTGGAGATCTGAGCAAAACTGTTGGCCTTTCTTTGTACATATCATTGCTTCTGGCACAAGCCTTCTTTGTTTAAAGAGGTTGATGTTGTCATGTTATGTCGCAGTGGGTGGGAAAAGTATTCCTCAGTTTTTCACATACACCTGTGCAGGGATTTAAAGGAAACTTGGCCTCAGAGAGCTAGTTGCTTACACAAAAGCTGAGCGATAAAGGCCATCTGTAGCAGAAGGTGATGTCAGGGCATTTTTTTCAGATAGAAGGTTTCTTGTTTCAAGCATACGGTCCAGATATATGACTAAGAGAGCTCTCTAATCATGAACATCTCATTTTTCCAACTATTAAAAAAACATTTTTTAAATAATCCTCTCTATGTTTTATCAAAGGAAATATTTTCCAATATGTTTTTCTCTGTTATGAAACCACTTTAATGGAAAATCTGCTCTGTTTATTTTTGTACATTCCAGGTTATTTTACTCTTGTTCTGATCACTTGTCAATGAGTCACAGAAATCCCTTGGGTTTTCCTGACCCAAATTCCAAATGTTCTTTAAAAAAAAAAAAAAATCTCATAAAATGGTAAACACTTATTAGAGATGAATAAAATCTTTCTTGGAAATAAAATTTATATCATTAATCGGGTAAGCCATCCGAGTCCCTGCTTAATTATTTATGGAACCCAGTGAAAGACTCAAAGTTATCCGGAGTGTTTGGTTACAACACGATGCTAATTACATAAGGTCAAAAGAACCTCATTTCAGCCCAAGTGGTTTTATGCTGATGAAATTTCTGTTCTAAATATGTACACTATTTTTTTTTTTTTTAGTGTAGACAGTGATCTCAATGTGTCACCTGCTCTGTAAGGAAGAAAACTGAGAGGCAACCTCACCATTGTGAGTGAAGTTTCAAAATGAGGAGCTCACATTTCTGTGGATGCAGGGTCAATGTCAAACCAGAGTCACTTATTTCTAAACAATGTCAGAAATTAAATATCCGTATAATGTTGTGTTCCAGCCTGTGTTGACCCACCCCTTTCTCTTCCTGATGCTACAGCTAGTTTACAAAAATGACACAAAGCAACAACCGGCCATATTTCTTTACCTGTATGCCCACACCCTTGTCCAAAGCTTTTTATAAGGGAGAGTTAATTACAGAGCTAACTCACTACACAAAGCTGACACATATAACATATAAAAAGCTTTTGATTGCCAGATAAATGGTTTCTCAGTTGCACTCACATTGAATGGCAAGTAGTGAGTCCCAAGAGTGACTAATTCCAGATCTGAATTCCCAGTGGTGAGGGTGTACCCTGGACTCCACCTGTTTTAATAGAAGCATGCATTTGAATTAGGTAGAATTTCTTACGTGCTCATTACCTACAAACTTACGTTTCATGACTCAAAAGGGCAAATGGTTAGTATAAACTACACTTTATATTTTAAATACATTAATAACAGTATAACACTGGAGCTTGACATTCTTGAAACTTTATGCAGTTTTCTGGTATTTTCTCTCTTGTTCCCCACCACTTTCTTGTGTATAGCATGTCCCTTTGTAAGTTTTCAGTGGAGACGTGAAACTCTGAAGGAAAACTGTTACAAGAGGACAGGATTAAAAAATAATCCACATCTTTATTCTGTTTTACTTACGAGCAACTTTTACGGCCCTATTATGACGAGGATGCCTGGTGGAGAGTTACTGTTTCTAACTGTGGTGTTTAGATCATTTATGTTGTAACTTCCTACTCTCCAGTGTCATCACTTCCTATTCTACTTGTCCAAGTGTCCATTTATTCTTTGGCTATTGAGGATCATGGTTCAACGATCATAAAGTAGGCCAAGCTTCTCATAATATTAACTTTCACTGTGGTTACACATTAGTGAAAGCTCTCTCATGGAAAATTTGTGTGTCTTATTAAGAAAAGGATCTAATTACAAAAGCTTATTCTTTCAATAATTTCGGGTGTCTTTTTTTTTTTCTGTCTGCATCACACAGCATGTGGAATTGCCCTGACCAGGGACTGAATCTGTGTCCCCCCCCTGCAGTGGAAATGTGGAATCTTAACTACTGGACCACCAGCGAAGTCCTCAGGTGTCTTTTTGATGTTAATTATTGCATTAAAATTTTCAGACCAATTTTTCAACAAGTAATACATGCACATAGAATTTTAAAAATTACATACAGTAAAAAATAAGCCTCCTTCTTACTCATCTTTAGGGCAACCGCTGATACAAATATTTTTTTGTATCCTGCTAGAGATATCCTATGCATATACACACACATGAAAAAATCCATCCACTTTTATATACACATGGCTGCATAATATATTACATCTTTACACTTTGCCTTTTCTTATACCAATATATCTTGGAGATCTCTACATTCAGCTATTTTTTTGGCCTTTATGGTGGTATGGCCCTCCATCACAATTCTTGAATATGCAAAGGACTGACCTTTTAAGATATATTTAAAATAAAAAGATGGCAATCAGCATACATGATTGCTTATTTTCCTATTTCAGTTTAGAATATTTTTGTACAAGAAACTCAATGCAACATGTTTGCTTGTGCAAATGACATGCAAATAGAATGTTATTTCCAGTACTGGCACTTTTAGTGAAGTGACTTCGGATTTGTTATTTAAAATCTGAGTATGAGTCTTTTCATTTATAAAATGAGGTAGTGTATCTCAAAGGATTGTTGGGAAGAGTAAATAAACTAGTGAGTATGACACACTTTAGCTCATTATGTGGCACACGGCACTGTACGCAGAACGTTAGCATCTGTATTTATCTGTACATCTATACCCGTATCTGTTTACATCTATACGTGTCTACATCATGTCTGCAAGAAGGCCCATATCATTACTTAATTCCATATCATATGGAATTAAGATGACTACCACATAAATCACCCATGACTCTATCCTTTTTCTGTTGTCTATTTTTCTTCATAGTAGTTATTGATGTGAATGACATAGCATGTGACATTATATTATATGTGTGTGTGCATGCTCACTCAGTCATGTCCAACTCTTCATGACCCCGTGGACTATAGCCTGCCAGGTTCCTCTGTCCATGCAATTTCCCAGGCAAGAATACTGGAGTGGGTAACCATTTCCTCCTCCACAGGATCTTCCTAACCCAGGGATCATACACCTGTCTCTTGCGTCTATGGGGATTCTTTACCTCTGCGCTATTGGGAAGCCCTTTTGTTAATATATTTACCTACCTATCTGTTTGTGTCCACTAGAATATAAGGTCCAAGAGAAAAAAATCCTTCTTGTCTATCTTATTTACCACTTCATCCTACAGTGTCTAGAATTGTGCTTGAAATGTTGAATGAATGAATACTTTTTATAAATATTTGAATATTTATATTTTCATACATTGAGATTAATTCTTACAATTAAAGTGTACTTTGAATATTTAGTATAAATCTTATTAAATATGGTACATGCTATGTGATAGTATCTTAGAAAAAGAGCAATATGATATGATGTGCATGATATGTATTATCAGACCTTTTGGTCAAATAAAATAATTAGTATTGCTAGAATCAGACTGTAGCAGGTGAAGAGGATCGAGTGATCATGGGTCAGATTCCTCACTTCACGAGTAAAGAGAATTTAGCCTGACCGGTAAAGCTTGAATTTAAAAATGGGATCTCCTGACTCGGGTACTTTCTACCAGATTAATTTGCCTCTCAAACACCTATTCTGTGTTCAACTCTCTACAAATCAGTGTGGGATTGTAGAGGTACACATCAAGGCTTCGGGGATCTTATTTGAAAAGATGCTGAACTACTGGAGAATACCAGGAGATAACACAGTTCTAAAGACCACAATATGCAGTAAAATAACTCAGAAATAGTCAAGGAAAGGCATCATGGGAGCCACAGATCTTCAGTCAGGCTGTGAAAAGTGACTTAACCTGGAAGGGAAGCTTGGGAGAAATATCACAGATGAGCAAAACATGTGGAAATGAGCACGAGTGTCTATGAATCAGAGAAGGGAAGCAGATGACACACTGCAGAAGTACATGGTGGGCAGGCGGTGAGAAATACTGCTGGACAGGGAGTGTGGGGAAAGGAGAGCCAAAGGCCCTCGTGACATTCATTTCTCTGTGATGTGAGAGCTAAGGCTTTTTATTTTATTGGTGAAGGAGCTGGAAAGAAATGGAAGGATTTAAAGAGGAAACTAAAGTGTCGAAAGTGGTACTTCAGGCCAGCAGTGGAGGTGATGATGTGGTGAAATGTTTAGGTGGGACTTAGGGCAGCCAGAGCTGTTGGAAGGGAGATATCATTTTCCTCTTGAATACGTTTGGGGCTTGCAGCCCTCACTTGCCAATCACGAGACTCATGCTGTTAGCTTCTCTTCATCACTGTCATGCATCTGCTTCCTAGTACTGCACTCCCTCGAATAACTCTGGCAAAGTCTTCTCTGAACTTACCAAGCTGTGGACTATACTTCCTCCTTCGTATAGTTGGGCATTTCATCTCGGTTACTATTTGTTGTAGTTGTTCAGTAGCTAAGTTGTGTCCAACCCTTTTGCGACCCCATGGACTGTAGTCTGCCAGGCTCCTCTGTCCATGGGATTCTCCAGGCAAGGATACTGGAATGGGTTGCCATTTCCTTTCCAAGGAATCTTCCCAACCCAGGAATTGAACCTGCGTCTCCTGCGTTGGCAGGCGGATTCTTTACCACGGATCCACCTGGGAAGCCCCGGTTACTCTTTATCACATGCTAAATGGGATGTTTACCAGTTTCACTCTGAACTTTTTTAGTTCGTATAGGGTCCGATTCATGACTTAATACAGTACCTGACACCAGGCTGGGCTTTGTAAAACTTCCCTGAATTGTTGCATACTTCCCCACCCAAATCCCTTCCATCTGGTCACCTGCTCCACGGCTTATCCTTGGACCACACTGGAGCCCACTGAAATATTAAACCCCTGCGCATCCGATCATTGTGTTCTCATAGTGCCTTACTCCGTAGTATCCCGCCCCTAATCCATCCACTGTTTCTCAGGTTATCAGCCTTGTCCTGGCTTCACCTCCTTCCTTCGGGCAAAGATCTGTGACACACAAGCACCGTTTGCTCTGGTCCCTTCTTTTCACTGTAGCCTCCGTGGAGAAGAACCACTCAGTCAGGCTGCTGTGGGACTTTCACAGATTTGTGACCTCCAGATGTATGCCAGTCTTTCATGTTACCTGGAATTGGTCCTCATTCTCCTAAGTAGCTGTCTGTCTCTATCACTTTGGCAACCATTTCAAGCCTTTATTACTCTCCTCTTATCTTTCAACCTACCGTGACTCTCAAGAAATGATCTCATCTTCTGCTTCCTGGAGAAAATAGAATCAGTCAGGCAGAAACCTCTTCAATTTTCCCCCAGACACCGAGTGATTCAGTCGTGTCTGTGTGCAGACACAATCGCTCCACCCCTGCCTGTCATTTTCACGTTTCTGCTCTCTGTGAAACAGCACCTCTTACCGCTGGCGTTTCAGTACCCAGCCTGCTCCATCTGTCACCTCCTTGGAGGCAAAGTTTGAGTTTTTTCTGTCTTTAGCGCATCACCCACAGTAGAAACTTGATAAATGTTTAACATTAAAAAATGTATATATGTGATGGATCAAACTAGGGACAGTATTGATGGGGGCATTTATTGAGAAGTAAAACATACTATTAGAAGAGGTGTTTCCAGTTATAAAAGAGGATAATTTTAATTTTCCACTATTGGCAGCTTTCTGGGAAGGATAGATGGGACCAGATATTTCTGAATAAGAAAAGATTTGAATTCAAAGAGAACACTGGAAAATATGGAGAGGAAGCAGGTCAGATTCAGGGAGAATGAGAAGCCTTGAAGCAAGGCCAGGCCCTCAAATTTTGTTTTGTTACATGACACCTGGTCATAGTCTGCTTTGCATGAGGGCTTAAGGACAGAACTACAAAGAGTAATATCAGAAGGTACAACACATATTATCAGTTCAATTCTAGTGAAGCTGAAATGCTGTAGAGACACAGTTTTAATAATAAAATTGGTAAAATCTTATGGAAGACTCAGGGGAGAAGGAAAGCTTACCTGAATCATGAATTATTCACACTTCAGTGGAGAACAATGAGGCAGAACCTTGGCTTTTATTACTGCTTCTGATATGAAGTGATTAGTTTTAATTTTAGATGATTGCACATGCTTATGTAACACACCAAATTCTATTTGGATATTAACTTTCCTGTTTTGACCATTCCAATTTGAAATGATTTACCTGAGGTTATGGAATTGTTTCTTCCTAATGAATGCATTAGAATTGAATATTAAGATATATAGAAGACTTCTCCCCAGTCCTCAGAGTTAATCAAATAAAGTAATTTTTGCCTCTGATGTAGAACAAGAGACAAATGGATCTTTGAACTGAAATTAGATTAAACTGACACAGTCATCTGAAGAACAGAAATACATATACCTTTTGCTAATATTTATTACAAGAAAACATTCTTATTTTCTGCTGTTGATTGTAGAAGCACGGGCTGTGGTGTGTGCTAAGTCACTTCAGTTATGTCCGACTCTTTGTGACCCTATGGACTGTAGACCACCAGGCTCCTCTGTCGACGGGGTTCTCCAAGGCAAGAATACTTGAGTGGGGTGCCATTCCCTTCTCTAGGAGGTCTTCCCAACCCAGGGATTGAACCCGAGTCTCTTACGTCTCCTGCACTGGCAGGTGAGTTCTTTACCACTAGCGCCACACGGGAAGCCCTGTACCATGACTGTAGTCACAAGTTGAGTTTCTAAGTTAGCAAGGTCGTTCAGCTCTTTGCCCACTGCCAAGAGTATTGGTTATGTAGTGCTAAACAGAAACAATTTAATATTAGAGTTGTGCACCACAGTAATCACATGAATTCAGCCAGAGATTTCCTGTTTGATTTTTGTGGATCAGTAGTTACCCCATGGGTTTTTTAATCCTGAATTTGTTTGGTTATCTTGCATAATCTGCATCTCTTCAGGTTAGAAGGAGGAATAGTTGTGGATCCCTTCCAAAGCTTGTTTTAAATCTCTTGACACTTTTATGTATTAATATTTTAAAGTAGGTTTGTTTATATTTTTGTTAACCAGTCCTAAAAGATAGTAACTGAAGCAAAGAAAATGGCCATTCTTTCTGTGATATCATAAATTCTACTGCTGTAGGGAAAGCCAAGAGAATGGCTGCAAGAATTTAAAAGACAACTGGGTAGGAACTTCCCAAGTGGTCTAATGGTTAAGATTCCAAGCTCCACTACAGGCAGGTTTAATCCCTGGGTTTAATCCCTGGTCAGGGAACTGGACCCCATATGCCACAACTAGAAGATCTCACATAACACAACTAAGACCCTGCACAGCTAAATAAATACATACATTTTTTTTTTAAAAAGAGACAATGGGGTGAATTACTTTTTCTTCAGTTAGCCAAAAGTTATCAGTGGAACTTTAATATTAAAAATGTTGGTTTTAGTGTTAAGGAGATGATAACTTAATCGTATGATCAACACAATTTAGATTATCAGACAGTTAGAAAACAACAACCCCAAATGCCTTTAAACCTCTAGTCATCACAGACTGTGCAAACAGCCCTCAGAAAGAAATGAGTCTCCTGAAGTGTGTTTTTTTAAGAATTATTGTGATGGTCTGAATTTGAAGAAAAGTTTTAGCTTCTCATTTTGAAATGTGGAGGGATTTAAAATATCTTAGATTTCAGAAAATTATCTTTTTTTGCCTTGACATTACACACTTTGAACTAAAAATGTAAATTTTGTTCAAACAGTAGTTGTAGAAATTATTATATCCCCAAACATATGTTGTCCATGCTGGGATCATTTGTTGTTTACCATTTCCCCCCCTAAAATAGCAGGAAACCCAGACCTTAATATTTGGAGAGAATTGTCATAACCTAATTGTATTTTTACTCTGAATAGAGATAAAATTGATTTAGGAAGTCACAGATGTAATACTTTCCCCCAGATTATAAGGGTGAAGGTTCAGCCTCAAAGACTCTGTCAAGCGATATTTCTCGGTCCTTTCTGATAGAGGACCAGAAGCAGCCATCCATGTTTTCAGAGACACGGGTGACACAAAGGCTGCTTTCCGTTGCCTGCCGCCTCGTTCCAGCCGCCAGCGGCAGGTCCTCCTGTTCTCTGTAGGCGCTTCCTCTTTGGCTTTTCTGAGCGCCTTTTCTCACAGCACAAAGCGGAATGGTGTCCCCTCCTTCCTGTCTCAAGAGTTCCTGCGGTAACATCCCTTCCTCAGGCTGTGTGAAAAGCAATGGCTTTCCCCAGTCAATCAGAAGACCCGGAAGGTCTCCCACCTGCCTAGCCCCACCCAAATGAGCTGGCCCTTGTCATCACACAGTCCCCCACCCCCCAACATTCTGAAAAATTAAGCCCATCAGAAGATGAATACCACTAGAATACTGATTCTGAAAGGCAGTGGCCCTCTAAAGACTCAGATTGGATCAAAGGGGAGGGGATATTTATATGTTTGGCTGATTCATTTTGCTGTACAGTAGAAACTGACACAATATTGTAAAGTAACTATACCCCAATAAAACTTAATTTAAAAAGAAAAAAAAGAAGTTAATTTTAAAAATAAAACTATTTTTTGTGAACATGAGGGAAAAAAGACATATTGGGTCAGATCATTCTGTGGCTCTTCTCTTTATCTTTAGCATTTTCCTCCTTCACCTTCCCACATCTCACTGAAATTGAGCAACTCTTCTCCTGGAAAAGCAAACCAGGAAAATGTCAGAAAGCATTGTATTTTTCTGAAGCTTTAAGAACTCACTGTGAGTTCAAGTTGAGGTTTTAGAGGGAAGATGTAAAAACTAGAGTGGAGGAATGTGGTTGTGATAAACACACAGTGTTCAGTGGATTTCGGCTAAAAGTTACTTTTTTGAAAAATACCCTCGGTTTTTATACCCGGAGAGAAATCCTTCTTGCCTAGCTAGAAGAGTTTGATACCGACAACAAATCTACAAACTGTGAGGTCTGCAAGCACACAGTACTGACAAGGGATGGGCGGCTGTGGCATCCTGGATGTCTCCCAAGCAGAGGCTCCGGGAGGGTCGATCCAGCCACGAAGAGCAGCCACACTCGCAGAACTTCTTTGGGAGAAATAGCACTTTAATGATGTCTCATAATGTATCAGGTCTAAAACACTACATTCTCTCCATACTCTGAGGAAAAAAAAAAATCTCAATTTTGAATTTGCACGGCATAGAAAATAAAACCACAGGAAGAGGCAACACCTCTGTCTCATACAGGGTAGAGTCGGTTTGTGATGGACACAATCCACTAGTTCATTCATTTTATAAACATATATTGGGCATCGAGAATTATTTGCCAAGCATTATTAATTCATAAATAATTAAGACATTATTCCTCTCAAAGAGGGATTCAGATGAAGAAAGATGAACATGTAATTAAATAATTAATTTACTACACAAAAAGTTTAAATAACAACAACAAAAAAAGGATCTCAGAAGAGATTTGAAAATACAAACAGCCATTACCAGAGAAGAAATATGAAAAGTTGTCAAAAAGCAACCCCTCAAGTATCATCAGATCCAGATGTTCTCACAGGAGAATTCTATTTAGCTCCTAAAAGACAGATAATTCCGGTGCTATGTAAATTGTTACAGAGCATATGAAACAAATTAAGCTTCCAAATTCTTTTCATAAAGTGAGAAGATAGAAATACCAGAACCCAAATATGACAACAAAAAACCAAAAAGGAATAAAAAGTAAATGACAGATCAATCTTTCTTATGAATATCTATGTAATAAATCTAAATAAGACATTAACAAACAAGACTCAGCAGCACATTAAAAAGATAATAAAACACGGCCAAGTGACATTTTATCTAGAAGTGCACGAATAATTCAACATCAGAAAAAGCTATTAACATAACTTATCATATTAATAAACAAAAATGGAAAATTACATGATCATCTTTGCAATGCTGAAAATGTATTTAATAATGCTCAACATTTATTTTTCATAAGAATCTATAAATAAAGCAGGAAATAGTAGATATGCTTTCTCATGTTAAAGATGAATCCACCCTCAAATAATTTAAGATTGTACTGGAAATGGCCCTTAGAGTGATGAGCAAGATAAAATGTCATGGCTGACTCGCATTGTTCCAGAAGTTCTAGTTAACACCATTAGACAAGACCAAGAAACAAAATGAATACACACTGGTAAAAGGAGATGTAAGTGTTATTATTTTTAGATGATAAAATTATATACATGAATAAAATAAGAGAATCAAGTAAGATACTATGTAAACCCTGAGAAAATTCAGTAAGGCGTCAGAGTACAAAATTACACAGAAATATATAATCTTTGTAGGTACAAAGAACAGGCAACATTGAGAAATCCAACTACTGGTAGAGGCTCAGCATTTCCAGTAATACCACTGAGATTTTTCTTTATTATGTGACTATGCCTTAGAGGTGAGTTACCCAAGGCCATTATTCTTCTTTTGTAGGTAATCCAGAATTTCTCTCTGGTAGCTTTCAGGATTTTCTCTGTAATTTTGATGCCTGCAGCCTCACTGTGATGTGGTTAGATGTGCACTGGTTTTACTCCCCTCATTTTGGCCTGTCCTTTTTATTTTCGACCTCGTGTCTCCTTACAATTGGAGAATATAAGCAATTTTTTAATTACATATTGCCTCTTCCCATTCTCTCTATTCTCTACTCCTGAAACTTCAATTGGCTATATGTTATACCTGATCTTTCCAGTCTCAATATCTTACTCATGTTTTCCATCTTTTTATCTTGTTTTGGAATTCTCAGTGTGTTCTTTAGGTTTCCCAATTCAGTACCTCATTTTGGCTGTATTTAGGCCACTGTTCAACTTGTGCTTTGAGGTTTAACATTTTTTTAAATTGAGCCTATTTATAAACGTAAATTTTTTAAGTGAAATTTTAATGTACTTGAGTTGGAGAAGGAATATCAAACTATCATACTGACCAGAAGTCTATAAACAGTTTTTTATATGAATAATTATTCATGATTGCATTGTTTAACATTTTCCTATTTTTGACTACTGAGCTTGTTTCAAATCTCTGCTAATGTAAATAATTTTGAAGTGAATATCTTTATGCACAAGTGATTTTGTTTCATTTTAGATTATTTTCTTAGAAGGAACTGAACCAAAAGTATGCCTGGCTTTAATGCTCTCAGTGTTTATTGTCAAAATAGTCTTTAAAAGAAGGAGCCAGTAAAATGACAGCCCGGATCAAAGTGACAGACTCTTGTCACTTAAGCAGCACTGGTTATTTTAATTTCATTTAATTTTTTGCTGATTTAAAGAATGAAGGCAGTATCTTCATTTAAGAATTTGCATTTCTTGGATTACTGGTAGGGACATAAGGACTGAACATTTCTCCAAGCTTGTTTACTGGTTGTATTTACTCTTTGAGGATTATCTCTTTGTGCATTCTGCACTTCACTTATTAGAATCTTGGGCTTCCCTGGTGGCTCATATGATTGAGACCCGGGTTCGATCCCTGTGTCGGGAAGCTCCCCTGGAGAGGGAAATGGCAATCCACTCCAGTACTCTTGCCTGGAAAATCCCATGGACAGAGAAGCCTGGTGGGCTACAGTCCATGGGGTCGCAAAGAGTCAGACACAACTGAGCGACTATAAATTCCTTTGCTTTTTCCTTTATTAGAATCTTACTATTTTTCTTCTTGATGTGTTTTACTTCCCTTATGTTATTGTTGTTGAGTGGATCAGTCGAGTCCAACTCTTTGCAACCCCATGGACTATAGCTCACCATCTGCCAGGCTCCCTTGTCCATGGGATTCTTCAGGCCAGAATACTGGAGTGGGTTGTCATTTCCTTCTCCAGCGGATCTTCCCAACCCAGGGATTGAACTCTTCTCCTGCATTGCAGGTGGATTCTTTACCACTGAACCACTGAGGAAGCCCCACTCTGTTCACGATACCAGTATAGACCTCTCCTTAGACTTGTAGCAGTTTTCCCAGTAGCTTATGATTTGATTAATCTATAAATTGTCACGAACGCATCTATTTTCCTTGAAAAAATCCCTTGTTCATTTTATTTATCTAAGTTTTGGTCGCACCCTGCAGCATGTGGGATCTTAGTTCCCCAACCAGGGATCGAATCCACATCCCAGCATCCCCCTTTTTTTAAAAAATAAACTGTTCACTTGGCTGGGTCAGCTCTCAGATGCAGCACGCGGGGTCTTTACTGCGTCACGCGGGCCCTTCTGCAGAAGTGCATGGACTCCCCGGTTGTGCCGTGCGGCCCTACATGCTCCGTGACACGTGGGGTCTCAGTGCCCCCCGCCAGGGATCAAACCACACCCCCTGCACAGCGAGGTGGATTCTTAAGCACTGGACCACCAACGCTGTCCTGGGAGGTAGAGTCTTAACCACTAGGCCTCAGGCAAGTCCCCTTGTTCATTTTAGTCAGCGTAATACTGAGAATGCATTTTCTTCATGGAAATACAGTAGGAACCAAAGGTCTGATTTCAGCTCCATGTGATTCAAAACGGCCTGCAATGCTGTCCCTCCAAGGAGTAAGGGTTCCAGAAGTGATGGCCCCTCGATAAAGCTGCAGTGCTACGGGGTGGGACAAGTAGGGGTCTCCAAGTGAAAGAACCATGGCTAATATAGCAGAAGCTACTACAAGATCAGCACACAAATTCAAGCTAGCTTCAAGAGCTCACTTCTAAAGTATATTCACATACTCAAAAGAAATCCCCGAAAAAATTATTAGACATGTGGACTAACCTGCCAACAGTTAGATTTCAAAATGTAAACCATGGAAATGCGTAAACACTGTGGCTGAGTCATTGTCCCTTTTCAAGTAATATGGGCTGAATTATGAAATAGGCAGTTCGTCTAGTTCTAAGAGTGACTGCATAGACTCAGAGATTTGGGAGAATATTCAAGCAGGTGTTATGAAATTTGTGACTATAATCTTGCCATTTGCAACCACATGGATGGACCTTGAGGGTACTATGCTAAGTGAAATAAGTCAAATGGAGAAAGACAAGTACTGTATGATTTCACTCATACATGGAAATATGACAAACAAAACAAAAATAAACACACAGATACAGAAAACAGATCAGTTGTCACCAGTGGGGAAAGGGGGCCTTGGGAGGAAAGGCTGAATGGTAAAGGGGGTTAACTATGGTGATGAATGGAGACTAGACTTTTGATGGTGAGTATATATATATACATTTCTGTAGTGTATACAAAAGTCAAATTCTGTTATACACATGAAACAATATCATAAGCCAAAGTTACCTCAGGAAAAAAATTGTAAATATATATATAGTGTTAGAGATTAAACAGGGGTTGCAATTAGGAAAATACATCATGTTTAATAATCAATATTATTCAACTTGGAGCTAACTGGCCCTAAAAGAGCCAAACCTGAATCAATGCCAAATGAGTGAACTTGAACTGGCCGTGGCCAACAAGGCTGATACAATCAGTAAATTCAAAAGGGGAAGAGTGCTCTCCCTGAATGGAGATAAAAATTGCATCTTTAAATGTAGGTTCCACTAGATCCTCTGGAAATGGCAAGCCACTCTACTGTTCTTGCCTGGGAAATCCCATGGACAGAGGAGCCTGACAGGCTACAGTCCATGGGGTTGCAAAAGAGTTGAACATGACTTGAGCAACTAAACTACCCACCACCACTCTCCCAATTCCAGTAGAATTGCTTAGATTTAGCCTCAAGGGCAGGTATTTTTTTAAAACTGTAAATGTAAACCCAATTGTCTGTGGGGTTTCTAGCCTTTCTGCCCAGAGCAGGGTGACCCAGAACTCATCTTTTGCTACTGAACCTGAGTCTCTGCTGTCTGGAGGTCCCTCTCTTGGCCCGGAAACCCCTAGTGACCTTCTCTAGACCCTACTTAGCCCCCTTATCTGATTTCATGGACAATGGTAATCAAACGAAACCAGAGTCCCGTACCCAGGACTTTTATTTCTGAAAGCTAACTGAAGCGATGAATTATATTTCAGACTTCCTACATAGAGCTACAGGATTTATTTTCTACTACTTGGCTTCCACGTCTCAATAAAAGCAGTTACGCTAACCATGGTAATCAGCTCTTTTCACTAGCAATAAAGCACAAATGCCACAGGTTTGAGTCCATTTTTAAAAGAAGTGCAATTTAAAAACCTTCAGAACATTGATGCCTGGAGCCATGTGGTATAATGACCTCTCCTTTCAAATCAACATTAGACCCGGACTGTATTTCCAAGTGGAAAGGCTGCTGGGCCAGAAAAAGTGACCTTTGGCTGAGTGACTACTTGTTACTTGGTCAGCTTCAGGGCTGTCTGCCATAAGGAAGAACCAAGTAATAAACTATTCACAGCCTGCACTTATCTATCCCCTACAGGGCACTTTCTGGGGAGGAAAGGAAAGCAATTGATTTTCTCTATTCGATAGTCATCATCTCATACTTAGGTCATCTAACTGCCCAGTATCGCTTATGTTCAATTCTCAGGGTACCTTATATAACAAGGGTGGTAGGGTTTTTTTTTTTGACAGATTTAAAAAGCCTAGAGCTTTTGTATGGCAAAAACTAATACCTAGAGCCGTAAACAGGTGAGGTATAGATAAAAGGAACCCAGAAAGAGGTTTTCTTGTCCTAAAAGATCTCATTTGAACCAAGCTATAAAAGGAATGTCTAAATGCTCTCCCCATCCACTGAACCATTTTTATCCTGATGAATTAAGAATCATCTTGAATTCTGGGAATTCCTTTGGAAAAAAAAATTTTTTTTTTAAGAGAATTCACTTAATCTCTCCAAATCTTGGTTTTCATATCTGAAAAACAGGAAGTTCTTTTTGCCTCTGCAATTGTCTAATTTTAGTAAGTAGATTTGCACACACCCCCCAGTTAGAAGTTTCAACAAACTATAGCCACAGGTGAAGTGCTTGATAGCAAGGTGTTCCAAATGGTCCATACAGACCCAACTGTAGGGTTTACTGACCTAAAGATTTCAAGGCAAACTTTTCAATAATGAAACATATTATGTCCTCTCTAACCATTTATAGCTCCTATGCCTTGGAGTAACAATTCTTATGGCAGTACCCAGAACACCTAAAATCATGCATGTTATGCCTTAACACAACCATGAATATACTTGAGGCAAAGATACTGAGTTGGTCATTTAAAAAAAGTTACACTAGTCCACATTTGCTAGAAAAGTTGCCTAGCAGCATGTCTTGGCTGCCTGGTTAATATCCTGGCTTTGGTAAATTGTAGTCATTTGTACCACTTTTATCATTGGAAGGTTCATGGTGCCAATGATGATGCTGTACATAGCACAGTGATTTGCACTGGGAAGTGGGTTCTGCCAGTTCTTTAGCTGTGAGGCGAAGACAAGTCACTGAACTCTCCAAGGGTCTTTCCTTATTTGTATAATGGGTAAAATAATACTCCCTAGCTTACAGGTTGTTGCTTGGATTAAGTAAGGCAATGTGTTTAAAATGCTTGGCTCAGCGCCCACCTCGTTATTTCAAAGACCCCTGAATGGCCTCTCATACTTCTCACCACCACCCCTGCCCCCTCTACAGGGAGTGGGAGCTTTGCTCCTTGTGCTGGCAGTCTCGCCTCAGGGGTAGTCTTTCACCACCAGTGAACCGGGGGTGTCGGCGTTGGGGTTTACTCTCCCAGGCAGAACTCTCCTCTCTGGCTTGCATTTACCACCTCTGGTCTGGAGACCAGTGTGCAGAGGGCCATAAAGGTGGCCAGGGTGAGACAGGGCAAGATCCCGCTGGGCCGATGGCCCACTCCTTCTCGTTACCCCCATTCTAGGGAACGGTGACCTGCTTTGTTGCTCTGGCCAAGGAGAAGCCTGGCACAGCTCATTGTGTCCTTCCTGTGAAAGAAAAGGTCAAACGCTCTGAGGCAAGGCCAGGAACTCATAGATAGCCAGGGCTCTGAGAGGAAAGGTCTGCTTTGCTGACGCACTATGGTAAGCCGGCACTGTTGTCAAGTTCTGAGGATGTAAGTAAAATACACATTGTTCCTGCTGTCGGAAAACTGAAGAGATTGATGTGGAGGAAAAAGTACAAGAAATGATAGACCTAGGGCCTGACCTAATCAAGAAAGCTCCCCCGGAGGAAGTGACATTTGAAATGAAATCTGAAGATTCAAGAAAATACAGCCTGCTAAAGGGATGACATACAAGCAGGGCAGCAGATGCCAGAACCTGGGGCAGGAGAAAGAGTACTGCTTTTCGATCCAGAGAAAGGCCTTTGTGAATGGAGTGCAGAGAACAAATGTGAGAGCGTGCAAGACGAGCCTGGAGAGGTTGGTGGCCCAGACCTTGCTGGGCCTCTTGCGTGCATGCATGTGTGTTAAAGTCACTCACTCATGTCCGCCTCCTTGTGACCCCGTGAACTGTTGCCCGCCAGGCTCCTCTGTCCGTGGGATTCTCCAGGCAAGAATACTGGAGTGGGTTGCCATGCCCTTCTCCAGGGGATCTTCCCCACTCAGGGATTGAACCCATGTCTCCTGCACTGCAGGCAGATTCTTTACCTCTGAGCCACCAAAGAAGCCCACAGGGCAGCTTAGACCAAGCTAATTATTGTAGTCCTCATCCTAAGAGCACTGGGAAGTCACTAGATGGTTCTAATCTAGGGAGAGATTGACACACTCTCTTGCATTTTTACACGCTACAGGGTAGAGTATAATGGGAGTGAATATTGAAGACCACAGAGGAGCTACTGCAGGAGTCCCTGTGAAAGACTCGAATGCTGTGGCCGGGGGAGTCATCCCCCAGGATTTGATGCACTAGATGTCGTGGACACGCTTGCTCCTTGGAAGAACCTAGATAGCATATTAAAAAGCAGAGACATTACTTTGCCAACAAAGGTCCATCTAGTCAAGGCTATGGTTTTTCCAGTAGTCATGTATGGATGTGAGAGTTGAACTATAAAGAAAGCTGAGTGCTGAAGAATTGATGCTTTTGAACTGTAGTGTTGGAGAAGACTCCTGAGAGTCCCTTGGACTGCAAGGAGATCCAACCAGTCCATCCTAAAGGAGATCAGTCCTGAATATTCATTGGAAGGACTGATGCTAAAGCTGAAACTCCAATACTTTGGCCACCTGATGTGAAGAACAGACTCATTGGAAAAGACCCTAATGCTGGGAAAGATTGAGGGCAGGAGAAGGGGACGACAGAGGATGAGACCGTTGGATGGCATCACTGACTCGATGGACATGAGTTTGGGTAAACTCCAGGAGTTGGTGATGGACAGGGAGGCCTGGCATGCTGTGGTCCATGGGATTGCAAAGAGTTGGACAGGACTGAGTGACTGAACTGAGCTGAACTGAAGGTTTGGGGGCCTGCACAGCGGGGAGGAGAGAAAGGGGAGGAGGCTGTAGGGTGGCGTTGTTCACAGGGTGACCAGGCCGTCAGCCTCTCTCTTGGTTCCCCGTTGCACCCCCACCTCCCCATGGAACCTGCTTCCCCTGAATTTCTGCCGGAAAGACCAGAATTCCCCTCTCACTGCCACACCATCCTTGGAATTGTCCTGTCTTCGCTGTGTTTAATCTGTGAATAGGCGCTCCTCCTTTTTATCTTGAAGAAATGTCTCAAAATGTAATGTGGGCTTATTTCTTTATTGCCATGTGACTGGGGTCTAGGAAGAAAGAGGAAATAAGTATATGTTATAAATTTGCTGCTTGAACCACAGATTCCAATTTGTATCTTGAAATGTATAATAGATATATCATATTTCTATAGAAAGTTAACTGTAAGATATTTTCAATCTCTTACTAAGCGACAATGGCACTTAGATTTAGAAATTTTGGCCCAAGGCAGCATTTCTTGCACGGAAGCCAAGCTGAGAAAACCGTATTGTATAACCTTCACTGGGCTAGTCGTTCAGATGAGATTTTAAATACGGCGTTCCAATAAGTGCCTCTTTGATTTCCCTGATGGTTCAGCAGTTGAGAGCCCTCCTGCTAAGGCAGGGGACACGGGCTTAATCGCTGGTCCGGGAAGACTCCACAGGCTGCGGGGAAACTGAGCCCAAGCACCACAACTACGAGTCCCCGTGGTCTAGCACCCACGGTCCACAACAAGGGAAGTCACCGCAACGAACAGTAGCCCCTGCCCCCTGCAACTAGAGAGAGGCTGAGTGCAACAAGGGAGACCCAGCGCAGCCAGAAACCAGCCAGTCACACATAAGATGCTAACTGAGCACACAGCTGTAAACACTCATCAGGCCCAGTCTCAGATACAGTAGGGAACTTCACAGGAAGCGGAAGGATAGAAGGAGAACATGGAAGAGGAGGATGAACTCCTGAGTCGCGGGTAGAACTTCCTGTATCAGAGGAGGGGATACGTTTTTCTGCAAACATTTAATTTCCATTTGAACATCACTATTGAGCTTACTATCATCACTTCTTAGGGAAATGGTGCCTCTTTCCGACTGCAGTTAGCTCCAGGAATATTTTCCTTGTATCAGTTTGAGGTTGCCCTTTGCTCTGGTTTTGCTGTTCTTCAGGTCTCTTCGGCCTAAAGTCTGCTTTCCTCTTAGTTAGCCACTATTTTTAAAAGTGTTTTTCTACCTGAAATGTCATTTCTTTCATCTAAATAAATTCAGATCTCATGAGCTCTTTCTGGTAGTTTCTTTCTATTATCGGCACCTTTTCGGGTTTATTTCTAGAATTTAAGGTTCTTCTACCATTTTATCTCCCCAGTTCAATTTTCACATAATGGGTAAGTCAATCTTTTATCCAAATACAAAATACCACCCTAACCATTAGGTAGTGAAACCCCTTTCATCACTTTAAAATCACAATTGGGTGAACTTTTCTTTGACAGATGCATACCCTGTATTCAATAATGCTTATAATAGGTCTCCTGGGGCGGACTCCTAAGGCAATTTTGAGAATCATATGCCATTCACTGCCTTACATGAACTCTCTTTGTGCTTTTCAACCCATTGATTCTGCAAGTGTTACTTTATTAACTGATAAAACCTACAGCTATTCATGCAAACCCTGACCCCAATCATTCATTCATTCAACACCAATTGTGTGCCAGACACTGTGCTGGGCGCTATGAAACAAGAGTGAATTAAAAGCAATATAGTAGGGGAGAAAATTTCAATCATGATATAAGTGCTATGAAAGAAAATCATGGCATTAACTCTGATGGGAAGAGAGGTGCTCAGGAGCTTGCTCGAGATCAGAGATGCTATATACAAATACATTTATTTGTGTGCTTGCATGAAAGTGATATTTAAGAAGAATCTGTGACTTAAACAACAATAGCTTTTTTTTTTTTTTCCCCCACAGGTTCACTAGTCGTTTGAATGTCTTCCTTGGAGGAAAGCTTTCCCTGTTGGCTCAGATGGTAAAGAATCTGCCTGCAATGCAGGAGACCTGGGTTTGTATACCTGACTTGGGAAGATCTCCTGGAGAAGGGAATGGCTACCCACTCCAGCATATTTGCCTGGGGAATTCCATGGACAGAGGAACCTGGCAGGCTACAGTCCATGGGATTGTGGAGTCGGACATGACTGAGCAACTAACACTTATACTTTTCTTTTAGAGAAATGTGTATTTAGATCCTTTGTCCATTTTTAATTGGCTTATTTGTCTTTTTATTATTAAGTTGTAAAATTCTAATAGGAATGGTTTTCATTCCAAATTAGTGGGCAACATTTTGAAAAGGAATTCTTCTTCATTTCAGAAAAGATTCCAATCTGTAAATTCTAGAATGTTTTTATAAGACTTCCAGTACTGCAAGGATTTATGGCAGGTAGTTATTCCTTGATTTGATCCCTTTAAGGTTTTCATATGAAGTCAAGTGATCAATTCTAAAAAGAAGAGAATCTCACTTTGATTCAAAGCAATAGTCAAATAGCTAAAGCTTATTATTACACCCTATGGTTTTGCTATTTCCCTATACAACAATTTTCCTTGGATTCTTAAAACTGTTTTGGAATTGTGTTTAACTATATCTATTTCCACTTTTCATTCCTTTGAATTTGGCTAAATTCACTGAGTTTTATAATTACACCATTTATACCACTCTTGGGTCATGGGCAATTTTGATTCATGTCATATTAACTCACATTTGATTAATGTGAAATGCATTCAAGGTTATTAATCAGAACTCATACTTGGGATTTATAAAGCATTTTCTACATATAAAGCACTCTTCAGATAGTAACTAATTATACTTTACAAAATACCTGAAAGATAGATTTATTACTAATAATATTTGTCCTGATGTCAAACTCCATAAAGCACCCACTTGACATAAATGTCTAATGTGACATAAATTAATTGAGAAGAACCTTTGCTTTTCAACTTGCAGGCAACTGTTTATCCAGATATCACATCACTAATCTCTTGGCAGATGTTTTTTTCAAAAGTGATACATCAAAATGTTACTAAAGCTTGATAAATTATACCTTGTCTTAGCAGAGGAACTTTTAATAAAAATCTGCCCAGTAGTATTTGATTTCAAGATAAAAGGAAGGGGAAATGATTCAATTCTTTTTTTTAGTTTGAAAGGTAAATGTCTCAAGAAATGATTAACCTATTTAAAGCATTTTGAATTTCAAGTGGATTATTTGAATACATAACAGTGGAATAAGTTCAGTGATTACTAAGGATAAAGAGAATGCTAAGTTATGACCAACCCAGATAGCATATTAAAAAGCAGAGACCTTACTTTGCCAAAAATGGTCCGTCTAGTCAAGGCTATGGTTTTTCCAGTGGTCATATATGGATGTGAGAGTTGGACTGTGAAGAAAGCTGAGCACTGAAGAATTGATGCTTTTGAACTGTGGTGTTGGAGAAGACTCTTGAGAGTCCCTTGGACTGCAAGGAGATCCAACCAGTCCATCCTAAAGGAGATCAGTCCTGGGTGTTCATTGGAAGGACTGATACTGAAGCTGAAACTCCAATACTTTGGCTACCTCACGCGAAGAGCTGATTCATTGGAAAAGACCCTGATGCTGGGAGGGATTGGAGGCAGGAGAAGGGGACAACAGAGGATAGGATGGCTGGACGGCATCACCGACTCGATGGACATGGGTTTGGGTGGACTCCAGGAGTTGGTGATGGACAGGGAGGCCTGGCGTGCTGCGATTCACGGGGTCGCAAAGATTTGGACACGACTGAGCGACTGAACTGAACTGAACTGAAGGATCACAAGAATTGAGTTCTAACTGAAAGTCTGACACAATTATTTCTGGGATGCTCAGGCAGGTCTCCTAACCTGTTACTTACTTACACAACGTGGGATCACTCATTTCATAAAATGGTAAACAGTCGTCTGAATGGACTGTCTACCAATTAGCAATCACTAGTCCACACAACTCTTTTTTTTTAATTTGAGCTAGTTTGCAACGTGTTTAAAAAGGCAGATTACATATATAAATTCAGATTTCTAAACTCTCTTGAAAAAAGCTAGGTGATCTGGCAGTAGTGGGCCACACCCTTGAGTGACATTTGTTCGGGGATAGGTAGCTGCCCTGCCGCTTATCAGAGCCATGCCTGGCTTAGGTTACTCATTTATGTCACTTGCCTAGCTTCTGTAGTCACTTCAGTGTGCTCCAAAAAAAGTGGGATATTTTAGGGCATTTTTTTCCCTAAAGCATCTGTGATATCTGTCAAGATGGCCCGGGGAAATTCCACCTTCCCCTGGTGTACAATATAATCCCGGTATTATCCCCCTTCTCAAGTGTGGTCTAAACTTATGAATATAATGAATGACACCCTCATGATTATGTTAAGTTATGTGGCAAGAGATATTACAGACACAACGAGGTCCCTAAACAGTTGACTGTGACTTAATCAAAGGAGAACACCTGGGTGGGCGAACCCGAGTCAGGTAAACCCTGAAAGAGTCAGAGCAACAGCAAATACCTTCCTGTGCATCTTAAAGCAGCAGCTAGTCATGCTGTGAATTGCCTACACACAGAGGCGTTCCCAGAAGCTAAGGATCTCAGACCCGCACCTGCGAGAAACCAAATTCTGCCAACAACCTGAACAAACGTGGGAAGAGGACCCCAAACAGCAGATGAGACCCTCATCACTAGTTGACACCTTAATTTCAGCTTGGTGAATCCCTGAGCAAAGAATCCTGTTAATTCATATCCAGAACCTTGACCCAGAGAAACTGACAAAATAAAGGTGTTTTATTTGAAGCTGTTAATTTTGTGGTAATTTTTAATGCAGCAATAGAAAAGTAATATAGTCTCTATAAAGGAAATACATGTTTAACATCAAGGAATATGCCAAGAAATGTAACTGTTTAATGTATGACATATATTTTATTTAAATAGAAGGCTATGAGTCTCAAGGGAGGACATGAAGAGAGGTGGACTGTTACAGTTTCAAAACAACTTTGGATATATAATAGAATTGAGCAAATGAATTAATATGCTGATGTTGGGCACATGAGTTTCCAGTGAGGAAGAAGGGATATATAAATATGGATTATAGGAATGGACTGGGGTTGGAGATATGAACTGTATAATGTATATATGAACTGTGAAAATGTACATATGCATGTATATAGGCACATATCAGTAACCTATTGCTGCCTAACAAATTATCTTAAAACTTAGCAGCTTGAGACAACAAACATCTATTATCTTACAGTTTCTGTGGGTTAAAAATCAGGGAATGACTTGACAGGGTGGTTCTGATTCATTGTCTCTCATGACATTGTGATCAAGCTGTTGATTAAGGCTACAGTCATCTTAATAGTTGGTTGAGGCTGAAGGACCATTTCCAAACTCATCAATACGGTTGTTGTTAGAAAATTCAGTTCTTCTCCGTATTGGCCTCTCCATAGGTTGCTCATGACAGCTGACATCCCCCAGAGAGAGAAGAGGGAGAAAAAGAAAGAGAGAGGAACCAAAATGGAGGCCACAGTGTGGCGAGTAACTAACCTCAGAAGTAAACATAGCATCACTTCTGCCATGTCCTGTTGGTCCTGCAGACCAAAGTGAAGAAGTCAAAGTGTCAGTTGCTCAGTCATGTCCTACTTTTTGTAATACCATGGATTGTAGCCTGCCAGACTCCTCAGTCCATGGAATCCTCCAGGCAAGCATTACTGGAGTGGGTAGCCATTACTTCTCCCAGGGGATCATCCTGACCCAGGGATTGAACCTGGGTCTTCTGCATCACAGGCGGATTATCTTCTGAAGGGAAGCCCAAACTCAGACCAAATCTTATATTAAATACAATGTTGTATGCACAGCAAGGTGTGAACACCAGGAGGCAAGGATCACTGTAGGCCATCTGGGAAGCTGGCATGGCTATTGTAAAGCATGTGTATATGTACATGGATATATGTGCATGTGTGTACATTTATTTCTGTGTATGTATATGAATCTGTGGATATAAAGTATATATTTTCTAGCACTATCTGCAGAAAGGGCCAAGAGGAAAAGACACGTTAGCAGCAATCAGAGTACCTAGCATCCAGATTTTTATCTTTAATAATCAGTTTCACTAAAAACAACTAAGCCTTCTCAGAGAAATACCTGATTCCAGGATTGGGGCACGGTAGTTAGAAGATGATACGGGATCACCATGTTATTCTAGAAACTAAAGAAGTACTCAAAAACATGATAGAGACATGTCACAAAGACACAGAAGTCAGTTGAAGGAATTTCCACTTGCAAATAAGTAAAATAATGTCTTAATAATGAGTTTCCCAAGTGGCTCAGTGGTAGATAACCCACCTGACAATTTAGGAGCTGCAGGAGACAAAGGTTCCATCCCTGGGTCAGGAAGATCCCCTGGAGGTGGAAATGGCAACCCACTCCAGTATTCTTGCCAAGATAATTCCATAGACAGAGAAGCCTAGCAGGCTAATACAGTTCATGGGGTTGCAAAGAATTGGACACTACCGAGCACAAATGAGTTTTAAATCAATGGAAAAAATATGTACTCATGAAATTTTACTGGTGATGGATAGATGGATGACTTCTCTTGCTTAAAGCTGAATGACTAGGCCTTTCTGGTACAAGTAGAGAGAGTGCTGGATTCAGGAAGTCATCATTTACAACCGTAATGGTAGATTGGATTATATAAGAATCATCAATGCACGGTAAACCTAGAAGAGAAAAGCAGGATATTTGCATTGCCTTAAAGTAGCTCACCATAGACTGCTTATTGGTTGCAACTGAGGCAAACACCCCAAAAATTAACGAGGGGAGAAACTGGGCAACACTTGAACCAGGTGATCAAAACTAGCATTGTCCATGAGGGAAAAATGCATGTTGTGTGCTTAGATGACATATTCTGAGAAGAACTCAACATCTCTGTCCTGTGCAAACCTCCACCCAAGAATGCAAAACTTTAAGTAAGAGAATATATTGCACAAGCACAAGAGGAGGAAACTTCTAGAGGGATGTGTGTGCATGCATGCTTGACTCTTTGTGACTGCGTGATCTGTAACTTGCCACCTGCCGGGCTCCTCTATCCATGAGATTTTCCAGGCAAGAATACAGGAGGGGGTTGCCGTTTCCTACTCCAGGGGATCTTCCTGACCCATGGATCGAACCCACATCTCCTGCATCTCTTGCATTAGCAGGTGGGTTCTTTACCATTGTGCTACCTGAGAAGCCAGGCTCTAGAGGGATAGCTTTCTTTAAAAATGTCAATGTTGTGGAAAAATAAAAGGCTATGGAAATGTTTCAGATTAAAAGAGGTTAGAGGCATGACAGTTATATGCAATTATCCAAACTAGATTCAGCCTGTATTGGAGGAGGAAAAAGTGCTGTAGGTCAGCTGGCAAAATGAAATATGGGCAATAGCTTACATAAAAGTATTGTGGTGGGAAAAATTGGTCTTTTAATGTTGGCTAGAAATTGGTTTGAAAGCTAGATTCACCTCTCCTCAATGTATGATTTCTGTGTCATGTAGAAAGCGAAATGTGACCACTACAAAATTTTCTGTCACCCCTAACAGAATGAAAGATTTACATAATTTCCCTAAGCATATATCTTACCACCAAGGGGTAATTAAGGCCATTGCTACATGTGGTCTGATTTTTTTCAGCTGCTTTAATTTTAATGGTCAGTGTTGGCAGAGTCAATCAGACTGTACAGCTCTGCCATTTGATAATTAACTGCCAAAACCTGTTTTGATTATTTTCAGAGTGTTGGATGCCTGCTGAATATAAAATGAGACATGACACCAACCCAGCAAGCTGGTGGTCTTAATGCCAACACTGTCTTTTCTTGTGTCCTATAGCTTCTATTTAGGGCATTCTATCAAAGACATTCTTCAAAAAAAAATAAGTGATATTTCAGCAAATGTAGAATTGAATTAGAATTTGAACCACCACATTATTTACTGGAATTTCTTAGAGTAATGAAACTAATATTGAAAGAGACTGTATAATTACCTACCACAATTTTTACCTCTTGAACAGTTTTTTAGCAATTACCTTTTTACTAACAAAGGCAACTCATTAGGAAACCAGCACACAGCACAAACACAGCGGCTCTTCCGCTGGAGCTCTCACACAGTCACACCACATACACGGACTGTCTCTCCTGAGGCCTTAAAGCGAGATCAGACCACCCCGTGTGCCCATCTCGTCCGGTCTGTAAGAACTACTCAAAAAGACAGAAATTCATAGACATGTTTTAAAAAATGTATCCTTTTATTTTGGAAACAACACATTCACTCCCATACTCAAAATGCGCAGAAAGCACATTGTGTGGAAAGTTCTCCTTGAACCTTATTCTCAAGCCATTCAGTTGTCCTTGCTGGGAAATCAATGATATGAGTTCCTGGTGTGTCTTTCCAGGCATATTTTGTGCCTATACAAGCAAATCTCAATGCATAGCGTCCCCCTCCTATGTGAACGGGAGCATACGGCACACACTGTCCTTCATTCCATTTTTATTTTTCACTTGTAGTAGATCTTGGAGATTCTTCCACAGCAACTCATAAAGAACATTACCATTCTTTCCTGGGGTTAGGAATATGTAATTGTATGACTGTACCATTATTTAATCAGTCTACTACCAGTAGATATGTAGACTGTTTCCTATCTTCTGCTCTTGTGAGCAATACTGCTACAAATACCCTTGTCTATGTGTCAGTTTGGACAGATAAGAGAGTATAGACAACTAATATTTTAATTTTTATTATTTATTTAGTGAAGTTGTTTTGGATATTGTTGTTGTTGTTCCGTCACTCAGGTGTGTCCGACTCTTTGCAACCCCATGGACTGCAGCACACTAGGCCTCCCTGTCCTTCACTGTCTCCCGGAGTTTGCTCAAACTCATGCCCGTTGAGTCGTTGATGCCATCCAAACATCTCATCCTCTGTCGTCCCCTTCTCCTCCCGCCTTCAATCTTTCCCAGTATCAGGTTCTTTTCCCATGAGTACGCTTTTCACATCAGATGGCCATATCTTTGGAGATTTAGCTTCAGCATCAATCCTTCCCAGGAATATTCAGGACTGTTTTCCTTCAGGATGGATTGGTTTGATCTCCATGCAATCCAAGGGGCTCTCAAGTCTTCTCCAGCAGTTTTAAAGCATCAGTTCTTTGGTGCTCAGCCTTATTTATGGTCCAACTCTCACATCCATACATGACTACTGGAAAAACCTTAGTTTTGACTATATGGATCTTTATCGGCAAAGTGATTTCTCTGCTTTCTAATACACTGTCTAGGTTTGTCATAGCTTTTCTTCCAAGGAGCAAGTATCTTTTAACTTCATGGCTGCAGTCACCATCTGCAGTAATTTTGTTTTGTATAATGATATCAAAAGTTTCTTTCCATAGAAAAACAGAAAATTGTAAGGAATAACTTTTTTTCCCTGGCTGGCCTGTATATTTTAACACCAGCTTACTCATACTCTTCTCTGATGAAGTAAAACATTCTGTAGTAAGTGTTATGAAGGGAGTCTTGAAGAATGTTCATTTTAGATGGGCCCCAGAATGACGATTCATCCATCTAGTCTTGGAGCAAACATCTAGGGATGTTCTACTCTACTCACATTTGCTACTAATTATTTTAGGGTTTCTGATGCTTTTGGGCTTCAGGGATGTTCCTCTAAGCCTGGAAAATTACATGGACAGAGGAGCCTGGTGGGCTACACAGTCCATGGGGTCTGATGCGACTGAATGACTGAGCATGCATGATGCATTTAAAGTAATATAGACACTTTTCTTGAGTCAATGATTCATTCAAATGCTTATTTCCTCTGAGCATTCTAAATGTTCTAGGTGACTGTCCATTGAAACTTCTCTCCAAATACAGGACTGAGAACCTGGGGCAGCAACACCCAAGCAAATGATTTCAAGACTAAACATGCAGCATCAAAAAGACCTTTCTAAAATATCTTAATTTTAAAAGGCATTTATAAAGTTTGGCCCTAGACCATACCTGATAGGTATAAGAATGATAACAGAACAAATCTTTTTTGAACAAATGCCATAGTTATAATTTCAAAATGGTGCAATTGTATGTTGTCTTCCTGTTTTACCTTCATTTTTAAGAGCAAATCTTCACACTCAACATGGATTTTAGAAATACTCAACTTTGCATCAGGTTGGTAGCCCATGAAAATCACAAGTGAGGAGCATAAAAGCTCCAAAGTCAGGCAGTGCAAGTAGACTGTGGAAGTACAGTGCCTTCCAGCCTAGATTTGCTCAGTTCTGAGTTTGGGCTTTGGCCGAACCCCTGGGGAATAAGGAAGAAAATGTACTAATTTTGTAAATTTTGCCTGTTTACATAGTAAACACATCGAAGACTCCTCTCTTGTATAGCATTATTCTAAACTGTCATTATGAGGGATGTCCTTTGTATAAGACATTTGCAAATGTCTTATCCTTTGTAAAAGACTATTTCATAGTCAATACAGTCAAGTTAAAATCAAGACTGCAGAGATTAAGAGAATAACTGGAAGCCACAACGTCCCTGAGGATTTCTACTGACGAGGAAAGAGCTTCACCTGCTGTGAAAGAAGTTCCCTCTCTTTTCCTAATAAGCAGAATGTGAAACAGGGGGAGACGGAAATCCTCCATTTAACCCCAAGACAAGAATAGCTTTATTCTCATGGTTACCATTCAAATATGTGCTCTGCATGCATGCTCTGAGGAGCTCAGGGCATCTTGCAAACTTCAGTAGGAGTAGCACACACATCAGCTTTTTTGAGGCTAGTTCAGAATTCCGAAATACCCAACTCACCTCTGATGGTCAAACTGATCAAGAACTAGGACTCAGCAAAATACAAAAGCAGGTAATGCATTTCATCTCTACCTTCCTTTTCCGTATCCTGTTCACACTGTTAACATTCACAACCCAAACCAAAGCACTGAGCTTTCCTTGGTCGCACTTCTAAAACTCCTGTTCTAGTCTCCACCCTGAAGAGACAACAGGAGCGAAGAAAACCCTGAATGTGTATCTGAGTTTTTATAGTCCCGACCCTATAAAGAAGTAGACATCAGATTAGACGTTCATCTTTATATCTCAGTGGACTCTAAGTGTCCCAGAGTATCAGCATTCTGTATTTTATATTAAAGTATAAATAACTGACAACCAGGCGTGTTAATTTACCCCACACCAAGGATGTTCATATCCTGAAAAGAGAAGTCTAGCCCTCCCTCTCAGCCTTTGTGTTGGAATTGGGAGAAAAGCATACAAAGCCAGCAGGATCACAGAGGCTGGCAGGAAGAAGGGGGATGAGCAGAGACTATCAGAGGCTATACTGGATGATTCTACCGTTTCTGCTTCTTCTAAAGAGACCAAAACCAACTGGAGCTGGCTAGACCTGCATTATAACGGATATACATGGCTTATACGTTGCCAGGCTAAAAATAAAATACTGGCCCAGATTTCTCTAGCTGTGATATTTTCTTTGATCCTTGATTGATACTCCAGTTACCTTTCACTTATCAAAATTTCACCTGAAGAGCTGGCATAAAAACAGACATATAGAACGATGGAATGGAACATAGAGCCCAGAAGTAACCCCTTGCAAATACAGTTAAATGATTTTTAAGCAGGGTGGCAAGATCATTCAATGAAGGAAAGGACAGTCTTATCAACAAATAGTGCTGGAAAAAAGCAAATATCCATATGCAACAGAATGAAGTTGGGCCCTTAAATTACATGCAAAAATTAATTCAATAAATACTGGTTGAATAGAGACAAAAACATTGATTGAATGAAGCTTCTTTTTCTTTTTCCTTTCTCACTTTGCTTAGTGGGAGAAAGAGAAATTAAATTCTGAATTCAGTAGAGTGTTAGAAAAAGGGACAGTCAGTAATTATTCATCATGTTGAAGTACTCAGAACTAGCAGCTGTGAGAAAAAGGTTTTTGATGACAACTGATTTAATTCTGAAACACTTTTTCTAGGATAGAAGTTCTCAGTCCTGACTAAATACTGAAATAATCTGGGCCAGTTGAAAAAATTACAGATGTCCAGGTCCTACCTGAGAACAACTGAACAGGTTCGGAGGCATCAGAGTGTTTTATAATTACTCCAGGTGGTTTTATGTACAGTGAAGTTTCTAGGAGCAATATGTCTCCCAGAGACAAGTTCAAACAAGTTAGAAGGCAATTATTAATACAACATGGAGAATTAGCCAGAGAAATATTAAGCTGTTATCAAAACAATTTAGAATTTATTATTGGAAAAGATATCAAGTTATCTTTTTTAGACAGTAGCTCATTTCCTTGTTTTTCTTCTTTCCCATGAGTTAATTCAAGTAATAACCCCTATGTGCAATTCCACCCCATTTCCTGAGTCCATACTAGTGGGAGGTAGTAACAATGTTTGGAGTCCTAGGCTTGTGCTTCTGGTCAAGTTACAGGTATAGCACCCTTCCTATTCAACACAGCCTGTACTTCAATCATTGGAGCTGATGTTCAGTTCTTACTACATGCTAGGATGCTATTCTCAGCGCTTTATTACGTATTGATACTAAACTTCACAACAATGCCATGAGTTAGGTGCTATTGTCATGCCTGTTTTACATATAAGAAAATTCAGCCTTACAGAAGTAAAGGTAGTAAGTTGTGGACCTAGGAGACCAAGCCAAGCCTCTGCATGACCCCAACCCACTCTCTTCACTTGCCAAGTGCAAAGTCCCTTCACCCTTTGCTGTTGCCATCCCCCAGTTAACTGTGTGTTTATTTCATTAGAAGTAGCCAATTATACGAAAACATTAGTATTTACTAAATCCTCACCCTGTGCTCTGCCCTGTTGCAAAGCACTTTATATGCACTTTCGCATTTGACTTTCACAATAACTCTATTCATCAATGTTGAAGTGGGCTGCCATTCCCTTCTCCAGAGGATCTTCCCAACCCAGGGATCGAACCCGGGTCTCCTACACTGCAGGCAGATTCTTTAACAACTGAGCTACCAGGGAAGCCCCCAATGTGATAATTAGTCCTATACATTCACAGGTAGTGAAACGATGGCACACACAGAGAGAAAATAAGGAGCCCACATCACAGACAGAGGGGTAAGGCCTGAACTCAAAATCAGGACTCAGACTCTGTAGCACACTGTGCTATATGCATCTTAAGGAAAATGCTAAATGTATCTTTATGATTTAGAAATTCTAATAAAGAGTTACAGCTTGAGGTTTTGTTTTTCTTTCAGGTAGACTTTGAAAATACAAGATTTGTGATATGAATGTATCTGTGTTTCTGGAAGCATAAACAAAATCAAAGCATCTTTGGTGGCAGTTCCCCTCATTGTAAAAGAAGAATCTTAAAAAAAAATTTCCTCAAAGAACTTGTCAACTTAGAGTCAGTGGTGCTTGGTGGACCTCTGTCACTGACTCCGGGTCTGATTACCGGTATCTCTTCTCAATTCAGCAGTCTGTCACACTGGTGGCTTGGAATCGGCCATGGTGTGTGAATCGGCCATGGTGTGTGAATTTACACTGTAGAGATTGGTGAGTGTTACAAACCAGAATGTTTTCCCTGCGAAGGACCGACTGCTACACAGTTATCAGCACATTACTGTCTGAGGCTATAAAACAGGGACAAGTGTCTTAATAGTTTAGTAACGTAAAAGGGAAGAGAATGGTGGTGTTTTAGGAAATTATTAGCATCGTGTTTCTTTTTCACAGGCATTTTGCATTTAGGAAACTGAAAAGCAAAATTAAGTTTCTCAGATGTCATCAATGTCAAACGCTTTCTTATCTGTTAACTCAGTTCCGCCTCGGAGGAAGTACTGAAAATGGGTTTACTCTCATTTACTTGTTTTGTGTTCTGGCCATCCTGGCCTTCTCTAGTTTCGGCGAGCAGGCTTCTCTCTGCGGTGGCTTCTCTAGCCGTTGAGTCTGGGCTCCAGGGCCCGTGTGCTCAGTGGCTGTGGTACTCAGGCTTCGCTGCTCCACGGATGTGACATCTTCCCAGGACAGGGACTGAACCGGTGGCCCCTGCACTGCAAGGACGGTCCTTAACCACTGGACCACCAAGGAGGCCCCTACCCTTAGCTTTTGCAGCAGACATACTACCTGGGCCACTGGTCAGAAGACTTGGGTAATGATTTCATCTTACGAATTCAGGTACATACCAGAACATTAATTTTCTAACTCCTCTTGCCTTTTCTTAGATTTATATAACTGAACAATAGAGCTTCAGATGTTCTGCCTCAAAAGGAATAAATGTGAAACATCTGAAAAGGTCTATAATAGACATGACTGAATCCTTGCTTTTGGAGACAAGTACTTTATATGTCTACTAATAGTCATGTTTGAGTTTTAGAGTAATTCTCCCCCCTGCTGTTTAACAAAATGGAGCGTTTTATCAAATTTCTGTGGCTTTTCAAATATTCAGTGTATCCAGCACACACGCAGTTGCATGTACACTGTGTGGGACCCATTCTTTCTGAACACCTCCTTCAGCACTACTGCCTCACGGCTACCTGTCCCCCGAAGATTTAGGGCTCATCCATCTGCAGTGTCAGGGCTGGGAACTGTAGTTAAGAGCTGGAGCTTGTTACTCTGAGGAAGTTATCTCATCCTGCTGACATCTGGAGAGACAATTCCACAGGAGAAAGCTGAGGTTCAAGGACATTGAGAGAAGAGTTTAAGGAGGGGCTTATAGAGCTAGGAGTTCAGAGCCAGGTTTGTGAAGTCAGGAGATAGCAAGGTAATTGAACACCAGTAGGGGATCTTACCTCACTGCCTGGAGGTTTATTTTACAAACATGTTTCAAGATGTGGTGAAAGCCCTGATTCTATGTTATATTCTCCCATTAGAATGACACTTCACTGAAGGCAGGGTCTTTGTCTAGCTCTTGCTTATACCTCTAACATTTGGAACTCTGCCTGCCATATAGTGGACAATCATAAATGCTCAATATTCATAAATACTTGTGCAATAAATGAATGGACAGGTACATGCATCATTATGTTGTGAAGTACATGAAAAAAATTTTTAAAGAAACTCCCATCTGGTTGGGTTGTCATTTTATTCCTTTAGAACCTGTTTACTTCAAATGTGCTAAAGGAAAAAAAAAAGTTTTTCTTTCTCAAAATTATAGCATATTTTCCCCAAAGCATTCTATGATACATTATTTCTTCAAGATGCTATCACAAAAGGATTAAGTAATAAAATAAAGTGGAGAAATGATGAGTCAAACAGAAATGAAAAGGTTCTTTGATGCTGGATTTCTCACAGCTCTTAACACGCTATAATCATGTAGGGTCTCCAGAGAAAGGAAAGAGCAAATGGGATTTTTCAAAATCGATTTGCCGTGGAGCACTTAAAAGTACAGAGAAACTAGGACCAGGTATTCCAAGGAAAAAAAATCTGGAAATTCTTGTTTAGATGTTTTGTGACCAAACCAGGTTGGTTTTGCCCAATGTGTAACAAGCCAAAATGCTGAGATGCTGGGATTTTCAGCAGAGGGTTTATTCCCAAGGCAGACAAGCAAGGAAACAGAAAATCAAGTCTTAGAACCACCACCCCAAAGGCCAGAGTCTTGGGGTATTTATGGATAAAGAATAAAGCAGCATGCGGTCTGAGGCCTGAGGAGTGTGGGGAGCTCAGGGAAAGGAGACTGGAAAAAGGTGTGGTAGTCACTGCCCTGAGCAGATGGAACTAAGCCATGGGCCTCTTGTGGGTACAGACAGGGCGGTGTTTAGCAGGGTCTGAGGGTGAAGCTTTCAGCCTTCCAACATCAAAACGTCACCAAGCCACCAAGCGGACACACACAGGATCACTCGGAGGGTCAGTGGTCCTAACCAGTCTTAACCAGCTCAGCCCGAACTAGACCCAAGCTCATGGGAAACAGCTCTGGCAAACATCTTAATATTTAAGTTACATGCTGATTGGAGGACATGCAAGTCTTTTTTTTTTTTTTTTTTGGCCACGCCCAGAGGCATTTAGGATCTCAGTTCCCAGGCCAGAGACTGAACCGCACCTCTGGCCTTAAGAGTAGTTTCAACCACTGGACCACCAGTCAAGTCCCCATGCAAGTCTTTTGTGGCAACAATTAAAATTTTTGTGAAGGCGTGTGAAATGGGTTTGACTAATAATTACCCACAGTTTCAGCTTCTGCAATTTTACTCTATCTAAATTCAATACAAGTAAAGTCTGTTTCATGACCTGAATTTCTCTTGATCTGTTCCATACTCCACCAAAATGTGTGATTTTAACCCGTTTTCACCAGAGTCAGCCAGGGAACTGACTAGTCTGATAAATTAATGGAAGTAAAATGTTAGCACCCAATAAGAGCTTTCTTACTTTTCCAGGCTACCTAGGCATTGAAAAGAAGTTTCAGGTAGCCCCAGCTTGAGTCAGCCAATTCAGAATTTCAGTGGAAGCAGAAACAGGGCTGAGTATAACAAACAGTTTGGTTTGGAAGCATAAAGTTTCTTATTTTTTCCTTACATTTTGGCCATGTGGCCTGTGGGATCTTAGTTCTCTGACCAGGGATCAAACCCACACTCACGGCAGTGGAAGTGCAGGGTCTTAACCACGGGACCACCAGAGAAGACCCCTGTGGAGCACAAGGTTTTTGGTAACCCTTCAAATGAGATCCTGTACGGATCACCTCCCCTCCCTACACACACAGCAAGCTGGTTATGTCCCCTGCTATGAAACAGATTAGGGCGGAAGTCTCTTTCTTCTGCAGTATCAGAGGCAAAGTATCAGTCAGACGACCAACCCATTTCCAAGAATAATGGGTTTTCTGGGACATGGCCTTTCAGGTCTAAAGCCAGGAAGGTTCTAGGCAACCATGATAAGTTGGTCACCCTCACAAAGCAGTCACTTCACAAATTGAAATGACTCTCTAGGTCTTTAAAATGTCTGGAATCAGAAACATCAATGTGAACCACATATACTGTTTTCCACTGAATTGCAGAAGTACATTTATGAGTTTGTTTGCTTATGGTAAAGGACAAAAGTGCAGGGAAAAAAATGCAGTCATCCCTTGGTCACTTGAAACTTTATCATGTAGTTGGTGGAAGGTCAGCCTCGTCCTTCATTTTCCCACTCTCCTTTCCTTTTTGACCTTTTCACTGCTTTTTTTTCTTCGCAAGAGCACTAGAAGGGGCACTGAAGCTGGTGGGAAGGCTCAGTTCTGCGGGTTGAGGCCACTCCTGGTGTTCTGACCCCGCGTTTTCCTCACTCCCCAGTCCCTCCAACCTTTCAAATGAAGTGCATCCAGGCATTCTATTAAATTTTACTCATTTTTCTTATTTTTTTTAAATCTTGTTTGCTTTCCCAGTGTTATTTTCTAATTTTTTGTGAGAAATAAGAATGATACAACATTTACTCCATCGTGAACTGTGCTATATACTTTGAATACATTTCTTTTATCTAATTTTCATAAAATTTTAAGGTGAAAAAATAATTTATCCCCATTTTACCAATGAGACAGGTGAAGCAACTTGCCTGAGGTTATACTTGATAGATGGCAAAGCTAGGATGCAAATCTGCGTTATCTGAGTCTGAACCAGTATTCCTAAACCTGCTTTTAGCTGCACTGTCTCTGTAGTTTTCCAAGCTTTGAAAGAAACCTAATGAGACTTTGCCACCCTAGGCTGCCATCACCAGGTAAGATGAGTCCGGGTGTTAAAAACTCTTATCCGTTAGACTGTCAGGTATTTTTATTACACAAAGACTTTTTCTATAGGTCAATTTCCTCTCTTCTCTCTGGCTGTTCCTTTTTAGTCTGTTCGCAGACTTTGCCTCTAACCAGTCCTTAAATGATGGGATTCCTCAAATCTCATTCCTAGCCCTCTCCTCTTTTCATCTTTACTCTGCCCTTAGGTCAACTGATCTATGCCCACGGCTCACAAATTTACATCTTTAAATACTCTCTTCTGAGCTCCAAAACCATATATCCAGTTGGTTACCTGCCTTCATCCTGAATGCTGCAAAAGCTCCTCATATCAAATATTCTCTGAATCAAACTAAAGAAACTCCTCACTGTGCGCACTTGCTTGACTTGAAAAGCCTGTTTTTTATCCCAGCATTCTCCATGTTAAAGCCACTATATCATCTGATTATGCAAGCTGGAAACCTGGGAGTAATCTTCATTATCTCCTCATCTTGTCCATGACAAGCACAATTAGTCTCTCTCGGGCAGCTGATAAAATGTCCTAATTGATATGCCCATATCCATTCTGGCTTCCTTACATTTGTTTTCAGTGTTATAGCCAGAGAAATCTTTTTTAAAAATCTATCTGGTCGTGTTAGCATGATTGTTCCCCTACCTATCTCTTCAGTCTCATCTCATACTAAAATCATCCATCTATATCAGTCAGGGTTCCAGCAAAAATGACATGGTATAATCAAGCTGGATAATTTGTGAAGAGCTTAATACAGATATGGGCAGTGTTTATGGACTATGGGGCTACTAATAAGAGGTAAAAGGACCACCCAATGCCAGAGGGGCAAGAGTGGGACAATTATCATAATGAGGAGATGGTAACTGACAGAAATATTATCTGGCTGGAGTTGGGGCCTTGGGTAGAGGGATGCAGATACTCCGTGACTACCTGTCAGGGAGGGTGCTGGGGAAATCAACAACCAGCTGCATTCTCTTTCTACCCTCTGGTCCTAGGCCAGGGCCTCTCTCAGTTGCAACAACTGAAAGTCAAGGGTCCAAAAATGATCGTTGTGACAGTGAATCAGCCTCCAGGGGCCAGAGCAGGGTGGAGAAGTATAGGCACTGGAGAGGGGCAAATGAAGATGGGGGGAATGCTTACTAAATCAGGAAGGATTTTCAAAGGTAGAAGGAGTATCAAAGCAAAATGAAGACTAACTCATACAGCCAACAGAAAGATGATCATAACCTCCAAACTTGAACCTCACTTGGAATACTGCTCTATTTGTCCTGCTGTATATAGTTTTTATTACACAGACTTTTTACAGAGTTCCACTGGTAGTGACCAGAGTTATTCTTGCTTTACTGTCATCACCGAAACCCCGTTTTACTAGACAATAGGCCCCTCCTCATACCTGAGTTAATCAATTCAATCCAGAAATGTTCTGTCACTAAACCTGGTCTAACCATTTTGGAGACTGTCCTGCTTTTTTTGGTTTTGCCTTACATTTTTAAAAAAACACTCTACCAATTGCCTCTGAAAGATTTCCCTCTCTTTTTATCCTAACAAAGGAAATGTCTGCTAGTTTTTTAACCTCTTAGGCATATATTGTTAGTCTCTATTTAAAAACTATTAAAAATGCATTTATGTAAACAATTATCATATGAACACATTAACACTGAAACAAAGTGCACTGTTTAAAGAAATTGACACACCTCTAAAAGAAAAAAAATTCCAGCAGATGTTTCATAAATATCTGTCAGCTATTTAAACTGTACGATTCTTATGGGAGATGACAATATGATTGTGCTGACTGCCATATATTTAGAATACTTAGGAAATACTTTAGAGACTTTTACTTTCAGAAATCTAGCAAATTTGATATTTTGAAAAACTCTCTGCTGTATAAAGTAAAATAAACATATTTTAAATGTGTAAACGAGCTCACAATAAAACAATGAAAATCTGCCAGTGTCAAAAATGAAGAAAGAGATAAAACCTGATGGTGGTGATGCCTACAGGCTGCCCTGGGGCATCTCCAGTCCTGAGGAATCTGGAAGCTAGACTGTAAACAGGACTTGAAATTAGGCACGGGATGCTTATCAGGTGAGGTGTTGGAACTGACACCCCTGTAGAAAGCCCAGACTCTCAAAAAGTCAGTATTTTACCTTCTAGAAGAGGATCCTATATAAAGCTTTAAAATAATAAAAACTAATATTAGATATTTTGAGGGGATATAAAATAATGCCAGATTCTGGTTAAGCAAGGAGGACAGGAGTGGGCATGAAGGAGGCAAACACAGTAAAGGGCACACATACGCTTCTAGTGTATTTGCAATGTTTTATATCTTGAGGGATGACCAAATGAGTCTGTTATATTACTTCTTGTATTTTAGAATGAAAAACTGTAAAGAAAAAATGAGGCTACCAAGTAGCATGTGTCTATATGTGTGTGCACAGGTATGTGTATAGGACTTCTAGAAGGATGTACATTTAAATACAGAGTAAGGTAAATAACAGAAGAATTCATAGCATGATAACACAATTTAAAATATGCAACACAATAATAAACCATGGGATGTAATATACAGCATAAGGAATATGATCAATAAAACTGTAGTAACTTTATATGGGCACAGATGGTTTGTAGGCTTATTGTGGTGATTATTTAATAATATATGCAAATATCAAATCACTATGTTGTATACCTGAAACTAACAAAATATTGCACATCAACTTTATTTCAATTGATAATTTAAAAAAAATGCGACATAATACAATTGTTACTCAAAGATGCATATCTATATAATATAATTACCAAAAAAAATATGAGCTAGATAAACACCAAATGAAGCCCAGTGATTACACTGCAGGGGAGAGTGGGGAAGTCTCCTAGGGAGGGCCATACTGGGTGAACTGAACACTGTTGGCAATACACTGTCACCTAAGCTGGTAATAGTACATAGGTATTAGTTATGTTATTCTTCATTCCCCTTTTGTAATTTCTTAAATTTAAAATGAAATACATTGGTACTGTAATCTTTTGAATAGCAGCTATTCATTCCTAAGGTCCTGAAGAGGTGCTGGTGGTCTGATAAACTTAGAAACGGAACTTTCTCCCAGAATTGTATTTTTAATTTTTTTCTAATTCAGTGATGTATTTTATTAATAGTATTCACTGAATTTCTACTATGTCGCAGGCCCTATTCCAGGCACTGGAGATAACATATGTGATTAAAACTGACAGAAACTATATTCTCCTGCATATCAGATTTAGACAACATCAAGAAAATTGCTAGATATTTTCTCTTATCTGCTATTAGTGGGGTTGGTAGATGGGTTGGTAGAGGGTGCAGAAGGTTCTTTGGAATTCGGTTCTGAAAATGCTGTACATCCTCAAACAAATCTAAAAATTTTCATTGGCTCCTGTATCAGTATCTGATAAAGTGCACCTATGATTACTACATTACACACTATTGGGGTAGACTCATTCGATAGGCCTGGAAGAAAACTGTATTGGAATTAAATTGGACAGTATGATGGTATTTTTTATTTATAAGAGGAGATATCCTTGATATTATTGTGGTTTAGACTATCTTAGAAAACAGTCAGAAATCTGCTTCTGAACCTGTGAAGTCAGCATTCAGCATCCTCATTCTTTTTTTTTTTCATTTATTAGTTGGAGGCTAATTACTTTACAATATTGTAGTGGTTTTTGTCATACATTGACATGAATCAGCCATGGATTTACATGTATTCCCCATCCCGATCCCCCTTCCCACCTCCCTTTCCACCCGATTCCTCTGGGTCTTCCCAGTAGCATCCTCATTCTTAAGTATTAATTATAGTTTCTTTGCATATCAATCATATCATTAAGTGATTATAACCCTTTTTTTTTAAGGAGTAGAGAGTCATGCCTTCTCTGAAGGAAAAAAAGTCAGTCTATCTGCCTGTCACTTCAGAAACCACCCAAAACTTAATCCCTTAAAACAAGAGTCATTTCATTAAGCTCAAAATCTTCAGGTGAGGAATGTTAGCCAGGCAATTCTCCTGCCTCATGGGGCACTGATTGGGCTCACTCAGTTGTATTTATTTGGTGGCCATTTAGATTTGGAGGGTCCATTCACATGTCTGGTGCCTCATTTGTGCTGACTGATGTCTGGGCCCCGGGGTCCCCTTTCCCTCTCTTGCAGTTTCAGGGTTTCTTCACGTGGTCTTAGGACAGGGTGGCTGGACTTCTTACATGGTGGCTCAGGGCTCTAAGAGAGTGTGTTCCCCAGCGCGGGACGTGAAAGCCCCCAGCTCCTGGAGGCCTTGGACCCAGACAGCGGCACAGAGACGCCATTACTAAGCCTCTGGAGTCGGTTCCCCACAAGGGTCCTCCCACCCAGTGTCGCTCCAGGCAATAGAACGAGACCAAGTTTGGTTCAGGAACAAAAGGAAGCTTTAACGGAGAGTTGTGAGAAGATCCCCCTGGAGAAGGGAATGGCCACCCACCCCGGTCTTCTCGCCCGGGGAAATCCTCTGGACAGAGGGGCCTGGCGGGCTACGGCCCATGGGGTCGCAAAGAGTTGACAGGACTTAGCGACTGAGCACGCAGGCCTGCACTTAAGTTCTGCACTAGAGCGCACACTCCCCGAAAGGCCGCCGACGGGGCTACTTTGTAGGGTTCCTGTCCTCCAGAAATGAGGGGGCAGAGTTCTCACCGTCAGGCGCACCGCGCTTCTGCTGTGTGCCGCTCCTCCCGCTCCAGACCTAAGCGCCCGGCGCCGCACCTGAGCCCACAGCTCGCCGCCGCCATCTTGAATCTCAGTGCGGCGCTTCCACGCACGCGCAGTGGTGCTGAGGTGTCAGGAGCAGCCCGTAGGCGTCAGGAGCAGCCGGTTGACGTCCAGAGCTCCAGTCTGAAGAGACAAGGGCAAGGCCTCCGCACGCAACACCCTGTGAGTGACTGAAACTGGGCCAAGACAAAGGAAAGAAAGGTTCAGTCAGTTCAGTTCAGTCGCTCAGTTGTGTCGGTTCTTTGCGACCCCATGGACCGCCGCACGCCAGGCCTCCCTGTCCATGACCAACTCCCGGAGTTTACCCAAACTCACATCCATCCAGTCAGTGATGCCATCCAAGCATCTCATCTTCTGTCGTCTCCTTCTCCTCCCGCCTTCAATCTTTCCCAGCATCAGGGTCTTTCCCAATGAGTCCATTCTTCACATCAGGTGGCGAAAGTATTGGGATTTCAGCTTCAGCATCAGCCCTTCCAGTGAGTATTCAGGACTGATTTCCTTTAGGATGGACTGGTTGGATCTCCTTGCAGTCCAAGGGACTCTCAAGAGTCTTCTCCAGCACCACAGTTCAAAAGCATCAAGACTTTATTTTATTACCCAGGCTCTACTTTTATTTTCGAGAATTGTTAATGGTGACAAATCCCTCCTTGTCCTTTGTCCCACTCCTCATTCTGGAGGGGCTCTGAGGGGTGAGCTTCCTCTTCTGAAACTCTTTCCTGCTGAGCCTGGGCCTCCTCCTAACCCCAGGTGGAGGAGCAGGACTTCTCCCAGCCTCTTTTTTTTTTTTTTTTTAATTATTATTTTTTATTATTATTATTTTTTGGTCATACATTGATATGAATCAGCCATAGATTTACACGTATTCCCCATCCCGATCCCCCCTCCCACCTCCCTCTCCACCCAATTCCTCTGGGTCTTCCCAGTGCACCAGGTCCGAGCACTTGTCTCATGCATCCCACCTGGGCTGGTGATCTGTTTCACCATAGATAGTATACATGTCCCAGCCTCTTTTAAATGTGGGTGATATCACCAGGACTCAGGGTTGATGGTTCATGCCCCTGAGCGACCACCATTAGTCTAACCTTTTGGAGACAAAGGACGCCAGACCATTTAAGATACATGGCCCAAATATTAGCAAGAGAAAAGGGGTCATGTGTCCATTTTTTTCCCCCAAAATTGAAGATATCTATTTAGTCTGTAGGCACAAATGTGCCCTGATATTGAGGCTCACTGCTGTGGCCTGAATCTCCCTGGTCACACTTTTGTTTTCCAGGAAGAGAAACTTCAGGTCAGAGAGAAATAGTCAAGGGCACTGTCTCTTTGGCAGCTGGGGCTTGGGGCCCTCTTCACTTAGCTGTGATGTGCCCACAGAGTGATCCCTGCAACCTCAGGGCAGCTTGGGTGGTTAGGATCACCCAGTGGGGTCCACTCCACTTAGCGGGGAGTGGGTCTTTTGGGCTGCGGTTTTCCACGTTTTATATGCGCCCAGTCTCCTGGCCTGAAGGGATGGAGAGCCAGGTCAGTGGGTGCAAACAGTACCTGGTTACCATATTTTTGAAAAAGATTTATTTATTCATTTTTGACTGTGCTGGGTCTTCGGTGTTATCTGGGCTTTCTGAAGTTGTGGGGAGCAGGGGCTACTCTTTGCTGTGGGGTGTGGGCTTCCCATTGTGGTGGCTTCTCTTGTTGGGAGCAGGCGCCCTAGGCTCATGGCCCAGTAGCTGCTGTCTGCGGAATCTAGAACACGGGCCCAGTAGCTGCTGTCCACAGGATCTAGAACATGGGCCCAGTAGCTGTTGTCCGTGGGATCTAGAACGCAGGCCCAGTAGTCGTGGCGCACAAGGTTAGTTGCTCCGTGGCATGTGGGGTCTTCCCAGACCAGGGCTTGAACCCGTGTCCCCTGTACTGCGAGGTGAATCCTTACCACTGGACCACCAGGGAAGTCCCCTTGGTTACTGTGTTCAATGAGACTTTTCTTGGTTTCTTCTACCTGAGGGCATAGTTGAGTTGTTCCACTTCAGGGGGCTTAGAGGGTCTCTTCTCTGGGGCTTTGGGAAATGGATCTACTATACAGGAGTTCAAATACAGTTAACTTATCTCTGGGGCTACCCGCTTGCGGAACCAAACAATTGAAAGCAACTCAATTCAGTTTTCCTGGGTTTCCTGCTATAGCTCCGGTAAGGTCTGTGTCAAGTTGTCACTGAATTTCTCTACTTGCCCAGATGATTGAAGTCTCCAAGCTGAGTGTAAGGTCCATTTTATGCCAGGACATTCATTATCCCCTCTGTCACTTCAGACACAGATACTAGGTCATTATCACTTTGTAGGGATCCTGGAAGCCCAAACTTGGGGACTATTTCTTTCATTTATGCTTTGGCCACTTCAGCTGCTGTTTCAGTTCTGTGTCCACTAACAACAAGAGATACCTGAAATTTCCTGGTACTGTTGACATGACAGTAAAATTAATCTGCCAGTCTTCCTCAGGATATATTCACCTGGTCTGGTTGGGCCTTATCTGGGGACCTCTGGGGGGTTATGGTGTTGGAGTTGTTTATTGTGCAGATGGGACATCTCTCACTATTCAACTGATTGTACTTTTCATGCCAGGAATTACCATTTCCTCGGCTGACCACTTACATAGGGCTTCTCCCCTGTGTTCCTGGATGAGCGTTTCTGATGGCTTGATAAGCTGTAGTTTGAGGAAAGAACTATTGCCCATGTTCATTAACGAGCCACACATGGCCTCCTAGATCTCCATTGGAGCCCCATTTTTGGGATTTGTCTAATTCGTCCTTTGTTTAGATTGGGGAGTAATTGGATGGATTTGACCTTGGAGTATGAGAGGAAGTTGCCAGTTTAGCGGTTTTAGGACTTCCCTTTAGACAGTTGTGTCAGCTTTGTCATTTCCCTTGATCGCCTCTGCATCCCTCTGTGGGTGATCCCTATGATAAGTCACTGCTGCACTTTTGGGAAGCAGTACTGCTTCTAGGACTCTCAGTATGTTTCAGCTGTGTTTCGTCTGCTTAATTCTCTGCAGTAAGCATACCTCTTTCCTTCCAAATAGCTAAGTGTGAGTATAGAATGACATATGCGTACCTGGAGTCTATGTAAGATCTTCCCTGTCTTGAGCTCTAAAGCTCAGGTAAGGGCTCTCAGCTCAGTCTTTTGAGCAGAAGTCCCTGGGAGTAGGCTTCTTGTCTCTGTGACTTGGATCTGGAAGGTTACTGGGTAGCCCACCAGCCTTTTTCCCTCACTCATAAAACTGCTTCTGTCTATGAACCATTCCTCTTTGGCGTTTGGGGGAGGTTTACTTCCTAGGTCAGGCAACTGGAAGAGATCATGACTATCGGCTGGAAAATCCCATGGACAGAGGAGACTGGTGGGCTACAGTCCATGAAGTCACAAAGAGTCAGACATGACTCAGCAACCAAACAACAACAATAGTATCTAAACAATCATGCTCCAAGGAACCTATTTCTGTGGATAGCAGGATGGCAGGATTTAGCATGTGACAGGTTTTTATGGTAGCCACTGTGTTGTCTACAAGCATAGCCTGAACTTGAATTGACCTTCCAGGGGATAGACATTCCTTTCCCTTAGAACTTACTAAAACCTGAACTTGGCGGAGTCTATGTAGTGATTGGCTGATCAAATGTTAACTTTTCAGCTTCCTTAACAGGGTGGTAGTAGCTCTTCTGCCCATAGGTAAGGAGGTCATCCCTTAGCGGTTTGATCTGATTTTTTAGAGGAATAAGCCACCACCAGAGTAAGAAGTACTGGTGAGAGATACTTGTCTGAAGAAATACTTGTTCATGGGTCCTGTAGTCTGTTGGAAGGTAACAACAAATGGGTAAATGATTGAGTAATTACAAAACGTGACAGATTTGGCAGGGAGTGAAAATCCATGGGTAATCAAGAAAGACTATGGAGTGGACATTTAATCAGATTACCTGAGTGTTACTAAGGAGTCAAGATGGTAAGGAAGCGTGTTCTAGAAAGAGACAGAAGTGCCAAGCTGAAGGAGCAGGATAAAGGTCAGTGTGTTTGGAGCAGTATGGATGATGGGAGAGTTGTAGGAAATGAACATGGAGAGGGAGGTAGACAACTGGGGGACTTGAAAGCCTTGGTAAGGAGTTTGGATTTTACTTGGAGTGGGAGAGGAAGCCCAGAAAGGGATTTAATTCAGAAGAGTGACATAACTTGATTGATGTTATAAAAAGACCTCGTTATAAAAAGATCCTTTCAGCTCTGTGAGGAAGGGGAGATGGATGGATTATGAGAGCACAGTAATGATAGGAAGGAGACCATGGATTGGGAATGGTGAGTGTGTGTGTGTCTCTGTGCTCCCCGCTGAAAACTGAAGGTCAGGTGTTCATGGTGGAGATGGAAACAACAGATAGATTGGAGAGCTATTTAGGATGTACCATCAATAGGGCTGCATGAAGGATTTAAAGGGGAACAGAAGAAAAGGAAGGCCTCAGTGGG